>NC_056747.1:51060125-51425989 GCF_019279795.1 Protopterus annectens | reverse complement strand
CACAATGTAATATTCCATTATCGACTACCATCAGGGTTCATTCAACAAGGTCGGTGGCAACTTCTGCTGCCTTCCATGCCAGAGCTTCTTTACATGACATCTGTGCAGATGCAACTTGGGCTACACCTCATACCTTCATCAATCATTACAAATTGGATTTAGCCTCCAGGGGAAGAGCATCTTTTGGTTCTATGGTGCTCCGGAATGTCCTTCCATGAGAGCCTCCCAGGAATAGAGGTAGTTGGGGACTCTGTCCCATATGTAAGGAATAAACGAGGATTAACAATATCAGATAAAGACGTTCTGTCTTACCATAACGTTCCATCTGTATTGTTGATCCTTGTTCAGTCATTACGTCCCTCCCTCCTTCCCCCTCCTGTGGCTTCTAGTGGATCACACCATCCGGTTCTTTTAGGTAATTTGACCAGAGGTAGCCTCTACCTTCCTTTGACTTGCAAACTCAATCTGAGGCAACAGGGAGAGGGGAATTCTGGGTAAGAGTTTTAGCTCGAGAGTTTGTGGCTGACGCGAGCTTGGAAGATGGCCGGTTCGGTTCTGAGGTCGGAACCGACACCCATACGTAATGACTGAACGAGGATCAACAATACAGATGAACGTTATGGTAAGACACAACTTCT
Organism: Protopterus annectens; assembly: GCF_019279795.1. Lineage (NCBI taxonomy): Eukaryota > Metazoa > Chordata > Ceratodontiformes > Protopteridae > Protopterus > Protopterus annectens. The sequence goes on along the minus strand of NC_056747.1, from coordinate 51,425,351 downwards.
TTTTTCCATACTATTGTCGTATGGTAACACTGGATTTCAAAGATTTTCACTATCACATACCTGTTGTTCACAGTTTCACGAGATTTCTAAGGTTTGCTGTATTTGGATCACATTTTCAGTACTCTGTTTTACCTTTTGGGCTTTCCAGTTCACTTCCAGTGTGTTCACAAAGTAGAAAAGGTGCCAGTGGTGGCTCCCTGCAGATTGCAGGGCATCCATGTTTTTCCTTATTTAGATGAGATTTCTCCAAGATGTTTTGAATCCTTAAAGTTGTTCAACCTGTTGTCATAGGACAAATCTAACTGAGCATAGACAAAAGCCTTCTTACGCTCCCCCCCAAAAAATTGTCTTTTGGGGGTATCTTATAGATGTACTCAAGCAAAAGACCTTCCTTCCAAAAGAAAAGGTAATTACTTCCCAGCAGATCTTTCTGAGTTTTTCTCAACAGCCTCAGGTTCCTGCAAGAGAATTTCTCTGGATACTACCCCTTGTGACATCTATGATCCTCCTGATACCAGTTACCAGATTACATGCAAGAAAAATCCACTGGTTACCTAAAAAGTCTTTGGCCCAGCATCTACTACAATCCTTGGCCTTTTAGACTCCCACATTGGGGCTTTTAAGGTGAGAATTGCAGTGGTGGAAGGGAAAAAATGGCTGTTGATAGAGTTCTTCCTTTATCCCCGATTCAGTCTGCCCAGACAGACTCTCCAGATTACACTTGAGGTGAAGTTTCCATTGGAGTATAAGTGCAAGGTCTGTGGGACTCTTCAGAGACACCAAAGCCACATAAACATCAAGGAAATGCCAGCAGTGATTCATGCCTTGAAATCTCTTCCGCGCCCTTGGCAAGTGGTAAGAGATAATACAGTGATGTGGTGTCTCAACAAACTGGTACAGGGTTGTATTCTGTTTGCTAGCTGACGGTGATGGTTTGGGAGTTGGCGGTCTCTGACTCTTCGGGCCTTCTACATTCCATCAGAGCAAAACATAGCAGTAAACAGACTCATGAGATCCTGGATAGACCCTCTTGAGTGAAATCTCAATACAGATGTGTTCCAGAACTTGTAGATTTGGTTTCACCTCAAGTAGGTCTGTTTACCTCCTTCCAAAATAAAGAACTAGAAAAATTCTGCTTGAGATATTCTTGCAGCCAAGCATGGAGAACAGATGCTCTGTCATTCACATGGTTGTGAATGTTCCTGTATGCTTTTCCACCCTTTCCAATGATTTCCAAGATTCATCTAAAGATTCAGAAAGTTTTACCAAAAATCATTGTGCTGACTCATTTTGTGCCAGGCAAAATTAATTCTTCCTTCTCATGGCATTGGCCAAGGGCAATTACCACAAGCATCCTTAAAGAATGGATCTATTCGCACAGCATAAAGGGAGTTTGATACACCCCAACATCAATCAACTGCAACGGAGTGCTTGGATGATTCAATTTTAATAACTTTTAGGCACCTTTTTCAGAAGAACATGTAGCAGATACTAAAAGAGCCAAGGAAACCTGTTGCTAGGAAGTTCTATGTTGACAAATGGAAGAAATTTTCTAATTGGTGCCTTGCCCATCACAGGGGTTCCAAAAGGGATGTAGCGCCTCAGGATCTCAAATATTAAGAGTGCTTTTCATGTGCTTATATCAATGTGCATCTTTCAGCCATCTCAGTTTGTCTGCCTCTGGATCTCCCTCTTTCTCTCCTATGTTTTTGGTCAGTTTCTTAAGGGGAGTGCTGTACATGAGAGCCCCTTGCAGGAAAAAAAAAATATCCTCCATTTTGGGATGTCAGTTTTGTTATAGAAAAACTGACCTTCACTCCCTTTGAACTGAGCTCTCAGGCTTACTTGCAGTTTATTACTTGGAAAATTATTTTACTTATTGCCCTGACAGTTGCAAGATGAGTGTCGTGAGTTGCAAGCTCTCATGTTGGGTTAACCCTATCTGGTTTTCCACAGGGATGTGGTCTCATTAACACCAGTCCTTCATGCCTAAAAGTGTTTGAGTTAACTTTGAATCAAGTGATCGGTCTCATAATTTTTATCCCAGAACTAAAAAAAACAAGAAAGAACAGATTTTGAATACACTGGATTTGCATAGGCAGCTCATGTATTGCCTTAACAGAATCAAGTCCTTTAGGAAGGCTAAACAGCTGTTTGTTTGCTGTGCTGGAACTAAAAATGGTCATCCCATGTCTAAGCAGAATGTGCCCAGGTGGATGTCCTCTGCTATTTTTTGCTATTCCCACCAAGGTATAACTATTCAAGGCTAAGTTAAAGCACATTCTGTCAGGGCCTTGTCCTGTTTTATTACATACTGAAAAGGGGTGGACTCATTTAGAGGCAGCAGCTTGGTCCTCTATCCATACCTTCACAAAGCACTAGATTCCTTCACTTGGTGTAAACAGGCTTTGCTAGGGACCATTCTGCAGGGACCCTAATTCTTCCTCCTTCCAGGTAGGGCAAACTTAAGAATCTACCCACAGGCCACTGCAGAAGTGAGAGTGAAGAACATAATACAGTTGTAAGTCCTATTTACCCATCGCAGTATATATTCAAATGTCTTCATTGCTGCAGTAACTACACTCACCATCTCAAGTTGTAGATAGTTGAGGTGGGACACCACCTCCTTTGTTACAGTCATTGTGTTTGGATGATTTTTATGGTGGTTGATTGTTGGCTCAGGATGATTCTTACTTCCTTTCTCTGGATAGCTAAATTCTGAAAATGTACCTTGGTCTGGTTGCTGATAGGCTGCACCCTTTTTGGAGGGAAGTATATCAGCAGCCAAAGTGAATAAGGAAGGGAACTAGAGCTTCGGCAAGCTGGGTGGGTGCTGTTGTGGGTAAGTAGGATGTGAACAAGTATACATTTTTGATCACAAATCTTTCAGCATACTGGCGGAGGGAGAAGAACCACCAAAAAGTGTCAAAGTCAAGTTAGACTGGACATTAGTACAGGTTAAAGCTGGTAAAAAAGGCAGACTGACTGCACACACATGTACTCTGGCTGTTCTGCTTAATGTTACTGCTGAAACAAATTACCAGTTTCCAATGGCAGATGGTGGCCAGAGTTGTAGACCTTCAACCCTGCAATTCTTAATGCACTGTCCAACAGAACAAGATGACAAACATAAACAAAATTAGCAGTAGTCTACTATTCACTTGCGTATAGATGAGACAGATCTGAAGTGCTGCTTTCAGTCAGCTGGTGTACAGTTCCTCTGGATCAGGATCTTTACTCGTATCATAATACTCCACTGCCTTCCCAACCAGGGAAATCTTATTTTGATGCTGAAATTTGTATTCCAGCAGAAGTTCAGTTCAGCACATTCAGCAGTTACACACCTCTTGTTGCTCCATGGATGCAGAGAGCCAGTGTCCCTGAAACTTTCTGTATTTAAGGATTGTGTCTTCCAATTCTTTATTTTAAAGCAGTTATAAGTGCAATGTAGCTGCAAATTTTGATCAAGACAAAAGTTTGTTGGGCTTGCATGATGACTGCACACAGGTCAACAGCTTAACTGCCATTCTCTATTTGAAAACAGAAACAGAGAAAAAAAGCCAGTGAAATCTTCAGCATGGAAACAATTTATTTGCTGGCTAGTAAGTACTTTGCCTGGATGTCAGTAGAGAAGAAATTTGGAGAACCTGAAAGAAAATCAACCAGGCTAGTGAAACAAAAACACTCGCTGGGAAGAATCCTGCATCTGTAAAGCAAAAAGCAGTTCAACGTTCAGCTTTGGTACAAGAGATGTCCTATAGTAATTTAGAGGGGAAAAAATAAATTAAATGTCCTTCAAGGTGATGATGAATGAAGGACTGAAGGAGTATATCAACTGAAATAATAAAAGGCTGGAAGAAATATAAGAAGGTTTAACTAGCTCTTTAGATGAATTAATAAAATGCAAAAATCAAAGGCTGAAATGAAAAACTTTTCTGAGTATGAGGCTTCTCAAGAAAAGCAGTTTAAAAAAATAGAATTAGAAGAATACACAAGCGGAGAAGACCTTTGAAACCAGAAGGAACAGACATAATTGATGTTATGAAAGTACATATATGCAACTGGGCTGTTGTTTCACAACAGGGTTTGTTAATTGAAAGGGCACATCAAGTGTTTTCTCCAAACCTGGCCATAAGAAAGTACCCAAGACCTACAGTAAATATGCAGTCATGCCAGCAGAAAAAGGTCAACCCTGAGAAAACTGTGGAAGAAGGGTAAAAGTATTATAAATTGGTGACAGCAGTGTGTTTGTGAAAAATGATTATTCATTGTACAGCAGACAGAAGAGAAGCAAGTTTATCCTATCAGTCTGGGAATGCTGAGAGGCAAGCGAGAGATTTAAGCTGCTGTACACAACTGCCTTTTGAATATTTTTCCTGCAGTATCAAAGGCATTTTTTATGCAGCATGGGGTATTAAACAAAACGTAAACCAGCAAGCAGAAGTGGGCTGTGCTTCTCATTCTTCAGACAATAAAGATGAGAGAGTGATAGAGAGACTTTGCCAGTGTTCCAAAGAAAAATGCTTGAGAGAGAGAGAAAGCACACTTGTCGACGAGGAGTCATGAGTACCTTGGACTTGAACCAAGTCAGGACTTGGGAAATGGAGATGATAATGAAGACTATGACAAGCAACACTGAAATTAGTGAATAAATGAGAACCTATAAAGCATCAGTCTCATTTGTGAAATATGGTTTTGCAGCAAAAAGTGGCTGAGAAAGACTGGACTTTAGACGTTGTTAAATGTGGGGTGGACTGTAAAGTCTATATCCCACTTTGTCGTTAATTTTTACAAAGACATGAAAGAGAAATAAAATTAACTGCAAGTAAAACTTCTTTTGTTCTTATTTGTATAAAACATTTCATGATATAGATATAAGTAATCTGCATGTTAAATTTTAAAGCAGTTTTGTGTAGTGTGCAGTCGGGTATTTGTTGGGAAAAGTGTTTTGTATGTTAATGATATTTAAAGTTAATTGAGTACTTTTTTAGCTGAGAAATATACATGTTGCAATATAAAAGAAAGGCTGTACATTAGCAAGTTTAAGTTAATATAATGCAATGACCTTGGACTGCTGGTGTGGAGTATAAAAGTTTACTGATTATATTATATGCATAGTTAACATAATTGCCTTTGTTTTTACAAGGGTGGTTGTCTAGGGTAATGTCATTGTCTTAAACTAGAAACAATTTTTAGCAAACAAGTAGGCTTTAAAAATAGACTGTGATTAACGCCATGACAAGTGCTAGGTTTCTTGCATCTGCAAAGATGTTAGCTTGTTTTTTTCTATTAGCAAATGCACTCAGTGGGAGATGCAAAGTCTGTAGCTGAAGGCAGTTGGCCAGGGGTTTCTCTGCACTCTGTTCTAGTGAAATTTGCAAAGATTCCCTAATGTATCTGGAAAGCTGTTAGCTCTTTAGTCTGCAATTGCAAGTAATCTTGAGAGTATCAGGCACTCTTTGCCGAGGGAATAAAAAATTTAATGGTAAAATAGCAAGCAGTTAATTAAAAAAATTGAAATTATGGGAAGTGAATAAGTAAAAGCAGCCACCCCAGCAGCCTTTAATAATTTGACGCATTTAACAAAGAACAGTGCACAATTTAGTTTTATTTAAATTAGTCCGTGTTCTTTTTCTTAGTGCTAAAAAATTATATTTTTTTCTGAAAGCATACAGTCTATTTTTCACATTTAGGAGGGGAACAGAGATAATGAAAAAAGACAGTAATCTGTGCAAGTGGGATCATGGATTGTAACATGCACTTTAGCATGGCAAGCCTTCATTTTAGATTGGGTGCAGCTGTCAATTTGGAACGATTCTTATCTGGAGGGTTAAACTTTGTTGAAAATGTACTTATTTTTTGTGTTTTTCTAAAATAACAGGATGTTCTGAAAATGTATGTATGTATTTATTTGTGGAGTTTGGGGTATTCATTAAAGCAAAAAGTCTTGAAAAATATGACATAGGTTCAAAGGGAGATGCGAAGAAACTACTAAAAAGATGAGCCTGCAAAAGATGAACATTAGCGCGAGCATACAAGACAAAAGTTGGAAACAGCATTCAAAAAAACTTGTGTATAATAGGTGTGAATAATATATATTTATCATAATGGCTGCTCTAACCATATTCTGGAATATAAATGGCCGTGTAGGTATAGACAGAAAGGAGATAGTATTGACTTGTATTAAGAAAGTGCAGAGTGCAAATAATGCTGCAGGAGACATGTTGGGGAAAAAACGAACATATGAATTTGATAGAGGATATCGGGATGGATATTAACAGAATATAGGGGACAAAAGAAAAGCTGAGAAATACTGATTACTAGAGGGACTCCAGTAGTGATATAAAAAGGGAAAAAGATAATGCTAGATGTGTGTTACTAAGGGTTATTGCCAAGGGAGGAAGATTAGACTAGCATGCTTTTATATTCCCTGAAAAACTGCTATTGTGGAGCCTATTTTGGGGGAAGTAATCAGCTTTCATTAGGGTAGATTATTTATAGGTGGGGAGTGGAACTAGAAAAGATGTATTTGTACAACAAAAAAGGGTAAAGAAGAAATTTATAAAAATATTTTGTATGGAGGGCATGAATTTAGTAGTAAGAACTCTGATAGAATTTATATTATTCCTCAATGTACAATAACTGGGCTAGACTGGATAGAAATTGTATTTCAATTGAATGTGTGCATTTATTTGAAAGCTACGCATATGCAAAAACTATTTCAGAACATACAACAGTATAAACTAAGTTAAAAAGAGCAGGATAATTAAGTAAAAATAAGACACTGACACTTCCTCCAAAAAATAAAGCTGTGGTGGCTGTATTACCCAAAGAGGGTACATATCCATCAGTGGGATAAGTTGATTCTCCCAATAGAACAAGGTAGTTTAGGATTACCTGATTTGAAGGGATATTTTTGAGATATACAGTTAAGGCTCATATACATAACACAACCAGAAGGCTATAATTCAAAGTGGAAAGGAATGATGAAGCGGGGGGGATTTTGGATACAAATCCTTAAGGCAAAAAATAACCAGACAGAATATTGTTCATAAAGTAGTAGAAAGTATTTTAAGAACTAAGGCAACATGTGTGGGGAGAAAAGACATTTCACGAGTAGTGATAACTGCAAATGGGGATACAGAGAATTGACGAAAGGGGACTGTAATTCACTTGAGAACTTAAAAGAACCAAGGTATTTGGATCAAATCAGAAGAGAGGGAAAGGTAGTGTGTGAAGCTGCCAAGAAGTTTGGCTGCGGGTTAGAGATTGCCTTCCCTACAGGGACAAGGGATTGATTTCAGAGAGCAACCAAAGCGATATGAGTAGCGAAGTCCGAAGTGAAAGACTTTCTCTGGAAGAGTTTTTAGTTGAATCTAGACCAGAAGCTGCTGTTAGAAAAAGGAACATTAATAGGGCATGTACAAGATTGCATGATAGTTATAAGAATCAAGCAGAGGAGGTTAGAAAATTTTGAAGAGAGAGATTGGAAAAGCAAGTTACAAGGGAACAATGCTATTTGAGATATGCATGGCTCCTAAGTTTGAAAGTTTAGTAGATGTCCTAAATCACTGTTGCAGTATTCTTACGATAGACTATCTCCTGCCAAGGATAGCCCAACGTGCAGCCAGTATGCCAAAGCCTTAGATCTCGTTTCACCTTACATCACACAAGTGCTCCCTATTCAGGATGGAGGGTGTTAAAGGTGACTTACAGATGTAGTTATCCAGAACTACTTTGTCACCAGTCCAACCGTCTTCATTGCTCATTGTTCTGAATGCCCTTTAGCTGTACTTAATACTTAGCCATCAGATAAGTGCGCCATCAGGGTCTCTTTTTTGTTACTTGGTTTTCATGTCATCCAAAAAGGGACAATATCAGTGTGTGGGAGGCAGATTCCCCATAAGGATCATCACAAATACAGTCTTTTTTTGTTTGGGTGCTTCCCATGACCATGCATCCTGTAGTGTTTGTAAGGCACTTGTGCCCAAGACTCATAGAAGTCAGTTGTCTTCTCTGGCCATCTATTTAGAGAACGAGAGACTTAAACTATAAGCCCAGAGTAGCATGGCAGAATCAATTAACCTTGAGGTATTGTCAAGTAAGAAGAAGGCCAAGAAATCTTGGCTAGATTCTTTAGCTTTCAGCCTCCACTAGACGTTTCTTTAGAAGAGGGTGCTAGCTATGTAGGCCATCTGGTGTCTACATAGGATTCCCCTGCTGAGACTCCATTGGAGGCCTGCATTGATCCTTCCTTTTGAATGTCCTTTGAGGCATTTGCAGGCTTCTGTTCTGGATGTCAAGGGGGAATTGCAGTTGATTATCTTGGAGGAAAAGCCACACAGCAGCAAGGACTCATTCTTCAAAATTTATTCTTAGCGCTTTTGTCTCGGACAGTGACAAGACTTCATCAGATAAAAGTAAAAACTCAAGTGAACTTTAAATACCCATGAAGCCAGATGACATCAGCATCTCATTGCACATTTAACTCATTCCCTCCAGTACAGCTATTTTGAGTGTGTACCTTTAACTCCGAGTGGACGTGGCTTCAGCCTTTAAAAAATGAAGTTATCACCTTACCTTACAATTCTAACAAAAAGTCATTGACATAGGTCAAACATCAATACAATTGTGTTTTCCATCATGTATGCTTAAAGATAAAACATTCTGTTACCTTGTATGTAGCATGGTTTTAGAATGAATGAAAATATGAACAAGCAATATTTGACGCCCAGACGCGCAGTAGGAGGTAACTGCAGAAACACCTGGAGACACACTCAGTTGTAATGAGTTAAAGAGAAACATACGCAATTACTATAAAATACATATAGTGACATACATAAAAAAACTATAAGCAATTTAATTAGAAAAAAGAAAATAAATAATTAACAATAACTGTTGAATTTATCTACATTCTGCTTTCAATTTTAAAATACATCCAAAGGATGCCATCTCATTCAACCCAGGCCAGCCTACTGCTCTCAAACGTAATATCCAGTACAGCTCCCTTTGCTCAAGAAAAAGTTGCCATGGTCCACCCTAGGGTTAGGTTTAACATGTTCAATTACCACAAACTTAAACTGATGCTCAGGGAAATCCATTAAGTGCCAAAATAAGGCATGGGTTGTTTTTTTTTTTTCTTATTTAATAAATACGATTTTTTAATTTGCACTTGGTCTTTCTGGCATAAAATACTGGGCAGCATTGACACAATGCCCCATATACTACTCCTAAGCTGTTACAATTGTACTTCCCTTTAATATTCAGCTGGTAGCCATTAATATCGAAGAGTTCCCCAGTATTAATATAGGGACAAAAATGACAACGCTCACATTGGACATCTGCCAAAGTTTGTCTTTAAAATTGTGTTGGCAAAATGCCCTCTCCTTGATGCTGTGTGGCTTTTGCTGTTCAAGTGTTTGTGGATTTTTATGCTGTGATTATCTTGGAGGACCCTAGAGGGATTCCACAAATTCTGGTCAGGGAAGAGGGTCTGGGTACTCTCTACTCTCATTGAATCCCATCAGGGCTATGAACCTCCAGTGTTTGTTAGAGTGAACGTCATTACTAAGAAAAACCAGAAGACTGAACATTCTTCTGTATGCCCTAATTATCCTCATAGGGAATGGCAGGAGTTTACTCAGGGCCTGTTTAATGCTTTAATGGACCTGAAGCCTCCTTGAGGGTTGTTTTGTGCCTACCCCACTTGGACTTCGACTGCTTCCAAATGGTCTAGGGATCCAATATCTGAGATGAGGATTCAGAGTTTGAAGGGTTCTTGTCTTACTCTTCACAGATGCCTTTGGCTTATGGTTCTGATGAAGAGGAGTCCATTAGTCTTGTGTCTCCTTTAGAGGAATTGTCTTTTGGGGACATAATTGCTAGAATGATAAAATACTTTAAGTGGTATTCTTCTCAGGTTTCTGGTATCCAAGAAAACTATGAGTTGCTTCAAGTGGACACTCCTAAATCTTCTGCAGTGCCCCCTGTGTTTGCTACTTTGTTAGACACCTTTATGGCTGCTTCTAGGTCTCTTGATTCTCAGCCTCCTTCTCCAAAACAGCCCGACAGGTTTGATAAGGCTCCTGAGGATTGTCAATTTTTAAGTGTCCTTTTGCTGACTGTCCTGTACTGTCAGTCTCCTGTGACAAACCTTCTAAGCTTCTACCTCTAGATAAGGATAGCAGAGTAATGGACAGGATTGCTAAGAAAGTTTACACTGTTTCTGCTTTGACCTTTCGGGCCATCAATTACAAGATCCATGCAACCAGATATGCTCTGGCCTTGATTGATTCTGAAGGTAAGTCTTCCACTTTATATGTTTCGGTTTGTACTTCTCAAATGATTCATCACTCTTAAGTGCAGCTGTGATACTGCTGATGGCTCTTGCAGAGCTGCTGGCTTTGGGGCTGTCAAGAGGCATTACTCTTGGCTTCATCTACAATCTTTAACTGAAAACATTTAAGGCTAAGTTGCTGGATACTGCTTTGGATAACAGAAATCTTTTTTGAGACTGCTGCTGCTATGTTTGTCACTTCAAGAAAAAAAGCTTTGCAGGATGTTAAACATACTTTTGTCTGTCCTATCCCTATGTTCTAGAGGGATTAATCTGCTAAGCCTGTTTTTTTGTAGGCAGCCTTGCCAGGCCACTAAAGACAGGAAGATTGGTAGGCAAGCTCCTCCAGCTAAGTTTTCTCAGGCTTCTGTGTTACAGAAACCTCCTTTTATTTTACAAGCCTGTTTCTCTTTGACATCTTTGCCCCCCCCCCCTCCACCCCTTGGCTGGTTCCCTTGTCCCTTCAACTCTACCACTGTCTTCCAAACTGGCATCTCAGCAACTCTGATTCTTGGGTTGTATCTATCATCCATCAGGGTTACTTCATGGTGTGCTAGTCTCTCGCTCTTTTTTCAGGGATTTGCCAGCCTCCTCTGGAGAAACTTCATTTCTCAAAGTTCTTTGGGTCCCTGGTAGATCCGGGAACTATTCAAACCGATTCTCCTTCCCACATAGGAAAAGGATTTTATTCCAGGATGTTCATGGCTTCAGGAAAGGGCACTTGGGAAGACTTATTCTGGATCTCTTTTTACTCAACACCTTTCTCAAGGTGCTTTATTTTCAGATTCTTACTTTTCAAACCCCGTTTCCTGTTTTAGTATCCCCGGCTTTTCTAGTTTCCTTGGATCTGAAGGATGCTTACCTTCATATTCCTGTTCACCCTCTTTTCTGGATGTTTACATTTCTCTGTTTCTTTGTCTCATTATCAGTTCTCTGCTTTGCCCTTTGGCCTCTCTTCTGCCTTAAAGGCATTCATAAAATGCATACCTCCTGTGATTGCCTTTTGCAAGCTCCAAGGCATTCGGAATTTTCCTTCTGTAGATGATTTGTTGCATTGGGCACCTTCTCCCAGTTGCCTGTTGCAGGATCTGGAGTTCATCTCTCTCCTTCAAAGTCTGAGGTTCACTATCAACTTCCAAAAGTCTGTTCTGACTACCTCTCAAGATCGTGTGCATCTGTGGTTGCAAGATTCAGACGCACTGTGTTGCCCTCTGTTCCACCAACAAAGGTTCTGTCCTTGACAGCTTTCATTCAGTCTCTTCTTTCTCTGCCTGATGTTCCAACCAGAGAGTTTGAGCCCTGAGGTTCATGGCCTCTTCTATTCCAATGCTTCCCCTTGCCAGACTGCACACGAGGAAGCTTCAATGGCACCTCAAGTCTGTTTGGCGTCCGCATTGCTACCCTCTGGATTTGAGTGCCTCTCATTCCTTGTCTGAAGCGAGAATTTGACTGGTGGATTCAGCAACTTGCCCTCAACCCAGGCCTACTTTTCAGCCTCCAGTTCCTTCTCAAGAGCTGTTCACCAACACTTCAGACATGAGGTTGGGGGGTGGGGTTCCTGTGGTCTCCTGAATGTTGAGGGTCATTGGCCTCCCCTACAGAAATTAGACCATGTCAACATCATTGATGAGAACCCTGATTCTAGCCCTTCAGGCTTTTCACCCTGTGCTCTCTTCAGGCCCCCCCTGTAAGTTTACACGGACAACCACAGTGATGTGGGATGTCAGTAAGCAGGGGGAACACAGTCTTATCTTCGCTGCAGGCTAGCTTTTCAGACCTGTGATGTTCTTTGTGTTTCACTGTTGCAGTCATAACTGTAGAGTGCTCCTGCCGGCAGGCAGCCCGAGGTCGGCCAGAATCCCAAAGTCTGGGTCCGGCGTCGGCTGTATAAGCTAGTATCCTGACGTCAGTATGCCTTGGTACATAGCCCTAAGCCGACGCCATCTTCTCCAGTCTTTCTTGCCGTGCGGTGGAAAGCAGCTCGCAAAACGTTGGTTGGCGATTTTCGAACAGCGTATTTGGTTGTTGTCGGTCCGAAGTTGTTACTTCTCTTCTCAAAGCTAAGTACCCCATTGGGGAATCTTTTTCTTGTTCCTCCGATGTCAGAAAAAGTTAATAATTGTATAGCGTGGGAAACAAATACCTCATAAAGATTTCCACTCTTACTGTCTACCTTGCTTAGGCCCTGACCACGACGTTTCTTGTTGTCGGTTCTGTGCCAGATGCAACTCTCGTACTATCAAGCGCAGGTACGATTGGGCTTTAAATTATTTTGGCAGACGCTTCAATTATAGAATGTCGTCGGACACTACCGGAGTTCAAAAGAAGCGCAAAGACAAAGACAGGCCTCCGAGGTTCAAACAGGACTTGTTGCAGCTGGAGCCAGCGTCCGGTTCGGCTGTCGTCAGTGAGGCGCTTTTGCAGCCCCTGTCATCCGCCACTTCTGAACCGATGGCCGATACGGACTCCCATGGGGAGCCATCAAGGCCCACTATTTTAACTGCTGCAGGACCTTCGGACGTCGCTCCTTCAGATGGGTCCGGAACCGCTGTGCAGGTACCGGCTTCTGAGGGGGTTTTCAGGCCTACTCACATCACTATTTCAAAGGCAAAGACTCCTACTAAGTCTAAAGTTCCAGCTCAAGCTGCTTCTGAATCCACTCCCAATACACAAAAACAATTATTGAGGATGGCTGAAGATTTGCTTACAATGATTAGGGGTTCTCACCCCCCTCCTGAGAAAAGGCCTCGACAGGATGTTACTCTGGATTCCTCTGACCAGGCTTCTGTATCTTCTGTTTCTTCCTCTGATCAGGACTATTCCTTTCCCCCTTATGAGGATTCGGATGCTGAGGATTCTTTGCCCTCGGCCTCTCCGCCTGAGGATTTTTCTTTTGGGGAAACCTTGCATGAGATGAGGGAACATTTTCATTAGGAAGGACAGGAATATTCTGCTTCCAAAAAGAGGCTTAGAGAATTTCTTCTTCTTCCTCAGCATAGGCCTTTAGCTATCCCTCCTGTCTTGGACATTGTAGATGATGCTTTTTCTGAGACTAATTTGAATCCTGATTCCATGCCTCCTGCTCCTTCTAAGCCTGATAGATTTTATAGGGTTCCTGACTCTCATTTATTTTTATTTAAAACCCTTCTGCAGATCCTGAAACTATTTCTCAGGGCTCTAAGGCTGCTAAGGTTGCTACTTCTAAAAATCCTATTCCCTCGGAGAAGGATTCTCGTGCTTTAGACAGGTGGGGAAAAAAGGTATATACTTCTGCTACCCTGTCTGTAAGGGCTTTAAATTGCCAGTTTCATATCTTTAAATATCAGCAATTTCTTTTGTCTGTTTTAAAGCAAAAGCTTGCTTCCCTTCCTGCTTGTGCAGAGGATAAGGAACTTCAGGATGTTTTGCATGCTACTGAACAGGTTAACAAGCATAGCTTACATTGTGGTTTTGATGCTTTGGATGCTTCTTGCAGGGCTTCTGCCTCTGGTACTGTGATTAGGAGACATGCCTGGCTTCGTGAACAAAGTTTACCTGAACAGGTTAAGGCTAAGTTATTAGATGCCCCTGTTCAACAAGATGTTCTTTTTGGTTCTAAGGCTGAGGAAGTTATTAAAAAGATGGAAGAAAAGGCAAAGTCCATGCAGACTGTAAAAGATTTCTTGCAAGTTCAGCCTCCTAGATTTTCCAGGAATTGGCCCTCTAAAAATTGGTCCTTTCCCACGTCTGACAGGCCTCAAAGGGGAAGATATAGACGCTCCAGAGGTCGTGGTCAAGGCCAGACCTCTTACAGATCTAGACAATGGACTGCTTCACCTAGAAGGGGAGAAGACAGATCCCAATCTCAAAGAAAGCAAACTCAATGACTCTTTCGGTTGGGCTTCAGGACCCCTTTACCTGGACGCCCCTCTCGGAGGAAAACTGTCTCTTTTTTACAGAAATTGGACTCATATTACCCAGGACAGATGGGTATTGGACGTGATTTTAAAAGGTTACAAGTTCCACTTTCACACTTTGCCAAGGACTCAAGGTTGGCCAGATCTGCCAAAACTTCAATGGTCAGAGGCCTTAACTCAAGTGGATGCTCTTCTGGCCATGAGAGCCATAGAGCCTGTTCCACTCTCTGGGAAAAGGGTTTTATTCAAGGCTGTTTCTGGTTCCCAGAAAACAAAACTCATGGAGACCTATTCTGGACCTTTCTGTGTTAAACACCTTTTTGGAAATTCCAAAGTTCAGGATGCTTACTCTGCAACAGCTAATTCCAATGCTCTCTCAGGACGCCTTGATGGTGACATTGGACTTAAAGGAAGCCTATTTGCATATCCCTATCAGACAAGAACGCAGGAAATTCCTCAGGTTCAAGGCAGGTTCGAGGCACTTTCAATTCTCTGTTCTGCCCTTTGGTTTATCTACTGCGCCCAGAGTCTTCACCAAGTGCCTGACACCAGTAGTGGCTTACTGCAGACTTCAGGGGATCCAGATTTACCCCTATTTGGACGACTGCCTTATTCAGGCAGACAGCAAAGATCTTCTGCTTCAACATCTGGACTTTGTTCAACGTCTTCTCCTACTACTGGGATTCTCTGTGAACATAAAAAAGTCACATTTGATCCCTCTTGAACAAATGGTATTCTTGGGAGCCCTCTTAAATACAACCTTACAAAGGGCCTACCTCACTCCAGAAAAACAAACTCAGCTGGCTTCTACTTTCAACGCCTTGGCAACTCTATCTCAGCTCACTGCAAGGAAATTCCTGCAGGCTCTGGGCTACATGGCTTCCTGCATTCTGTTGATTCCAAATGCAAGGCTTCACATGAGAAAGCTTCAATGGTATCTCATAAGTGTATGGTCACAGCATTACCACGATCTGGATATTCTGATTCCTCTGATCCCCTGCCTCCAGAAGGAGTTCCTCTGGTGGTCCAGGGCATGCACTTTAAACGAAGGAAAACCTTTTCGTCTCCCTCAACCTACTCAAATCCTAACCACGGACGCCTCGGATTATGCTTGGGGAGCACACTTTCTAGACAATTGCCAGCAGGGAACCTGGACAAAGGACCATCTTCACTGGCACATCAATCTGAAGGAAATGTTGGCAGTTCAAAATGCCCTTTTAGCCTTCAAAAACCTTTTACAACCAGGGCCTCTGCTAATTCGCACAGACTACAACCAGGGCCTCTGCTAATTCGCACAGACTACAACCAGGGCCTCTGCTAATTCGCACAGACAACACCACGGTCATGTGGTACATCAACAAGCAGGGGGGGTTCTCATTCATACCTCCTTTGCAGACTAGCTATGGGTTTATGGGACACAGCTCTAAATTTGAATCTGCATCTCCAAGCTCAATTCATTCCAGGGAAACAGAATCTCTTAGCAGACAGCCTGAGCAGAAACATTTCAGATCCTCACGAATGGATGCTAGACACCAACTTGTTCAACAGGATTACTGCAGTTTGGGGATGTCCCCAGATAGATCTGTTTGCATCCCATCTCAATCATCAGCTGCCTCGCTTTTGCACCAGGTCCTTCCACAAAACAGCATGGAGAGTGGATGCCCTGTCCTTCAGCTGGAGAAGCCTTTCAGCATATGCCTTCCCTCCTTTTCCTCTACTGCCTCGGGTACGACTGAAGATAAAGCAGGACAAGCCCAAGTTCCTCATCTTGATTGCTCCAAATTGGCCTCGACAGTTTTGGTATCCAACCTTAAAGCTCCTGTTCTCGGGGCCTCCTTGGATTCTTCCACTGAACCCTTCGCTTCTGTCCCAGCATCAGGCTCAGTTACTACATTCCAATCTCAAGACCCTTTGCTTGGCAGCTTGGCTCTTCAAAGGAATTTGATTTCCTCTAGTCTTCCCAAACAAGTTTTGGATGTTCTTTTGGAAGCTAGACGGCCTAGCACTAGGAAATCCTATGCCTCTAAATGGAAGAGGTTTTCTATTTGGATGCAGGACCGAGGCTCTGATCCTCAGGTTCCTGATCTCTCCTCTATTTTGCTTTACCTTTCGAACTTTTATCTAAAGGACTTTCCTTTTCTTCCATTAAGATTCATGCTTCTGCTATCTCTGCGCATTTCAGTTCTGATCCTCCTGTTTTTCACATCCTTTGGTGAAGCAGTTCTTGAGAGGGGCTAAAATTTGGCCTCCAAGGACCCCTCCTGTCCCTGCCTGGGATCTTAATTATGTTTTAGAAAAACTTACTTTGCCTCCTTTTGAGCCTGCTGCATCTTCAGATATTAAGTTTCTATCCTGGAAGACTGTTCTTTTGTTAGCATTGACCTCTGCCAGAAGGGTCTCAGAGTTGCAAGCTTTCATGGCTGTGGAACCATACCTTATTTTCCATCAGGACAGAGTATCCTTGAGGACCAATCCTACTTTCATGCCTAAGGTGATTTCAAAAGTGGCTTTGAATCAGACAATTCACCTTCCTACTTTCTTTCCAAATCCTCAAAATAAAGGGGAAAGGATTTTGCATTCATTGGATGTGCACAGACAGTTACGATTTTACTTGGACAAGACTAAAGATTTCAGAAAGTCTAACCAATTGTTTGTTTCCTTTGCCTCCAGTTCTCTTGGAAAACCTATTTCTAAACAAACTATTTCCAAATGGATTGCTTATGGAATCAGATTTTGTTACACTCATCATGGGAAACAGTTTCCAGGGACCATTAGAAGTCATTCTACTAGAGCAGCTGCTACTTCTACAGCTTTCCTCAGAGGAGTCCCTACCAAGGATATCTTGGAAGCTGCCACTTGGAGTTCTGTGCATACTTTTTCCAAGCACTACAATCTCCCTTGTTTTCTAAGTCTAGGGCAGGCTTTGCCTCTGCTGTCTTGCAGGGTATTCTTGCCTCCCTTCTTCTATCTAAAGCCTCCTCCCCCTCTACACTGCTTTGGGATTCCACCCTACAGTTATGACTGCAACAGTGAAACACGAAGAACATAGTACAGTTGTGTACACCTACCATAAATGTAGATGTTCGAGTGTCTTCACTGTTGCAGTCGGGGTTTCCCTCCCTCCTATCCCCTCTTTTTCTCATATTTGTGGTGTATTTGTGTTTCCTTGTTGGATTCATTTTTGATTTGTTGGGGACTTCTGACATCTAGGGCAAGAAAGGCTGGAGAAGATGGCGTCGGCTTAGGGCTATGTACCAAGGCGTACTGACGTCAGGATACTAGCTTATACAGCCGACGCCGGACCCAGACTTTGGGATTCTGGCCGACCTCGGGCTGCCTGCCGGCAGGAGCACCCTACAGTTATGACTGCAACAGTGAAGACACTCGAACATCTACATTTATGGTAGGTGTACACAACTGTACTTTCTGGCTCTGTTATTTAACTTCTCAGGCAGTGTATATTCCTTCAGAGTACAATCTAATGCCAGACACTTTGAGCAGGTTCAAAACACAGGCTCACAAATAGATAATTGACAGAGATGCATTTCTGGGCATAGTCCATCGATTGGGTATTCTTCAGGTAGATCTTTTTGTCTCCCCTGTGAACAAGCAGCCACCTCTTTTTGTTCCATAATGCCGTGCCATGTGGTGTGGAAGACTAACGCTCTTTCTTCCCCTTGGAAGGGAATTTTTCTCTATGCTTTCCCTCCTCTTCCCCTACATCCAAGAGTCCTGCAGAAGATTCACAGGACTCTCCCAAAATCTCGCTAGTAACTCCCTTTTGGCCAAGGCAGCACTGGTTCTCCCTCTTATTGCATCTGCCCAGGGGCAGTTGCCACTATCGGTTGAACCTCAACACACAGGGGGTCACTGATTCATTTTCACTTTTCTACTCTTCAGCTGACACTCTGGGTGATAGGGTTTTGATCCCCATTTATGCACCTGTTTTCTGAGGACATGGTCAGGGTTTTACTGGAGTCAAGAACATCTGCAACCAGAAAGTCTTCTATGTCCAAATGAGAGATTTTCTGTCTGGTGCCATGCTCATAACCAGGACGGTCTTTTCAGTGAGGGTCCGTTTGGTTCTGTCCTATTTGTGTGAGTTGCTTCAGTCTGGCTTGGCCTATTCTTCTGTAAAGGCCCATTTGTCAGTTATTTCTGCATCTGCCCTTGAATCCTCCTTTGGCTTCTCATTCTGAAGTCAGTTTGTTAAAGGCATCCTGCATGTTAGGCTGCCAAGGAAGCCTATTCCTCCTCCTTGGGTCCTTAATTTTGTTTTAGAAAGATTGACCCATGCTCCTTTTGAGTCCTGCAGATTCAGTTTCTCTGCGACAGTGTACCTGGAAGACTGTCTTGTTACCTGCTCTTACTTCTGCTCTGAGTTTTTTTAGCTTCAGGCCTTTATGGCCACATCTCCTTTTTTTTAAATTTTTTTATTTATTTTTTTTTTGCAGGGACGGCATCGCTTTGTACTGGCCCGTCTTTTATGCCAAAGGTGGTTAATGAGTTGGCTTTTGGATCAGGTAGTAAATATTCCCTTTTTTTTTTCCTTCTTCTTAGTTTACTAGTGAGGGGGTCCTACATACCTTGGAAGTGCACAGACAGCTCAGGTGTTTGGATAAAACTAAGGCCATTGATAAGTCTGACCATCATTTTGTTTCTTTTCATTCCAGGACATTGGGTTTGGCTGTTTCTAAGCAAACCATCTCCTCCTGTGTATCTGAGGCCATTTCCTTTTGTTCTTTTCATGGCAGATGTCCGACTACTTCAGTTAGAGCTCACTCCACTAAAGCTGTTGCCTCATCTGGTATTTTCTTCAAGGGGTCTGACACAAATACCATCCCTGAAGCTGATGTTTGGTCTTTGGTGCATACCTTTACTAAGCATTATAAACTGAGTATGGTTTCTAGGGCCAGAGCAGGTTTTGCTTGAGCCACTCTGCATAGGTTGGTCGAGGGCTCTTCCCAGTCTACCACCTCCCAGTCCTTTTCTTGAGCTTTTGTACTCTCCGTACTGTGAAGAGTACTTACATCAGTGATATAGAAGAATATAGTGCATTTGTGTAAAATCTTACCATAACCGTAGATGTCTTTCTCTTCACTGTTACTTATTGACTCCCTCTCCTCCATCCTCCTTTTTCTTTGGAGCTGTGTTTTGGTTTCCCTTCTGTCCGAGGGTCTCCCTTTTTCCATCTGCATTTGCTCTCTTGTTCTGTGGAGAATGTTCTCTTCTGGGACAATTCAGTTTTGGGTAACTCCGTTCATATGTCCCTTTTATGCCCAGTGTCCTGAACGGGGAGCATAAGTGTGACGTACAGCACATACAAGATGTAAAGGCTTTGGTATACTGGCTGGATATTGGACTGTCTTGGCAGGAGATTCCCTAAGGTGAAGAATTCTGCAACAGTGAAGAGAAGGACAACTGGTGTTCTGGAAAGATTTTACACAATTGTAGTTTTTGCTTAGAAGTGTCTGCATGGGTATTTTTATACCCTACACAGACTATAAAGACTTATTTTTCTCTGGTTGATTGCAAATGTTGAAGGTGTGAAGGGGTAGAACAAGGTAAGTACATGTCTTTTTGGGAATGTAATAAGTTGTCAGATTTTAAAATTTCCCTACAAAGTAGTCCATCTTCTTTTGAGCTGGGACACAGGATTTGAATTGCATATACATAAAAAGGCCTTACGTTTAATTCTGTTGGCTGCAAAAAAGCAATTACTAGAAAATGGAAATAAAAATCAAAACTAACCATTTGAAGAATTCAGTAGTGTAAAGGGGGGAAAGGAACTGGAAGAGGGTTGGTTTGAAAATTGAAAGAGCAAACTGAGTGCAAATAAATAGAATTTGTAGGAACAATACATGCAGAATAATGCTCAGGTGGAGGAGTGAGTTTTAAGGGGAGGAATTGAGCAATTTATGTAACATTGAACTGAATGACAGTTGTTACAAAGAAAGAAAACATTAAAAGATAATCATATTATTCCAGATGCAAGTTCCTCAAAGTAAACAATAAGAGTATAGCAACAAACAAAAGTGGAAAGGCTACAAGGGAAGTTACAGGATCTGCAGGAACATAAAGCAACAATTAATGCTGAGCTGCAGGAGCAGATTTGCAGAATACAGGAATTAAAAAAATGTTATAAAAAGGACAGGATGAAAATATGGATGAGCTTAAATGTTGCTCAAGAATGTATAGCATCAGGATAATTGGAATACAAGGAAGTGTGAACAACAGTAGCCTGGACAGAGCAATTTATAATGCAGCTTTTACATGAAAGATTTGTCATACCTGAAAATCAAGAAATACTAATAAAGTGGATACACACAGGGTGCAGCCATAAGTAAAGCCCAGGCATGGTTTTGGCATGTTTTCTTTGTTGTGAAGAATGAAATAAGGCAAGCAAAAAAGCATAGTATCATCCCACTTGCATAAAGTTGTTTGCAAATAGTAACACTGTATAAGATAAGAAAAGTTATGCTAGAGGTATTAAATGAACTTAGGATAAATTAGAGCAGTTGCAGGATGAAAATATCTTGTAATTCTGGAAATACAGTTGGAAGGAGAATTGTTCAGGATACATAATATGGAGTATGTTTAAAAGCTATAAACAGTGCAAGCAGTAAAAATTGGAATAGATTGTCAAACATGGACTGGGGAGCAACCTTGGATGTCTGAGAAATGACAGAGACTGGGAGGATGTGCATTATCAGATGCTGAAACCACTGCAGCGAAAAAGACAAGACCAGAAGGTGTACAGAGTGGTAACATGCCAGTAAGAGATGAACAGGAAATGAACAAATCATTAAGGCAATCACAGTGAGATGAAAAATGCGAGGTGGAAGGGGAACAAGCGAAAAAGGTATATCAAAGGTGCAAAAGAATGAGAATCCTCTCCCAAGGGTGATTTAGGCACAAAAACAGAGAATCAGAGACTGATAAAGGAGAGAGAAAAAGAGATGGAAGGATGGTGTGTCAGGTGGCTCAAGTGACTCATAAGTGAGCTACTGGACAAATGAGGGACTAACAAGCTGTGTAGAAGCATTTATGATGGATGGCAGAGCTGAAGAGGTCAAAGGCAGAACTACAGTAAGACTGTAAATGGACTACACTAAGAAGTAATAAATGGAAGGAGTGGTCACTGAAAGGCAGGTGACTGGACAGTGCAGAAAGGCTGCATTAAATGAAATTAAGCCTTATCTTACAAAATATGCCCCTGGAAACGCATCATCAAAATTTTGCAAACAATGGGATAAACTGATTCCATTCCTGGGCAGTGATGAGTGATGAGGTCAATGGGGGCAAAGGGGCTTTCTTCTTAGGTATGCAATAATCTGGTTGACAATTTTTCATCTCATCCTCTCATACGAGTCTGGATTCAGTCCATCGGATCTGACTCTGCCATTACTAAGCTCATGGCAACTAAAAAGCTCTTGGATAGCTACCCTTACCCACAATGCATCTCTCTCCCCATTACCCAGATCTCGTTTGCCACTTTTCGAAGACATGGTCCGATCAGCTAGCTCTCGGGTTATCAAGTCTTATTAAACATTTTTTTTCTATAGTCTATTTTTCTATATATATTATTAATGTATTTAGTCTTTTCATCTCTCCCTTGCTATTAATAACCCTTCATTTTCAGTAACCAGTTTTATTAGGTTACTTTCGTTTTCTCTCTGTAGTTCTCTTTCACTTTCCCACCAGTAACAGTCTCTTTATAGCTTACCTTTAAAGGTAAAAAGGGAAGGGAAGTATTTCTTTTAACTACTATTGTTAGTACTTTTCTCCTTCTTTCTATTTATCTAGTCTTATTAAAAAAAAAAAAAAAAAAAAAAGTTTCCTCCCTTTCTCTCTTTTACCCTAAGTGTGCATGTGTTTACGTGAGTGGCTTCTCTTTTGCATGACTGCAGAGAAACAAAAGCCTGCTGGATTTAAAAAATGCACAAAGTACAGGCACAAGATTTCTTTTAGTGACTTGCACTCCCTGTGTTTCTATTCTCTTGGGCCCCTTCACTTGTAAGAGGATTGTGCGATCTGCCATTCTTTCAATCATTGAGCTTTGGTTGAAAGAAAAAATAAGCCCATTTGACCCTTGCATCATCACTCATTCAAGCCTTGCTTCATCACTTTCCTCAAAATCCACTGATAGAGGAAAGAAGAGACCCTCTTTGGCATCAGTAAAATCTTTGGAGCCGAGAGCAGAGCAAAAATGCCTAAATCTCCCAAGCCTGTGGAGTCTGTGACCCAGTTGGAGCCTTCGGCACCAATCACTAGTACGTTGGATCCAGCTTCTTAGGCTTTGATTCTATCTAGTAAGTATAGATTGGATCCATTGATTTCAGATCTGACAACTAGTCCCTTCGAGCCTATTTTGACACTACCGAGAGCTCTCTACTCTTCAGCCTTTAATCCAGTTCCATCAAGAGTATAGTCTCCCTTCTTATCAAGACCAAGGTCCCCATCTAAGTCTTACCATTTGTCCAGGAGCCTTACTGAAGAAGTGGAATGGATGAGTTTGTGGGAGCAGGGCATCATGAAGTTCCCCTTGGCCTCGACCCTTACAGTGCCCGGTCTGCCTAAACAGTCCATTCCCCCTCTTCCTCCTCCTCCTCCTCCTGTGATTTCGGGGCAAGCTTCAGAATCATCTGATCTGATACGCCCAGTGCCTTTCAGCTCTGATCCGAAGATGTCCTGTTCCTCTGACCAGACCTTTACTTGGAGCTCTTCAGCCTTTTCGGAGCAGGAGCATTCCCAGAGCAGTAGTGAGCCTCGCTAACCTCGAATGCTCTCAACTGCAAGGTCTTCAGAGCAGTCAATGCACTTTGGGGCTTCGGCAAAGATGAGCTCATCTCTGGCTTCAACCCCCTGGTGAACTGTCCTCTGGACTGGAGGGGACCCCATCCTGAAAGCATGACTTGTTAGAGCCGGAGTCCTCCTCCATTCAGAAGCGGTCAGCCTTTGGGGCTTTGGAGAGAGCTATAGCTGCCACTGCACCTAAAAGGTCACCTGCCCTCTCTGATCTGCAATCCTATCAAGTTACTCTGTGTTCTTCTCCTTTATCAAGTTACTCTGTGTTCTTCTCCTTACCAGGATGTCCCACAGGGACAGCGGGACCTCAGGTGCCAGGAATACCCATCCTGGTACTCTTGCCTCTTCCTATACCTCCCCAGACCGCCCCACTGAGGAGGTTCCTAGGAAGCATTTGGACTCCATGGAGGTGTCAGCCACCGAAGACACTGACCTCAGTGAGGGAGAAAGATTCCCACGGTCACCCCATGAGGGTGATCTAAATGGGTCTTGGATCCGACCTTGAATCTGCATCAGCAACTGAAAGGACCACTACAGAACTCAAGTTGCTCCCCTTCTCAAGATCCCTTGCAACATACAACTCCCCAATATTGTTTGCTGTGGTTTTGCTATGGATGTGCATCCTGTGGCTCAAGCTTCCGGTTAATGTAAGTGAACTTTCTTTTCCCTTTTTCTCTGGGGATTTTTGTTCTCTCTAGTGTCTAGTCTTCTTCCTTAGTCTAGTTAGGTTTCCTCCCCTCCCGGTAGCATGTAGGCTGTCTTCTGTAAGCTTGTCCCTGGGTTCCCGCCCATTCCTCCTCGGTCCTTTGGGTATCTGTGAACTTTCCCTTCTCCCTGTTTAGTTAATTCTCTACCCCTACCCCCTCTTTTTTGTGCAGTATTTGGGTGGTGGTTATTTGAGTGTGAGCATGGTCTCAAAAACCCTCTGGCTTTAAAGGATGCTCCTCGTGTGGTCAGAAAATGCCCCATTCCAACTTGCATGAGGAGTATGTCTATTGCCTGAGAGAGTCTCACCTGGAGGTTGAATGCAACACAGGAATAAGCTCCTGCTTAAGGGACTTGCTAAAGGGGGGGGGGGCCTCTGGTCTCAGGTTCCCCTTCCAAGCCTCCCTCCGATCCCAAAAGGAAGTCTCCTTCCTCCTGGAATTCTCCTGCCAAAAAGACAAGGCTCTTGGATCGTAGTTCCCCTGATCAGAGCCCAGCATCTTTGGCTTCAGATGCAGGCTGTTCTGCTCCAAGAGCCCAGACTTCCTCTGTCGGATCCAAGACCTCTGAGGTACTCTGATCTGACCCAGATTGCCTTCGGATCTGACCCACCTGCAGGATC
This sequence comes from Protopterus annectens, assembly GCF_019279795.1. Lineage (NCBI taxonomy): Eukaryota > Metazoa > Chordata > Ceratodontiformes > Protopteridae > Protopterus > Protopterus annectens. Next base: position 51,400,984 of record NC_056747.1, on the reverse strand, counting down.
CACCCATGGTGCCAATTGCTCCTTTGGATCCATAGGTTTTGTTAGATCCGATCGTTATTGAGATTTCTTCCTCTAGGTTCAGGAGCTTGGATCTGAGGGGCACAAGTCAGTTTCTGTCCTGGTCTTCAGCCAGGTCGTGACATTCCTCCATCTCTTCCAGATCCACCAAGAGCTTGCTCCCCTCAGACATGGATAGGATGATGAGGAGCTTTCTCAAGGCCCAAATAGAGTTGTGCTTGTTACCATCCCCTGCTCACTTGCCAAGGGAATCTTCTCCATCCATGGGCATCTCCCTCCTCATCTGACCCATCTGGTTTTAGATCCTCAGGGTCAGAGCATTCCTGTGAGAGGCCAGCAGTGGCTTGCATATCTTCCCTTCCCACACTGTCAAGGTCCCAGTCGGGCTGGCTTCTGTTGCCCTCTGAAATGGCTGCACCTCAGCCCTGCGAGGTCAGTGCTGGTTCCCGGGGGTGGGGTTGAGGCCAGACTTTTTGGACCATTCCCTCCCTCTGGGGGCCTCCGTGCTGGACGGCTCAGGACCAGTATCATCTAGAGACTTCACTGCTGCATCAGGGTTCTCTCTTCCATCCCTGGCAGCTGCGGCCATTGGGGAGGGGGGGGGTCTTTGTCCAGTCTGTCAGACTTCTGGGCGGTAGAGAGGACCTTTGGCTGGGAAGTTACCTCTCCTTCAGCTCTATGTCCTCCCCAGCCCCTCTCCACATTAGGAGGCGAGACCTTATCATCCTTCCAGGGTCAGCCCCCCCCCCCATGAGCGCCTTAAGATGAGCATTACCCCCCTTGGGGTCCCTACCTCTTCCAAGTCCTCCCCAGAGCCCACCGTGGAGGAGCCTGCTCAGAACAGGACGTGCAAGAGGAGGTTCTTGGACTCACCTAGAGAGTCCCTCTCTGAGGACATGGATTTCAAGGAAGGAGACTGGTCCCCCAGACTTCAGTCTGAGGAGGTGTCCTTTGGGGACACTTATTTATTTATTTTACGTTTGTTAACCGGGATGGTCCGACTGCACAGGTCCATTTTCAGTGGAAGCCCGGGGAGAAAAGCTCCACAGTAAGTAAAATTTTACACAATGTTAAAGTACAGTATACAGAGAATTTTCAAACAATATGTTAAAATACAGTATACAGCAGTTGACATAAGACCTATATATATAGTTACACATGGTTAATAGAATAAGTATACAAATTCAGTCAGCATTAGGAGAGGACCTAGACTGTAATATATATTACAGTAGGTATATTAGGAAGTGAGATATACAAGTGGAATAATTTGAGGACTTGTGTAATACATGGGCATAGCGAATTATTCTTTAAGTATGTTCTAAGTGAGTTTTTAAAGTGAGAAGAGGTAGGGGCAGAAATCAGAGCAGGAGGGTGATTATTCCAGGTTCTACCTATGGAGTGGGAGAGCAGTGCTTTTCCTGCAGTATTGTTAGCCCTAGAGATACAGAGGAGGGGTTTGTCGGAAGATCGGAGAGGACGATTTACATTATAGTGGGTGAGAAGTTGGCCTAGTCCAGGGTTTTTTTCTGTATGTGTTACCACATTGTAGGCAATGACTAATTGGTGATAGGTTAGTAGCTGGGGAAGTTCCAGCCATTGCATTTCCCTTAGAGCCTGGAATTGGTGGGTTCTAAAGGTGGAGTTGTTTGCAAACTTGGCGATTTTTCTTATAACATGATTAGAGTCTGGCAAAGTCAAGTTTTCTAAGCTGGGTAAGAATTGGAGCAGCATACATTAGGGTAGACGAGGTGAGTTTGGGCTAGGGTAATCCATGCTTGTTTCAAGAGGGTTTTCATGTGCCTATATAGTGTTCCCATTTTTTTATGGACTTTTTTGATAGTTTGTGAAATGTGGGCGTTGAAGTGTAGATTTTTCTCAATTTCAATGCCTAGGAGTTTGGTATGGTCAGAGGGAGAGATAATAGTGCCACTTTTAGAGGAGATAGTGAAGGATAGAAGGGTGGAAATTGTTTTATTGGGGATGAAAAGTAGTAATTTAGTTTTATTAGGGTTTAAGATAAGTTGGATTTGAGTGACCCAACTTTCCACAGAGCTAAAGGATTCTTAGGTGAGTTGGTGTAGGGTGGGAAGTGATGGAGCTGAAAGGTAAGAGTTGAATCATCATCGTATTGTATAAGTGAAGCATGCTTTGTGGTGGTATGGAGATTATTGGTAAATATGGAGAAAAGAAGTGGGGCTAATATGGAGCCTTGTGGTACATATATGGTAGTTGGGAGCAAGGGGGATAGTACACTTTGCCATTGGACAGATGGTTGCCTATTTGACAGCTTTTAAACCAGGCTATAGCAAAAGGGGCAAAAGGATAGGGATGTCAAGGTGCCTAGTAGTAAGGAATGTGAAACCATGTCAAATGCTTTGCAGAGGTCTAGAATATTGCAGATACAAAGTTATTATTTCTGTGTTGGTTGATCAGATTGGTGAAAGAGAGCAGAGTGGTGGTTGTGCTATAGTGGTGTCAGAAGCCATGCTGTCTGGGGGAGAGGAGATGGTGTGAGTTTAGGAATTGTGTTACCTGAGAATGTATACATTTCTCTAAAATTTTAGATAAGGGGGATAGAATGGCAATGGGGTGATAATTTGAGTATTCGTAAGTGTTTCCGCCTTTATGTAGTGGAAATAATTTATGATACCTTCCATAGTGGTGGGACATATGCTTCTTATATGGAGCAATTGATAAGAATAGAAGTAGGTTAGGATAAGGATTCAGCAGCAGGGTGGTAGGTTTCAGTTTTAGGAGGTGTTTTTTTAATTGTTGAGGTGGGAACGGGTGAGAACGTAAAGGATGGGATGTTGTTGGGGCATTTGGTTGGGTTAATATGTAGGGCTGTTTTGGGATAGTTGGGAGGATAGAGTTAAGATGGATTCGGTGAAGTGGTGATTGAATTGGGAGGCATGTCCTTGTCATTCGTGGAGTTGGCAGTGGTAGTTTTGCTTGGTTTTAGAAGAGAGTTAATGGCATGCCAAAACTTTTGGGGATCTTTTGAATGTTTGTTTTGGATATTGAGGAAGTAATTTTGTCTGTAGAGTTTAGTTTATCTCTTGGCCTGATTTCTAAGTTGTAGGTAACTTTGGCTAGACTAGTATTGTCTTTCTTCCAAATTTTCCAAGACTTATCCCTTCACTTTAGAAGGGCTCTAGTTTCCCTAGTTAGCCATGGTGGTTAGTTTGCCTTGGCTCTTATTTTCCTAATTGGTGCGATCAAGGATATTGATGAGAATATTGTTGAAGTAGTCAATGGCTTGGTCTAGATTTAGGGTTTGTAGGGTTTCCAGTTACTATGTTTTAGAATACTGTTTAGTTCTTGTATATTTAGTTTACGACTGTCTCCGAGTTGTCTAAAAACAATGGGTTTGGCTATGTTGGTACGTTTCTGCAGGGGAAAGGTGGGGAGATGGTCACTAAGACCATCAGAAAGGCATCCTGTCTGATAGTTTTGTTTGGGGCAGTTAACTAGTGCCCATTCTAAATAGATTGTGGGTTTTCTTGTTGATTCTAGTGGGTTCTTGGATAAGTTGGGTAAAACTGTAACGATTAATATGGTTAGTGGAGTTTGTTAGAGGTACAGGCTGACCAATCAGTGTTCAGGTCACCTAGTAAGATGGTTTCTTGGGGGATATTATCTGTGGCCCATTGTAACATTTCTTCAGTGATTGCAGAGTTATTACCGGGGGGAATATAACAGGAGAGAATGATAGTTTTTGTGTCATATATGCTTAGGGTTGAACCCAAGGTTTCGACATTTTGAAATTTAGGTATGGGAGTTTGTAGAGGTTTGATGTGGGTTGTATTTTTGTTGAAGTAGCAACACCACCTCCCTTTTTGCCCACTCTATCCAGTCTTAGGATATTATATCCTGGTGGGAGAATTTCTTCATTTTGGGTACTAGGTTTTAGCCATGTCTCTGTAATGGTTAGTATGTCAGGGAAGTAGTGAGCTATAAATGTGTGTAGGTCAAAAAGTTTGTTAGAGATACTTCTAATGTTGACATGCAGAATCAATAGGTCAGAGATTTGCTTAGCAGAGAGTAGAGTGTTTTGTGGTCCAGGGTTTTGGGTGTATGTCTCCAGATATAAGTAGATTTTTAGTGATGAACAGTATGTGTTTAATTGCGTGCACCATGTTTATGTTGGATCTAAATGATGTTTTTTCTAGTGTAAGATGGTGTTATGTGAGACTTATGAATGTGTAGGATTAAGCTGTCCTTAAATAATGTAGAAGAGATGGGAAAGGAAATGTGAGTGTATATTTGTTTGAGAAAGTGTTTTGTGAAATGATGTGGTTCTAGTGATGTGTTTATATGTAATGATGTGATGTTTGTTAGGTATGTGAGGGTTAGGAAGACAAATCCTAGGATTAATAGTATTGTATGAGGGATTAGTGGTTGGGTCTTAGTGGTTTCGGGGTTCAAATATGGGTGTGAGTGTGAATGCATGGCAAGTAGATACTAGGTACCTTTTTAAGGTAGAAATTTGATAGGGGGTGTGTATGAGAGGTCTTTGGAGGAGGGTGTGGTCAGGTGATCTGGGGTTAGAATAAATGTAGAGGTAGTGGGGTGGTAGGGAAATGGGGGCAGGGTAGGGGAGCGGAGTGAGCGACTCTAAATCCTCGAGATCCTGAAAGAAAGAGGCGGTTGGTCTTCCTCCACTCCATCTTCAGACGAATCTTTGTTTCTGAAGGGCTTTAGGATGAGCCCATCTTCTACCTAGTTGTCTCCCCTGCTGGCGAGCTTGTACAACTCATCATTGACAGGGCATGGAAGAAGCCGGACACAGTGGAACCAGTCCCTGAAAAGGCTGACAAGTTTGTAAGTCCCCCCAAGAATAAGGCCTTTTGGAGCAATGGCATCCCCATTGATGCTATGGTGGTGGCCACAGGTACTAAGAAGGAGCTTTCTGAACAGAGCTCCACAGTCCATCCCTGAACAGGGAGTCTCGAGCGATTGACCATTTTGGGAAGCACTTGTTCACCTCAGCTACAGTCGGACTGAGAGCAACCAGCAACATGGCTCACTTTATCCAGCTGCAAAATTATTTTTTTTTCAGAGCTCTCCACTTCCCTTTCTGAGTTGCTGCCTCTGAAGAGTCTGAAAGTTCTCTCCCCAAAGCTGCCCACTCTGACTTCCCTGGCTAATGCTTTGATGAGGCTGATCTCCAATGCAGTGGAGGCCACCTCTCGAGTGGAGGGCTTGGGCATTGCCATCAGGTGGCACACCTGGCTTCATCTGTGTGGGTTTGCTGAATCCTTTAAGGTGTCCTTCACCAATACCCCTTTCGATGGGCCAACCTTGTTTGGTCCTTCTGTCAGAGACTTTGACCTGCAGTGAGAAGGAAGGAAGGGCTCTGTCCGCAGTGGGGATCAAGTTCTCTACATCCCAATGATCCTTTTCCCAAAAATCAAAGGGGTAGTAAGAAACTTCGGTTCTGCAGGTCTCCATCTTCCTTCCAGGCTGCTCCTCAGGAATCCTCTTCGTCCATCCGGGGAAGGGGATTTGACACCAGATGCCCCACAGGCAGAGGGGGGTCCACAGAACCAGGTCTCCCAGGAATCCTTCTTGGAAAAGCCCTCTCTGTGCTCCTGGAGCACTGCCCGGCTGTCCTGCCATAGAGGCAGTTGGGGGTCGACTCTCCCTCCACCCACTAGCCTGGATAAGTATCCCCTCAGATCAGCAGATGTTAAAGGTCATTTCCAGAGGTTACTTCATCCCTTTTTTCAGTCCCCTCCAGGTCCAAGTTTTCTTTCAGACGTTCCAACCTGCCAGAGGGAGTTGGCCCTTCTTGAGGTCCAAGACCGTTTTCAAAAAAGAGCCATCCAAGAGGTCCCAATAGGCAGTGACGGTCCAGAACGTACTCTCTCTCTCCTTTGTGGTGCCCAAGAAAACCAGGGACCTGTGTCCCGTTTTAGACCTCCGCAAACTAAACATTTCAGTCAAGAAGTCCAAGTTCTGGATGGTCACTGTTCATTCCATTCTGCCTCTTCTGCACAAGGATGACTGTATGTGCTTTGTAGATCTCCAGGATGTGTACTATCATATCAAAATCAGTAGATGCTCCAGGAAACACCTGCGCTTTTGAAGAGGGGCCAACCACTGTCAGTTCAGAGCCCTGCCCTTTGGACTCACCACAGCCCCCTGGGTGTTTCCCAAATGCATGGCAGTGGTGACAGCTCATCTCTCACTGCAAATTTCCAAGGCTTTCTGTACATTGATGATTGGCTCTCCATGGCCCCCACGAGGGATCAACTTTCTGTGGCCACAGATTATACTCTCTCTTTCAGCATCTAGTTATCAAAGTCAACCTGCCCAAATCCCATCTTTCCCCATGTCTGAGCCTAGAGTTTATCAGGGTCCTTCTGGACATGGTGTCAACTGCAGCACTTCCCCTACACAGAGTTCAGATCATTTGGAACCAGGTCCATCAGTTGCTGGATCTGTATCGTTCCATGGTCCACTTGATCTTGCAAGTGCTAGGTTTGATGGTGATGATGATGCAGTTAGTGCCTCTTGCAAGATATCATATGAAGGTTCTGTACTGGACCCTACCAGTACAATCATCAGCACAGTTTCAACCCGTATCCATGACCATCAGGATTTTTCAGATATGCAGACCTCATCTTGCTTGATTACTCCAGGCTCAGGATCTCATACTAGGCAAGACCCTTCTGTCTTCCCCAACCCAAGGCCATGGTGACCACGGACACCTCTCTGTTGGGGTGGGGGGGTACTTTTGGGGAAGGACGGTTCAAGGCACCTGGTCCCCCATAGAGACCAAATTACACACAAATGTCCTGGAGATAAGAGCAGTCCTTCTAAGGTTGCAAGCCTTCCAGGAGTCTCTCCCTCTTTGAACAATAGCAATTCAAACAGACAACATGGCGGTGGTCTGGTACATCAACAAACGAGGAGGGGCATGGTCTTTTCCTCTGTACAGAGAGGACAAGAGAGTGTGAGAAGATGCAGTGTCTTCCAGGCACTTTCTTCTTGCAATGCACATTCCTGCCAGTTCCAACATCTTGGCTGACAAACTAAGCAGATCTATCCTGAGTCCACATAAGTGGTCCCTGAATCTGTCAGTGGCATGTCGTTTATTCGACTGTTGGGGGTCTCTGTTGCTGTGATCTTTCTGCCTCCCCGGTCAACCACAAATGCAGAAACTACTTTGCCCTGATCCTGCTGACAGGGGAGTCTCCCATGGATGCTCTGGTTCATGATTGGCCGTTGCAACTTTTATATGCTTATCCCCAACTCCCCTTATCCCCAAAGGCTTACAGAAAGCCCGTCACCTGAAGACTACTGTCATCCTCATTGCTCCCTTTTGGCCTCATCAGGCGTGGTTTTCCCTTCTTTGGTGTCATCTGAAATATCCGCCCTGGATATTAGATCCCATCCTGGATCTCATTTCCCACCCTTGGGGGCTCCTTCTTCCCAATCTCCAGTCTCTTTACCTGACCACATGGTTCCTCCAGTTCGTGATCCCTTCCCAGTCCAGGCTTTCCTCTCTGGTTAAGAGTATTATCTTGGGCTCTCAAAAACCATCTGCCAAGAAGGTATATTCTAGTAAATGGAAGAGATGTTCCATGTGGGCTAAACAATGCAGTCTAGATCCCTTTTCAGACCCTATTCCTGATATTTTGTTGTTCTTAACCTCTCTTTTTCACCAAGTGGCCAGTTTCTCTAAGATCAAACTCCAGTTGGCGGCCATCTCTAACTATCATTTGAACGAAAGCCCCATCTTTTCTTACAAGCTCTGCAAGGCTTTCCTCAAAGGGATCTTTCTCCTTGGGCTTTTTATCAAGGATCGCTCCCCTTCATGGGATCTCACTCTGGTGTTGCAGTCTTTGATGCAGAACCCCTTTGAGCCTTCAGCAACCTGTAATCTTAAATTTATGTCCTGGAAAACTGCCTTTTTGGTGGCTGTTACTTTGGCCAGGAGGGTGTCCATGTTGCAGGCTCTTAACATTAAGCCCCCTTTCATGGTTTTCCACAAGGATAGGGTGTCTCTCCAGACCAATCCTTCATTTGTCCCTAAGGTAGCTTCAGAGACTAATCTTACCCAGTCTACTCACCTTCCTGTGTTCTTCCGCAATTATTCCACTAAAGGAGAATATACACTGCATTGTCTGGATGTCCATAGACAGCTACATTTTTTTTTTAAGAGAACTGAACAATTTTGGAGGTCTGATCACCTCTTCGTCGCGTTTTTCTCAGGCCTGAAAAAATCGAGCAGTTTCCAAGGTATCTCTTTCACATTGGATTGCTAGCTGCATTTCTTACATTTACCAAAGCAGGCAAGTGGATCTTTCTGAACCAGTTAAAGCTCACTCTACTAGGTCTGTAGCCACATATTCCGCCTTCTTGGCAAAACTTTCTTTAGAGGAGATTTGCGCACTGCTACTTGATCTAACCCCCACACCTTTGTTATGCATTACAAGCTGGATTTGGTGTCTAGGAGCAGGGCTTCTTTTGGTTCCTCTGTGCTTTGGCATATCCTTCCCTGAGGCCTCCCAGGGTTCATAGTAGCTGGGGACTGATTGATCCATCCATGATCAATAATGACACACATAGCATCAGATAGAGTTGTGTACTTAACATAACTTGGAATCTGTGTTATCCAGCGTTCTTATTCATCACATTCCCACCCTCCTTCCCCCTTCTGGAGATTTGGTAGATATGGAGGAATGTCTCCCATTATGAGTTTTTAGTTTAATAGGCAGTTTTTCACTGCCCCGTTCTCTCTCTATCCAGCAAACTCGATCTGAGGGTTGTGGGTAGCAAGGGATCTTGGGAAGGGGAGGAGCTTGAACTCTGGAGCTGTCCTTTCAATTGCCGGTTCAGATCTGAGGGCAGATCCAAGACCTGTCCTTGATGAATAATGACATTGGATAGCAGATTCCAAGTTATGGTAAGTACATAACTCTTCTTTTTTTTTTTCCTTTGGAGAGATTCTGGAAATTCTGAAACTGGTGGCTGGCAGTCCAGTAATCCTACACCTTGGGAGTTGGTGTACCTGGCAGCCCCTGGTTCCCACCCATCTACCTCCTGGGTGACTGCCCACAGATTAGCTCATAGGTTTGATCTCTCAGCTGGCATAAGAGACCCCAGATTCCATTGTGCCTATTCTCCAGCGACCAAATAAAATCACTGTTCTGTCTGACAAGGCCTTTTGAATGAAAGGGGTTGTAGTAGATGCCATGGTCATGGTGGCAGTGACCAAGAAGGAATTTTCTGAGGAGAGTTCAACTATCCACCCTCCTAATAAGGCTTCTAGAATGATGGAATAAGGCTTCTAGATGTGGGAAGCGAGTGTTCTTTTCAGTGACCTTTGCCTTTCGGTCGATGAATAATATTTTGCATTTCACCAGGTTACAAAGGGATCTGATCAAGGAGCTGTGAGATACCCTTTGAAGGAGCAGTAGCTGAGGGAGCAAAAGAGACAGTAGCTTCCCAGTTAGCCACCCTACATTCTGTAGCTAACTCTTCCATGAGGCTCACTGACCATGCAACCGAAGGAATGAGTAGAACAGTGGGTCCCTGCATCTCTATGAGGTGGCATGCCTGGATGTGCCTTTGCGATTTTGCAGAACATTTTAAGTTGTTTGTCAGTGCTCCATTTAATGGCACATCTCTTTTTGGTCCCAAAATCAAAGATACGCTATCTAGGTATGTGAAGGAAGGTAAGTCTCTTTCTGCTGTGGGCTTAAGTTTCTTGTCCCATATGTGAGGTGAGATGAAAAACTGACAATATCAGATAAAGAAGTTACGTGAATGACCTGAGATGTACCTCCCTGGACTACATGAAAAGAGACATGGAGGAGCTGTCTGATCTTGTAGCCCAGGCAGGTGTGACCCTAGCCCTGAGTAGCATCCTGCCATCACCCAGAATGATACCACAGTACAGAGACTAAGCTTAGCTTAACTTAGCTAAGCTTCTGGTGTCATTCTAAGGGGATTCAGTATCTGTCTGCCTGGGATGACGTGATCGACAGAGCATGATGTTTTGCCAGAGATGGCCTGCACCTGTCGCCCTTGGGATTCCGGATACTGGCTAAGAGGATATCCACACCTCCAGGCTAGTTGCTCAGCGTAATGCATCTGAAATTATCCAAGTGCAACTAACTCTGGGCAAGACCGCAATCCAAATTGTAGCTTGCTACAGATCCCCCACCATGCCCCAGGATTCCCACTCCTCATTTCTTGATGCACTGGAAAATATTAGAGTACAACCTAGCACCTTAATAATGGGCGATTTCAACTAACCCACCATTAACTGGGAAAACTACTCTTGTACTAACTCTTTTGCTCAACATTTTCTGGAATTCATAAATTCCAATGCCTTGGATCAACTTATCCACACCCCCACCAGGGGCAGCAGTATCCTAGACCTGGTCATTACCAAGATGAGCAACTGGTGTTCCACACCAGAGGTCAAGTTCTCGTTGGTCAGATCCGACCACAAGCTAATCACCCTAGACATCCACATCCCGCCCCCACCACCCATTAGGGAAACCACCATAAAAAATTTTTCCAAAGCCAACTTCATGCTTCTTAAGACAGAAGTGGCAAACTTCATAACACCCATGCAGATGGACAATAGAGGTACGATTGCTGAATCCTACACAAATGCACTTTATAAGCACTTACACGAGTGCATGGATCATGCAGTCCCTAATAGAATCAAGAGACTATCCTCCAAAAAAGGAAGCCAATCTGGTGGTCCCCTGCCATAAACAAACTCTACAACAGAAAAAAGAAACTGTTGCAAAAAAGAGTAAAATCCCATGATTGGAGGAACTCCCTGGTCAGCCTCAGTAAGAAGCGGAGATCCCTCATAAAATCCTCCAAAGCTAGTTATGAAAACAAAATCACCACTGATTCTAAAGACAACCGCAAAGCATTCTATAGCTATGTCAAGAATCTCAATGGAAATACTCAGATCTGCTCTGAGTTACAGCACAGTGGCACTAAATATACAGAACCAACTGATATTGCCAGCATCCTGGCAGATAGGTTCAGTGCTAACTTTATCTCCTCTCACCCCCTAAAGGGCCCATCTCTATACCAGAAGAATGCAAGTTCCTGTAATCACAGCTGCACAGGAAAACCCGCACTCTCCAAAGCTAAGAACACAGCATCCATAGGACCTGACAACATCTCTGGTTGCGTTCTACACGAGCTACAGAATGAACTTGCACCCCACTTTAAGTACCATGTTCAATCATAGCCTTACCTCAGGCTTTGTGCCCACTGAATGGCGCACAGTGACCATCATCCCACTCCACAAAGGGGAAGCCACCATGGACCCCAGGAACTATCGCCCCATTAGCCTGATGAAGCCTGGTCTGCAAGGCTATGGAACGTATCATCATGGAACTTAAAAATAAAGACATTGGTAATCTCCATACTCTGGACCCCACCCAGTTCGGGTTTGTAAAAGGCAGATCACGTCTCCGAAACCTGACAGACTTCTTTAAAGTGATCACCAAAGCCGTAGATGAGGGTAAGGTGATTCACTCAGCCTAACTAGATCTCGCCAAAGCTTTTGACACCATCTCCCACTTTGGAATTATAGGTAAACTCACTAAACTAGGTAGATAGAAAATTCACCCCAGGGATCACTTCTGTGGCTCTGCTTGACAGTGGCACAGGAAAATAATTTTCTTGGGTGGCGAAAGCCAGGGTACCTTTTTGGCTAGACTTATATAGGCCCTAGGTCCAATAGCCTAGTACCTATATATGAACCTATGTACTCACCTTAACATTCCATCTGCATTGTAGATTTTTCATCTTTTCTCCAGCCCCCCTTCCTTGAGGTTTCAGGTTGAACAGGAAGAGAATTTTAAGTCTTTGATTATTTTTTTCCTATACTAAAGAGATGGTTTCTGTAAAAATCTTTTTGGCATTAAAAACTAAAATTTATTTTTCTATAGTAATACTTCTAGCAAACAAGATCAGAGGTGATGGGGAGAGGTGTATTGTGGCTAAGGGGAGATATCCAAGACCTTTTTGGTTGCCACAAGCTTAGTAATGGTGGAGTCTGATCTGATGGACCAGATACGGATCCATATCCGAGGAGAAATGAAAAATCGGCAGTACCGATGAAACTTTATGTTGAGTACACAACTTCCTTTTTTTCGTAAGTACTTCTTGGTTCACAGTAAACTGCAGTAAGCATAAGTTAGGCAGTTGCCATAGAACACAATGTGGTGTTCAGAAGGTAGGCCCAGAGAAACGATTATGCTGGATGGCAGTAACTGGGGAAAAGAATGGAGAAGTGGCCAGAAACCAGGAGTGTACAGTTAATTATGTGGAACATTGGGAGGTCTTCACATCCTGTCTGTAGGAAAAGAGAGAAAAGAAGAGGATGAGGATGGAAAAATCAGGGATGGGGACAAGATACTGTGCTTTAACTACTTAAAGGGAGAAATTTGGAGCACAGCAGAAGGAGGAGAGTAGCAACTGTATTTCATAGATAGCTTCAGAAAGTTCCCCAGAAAAGGTGATAACCTGGATAAGTAACTGGGTCTTCTGACAGAGAAGGGCAGAAGGTGCACATTGGACAATAGGAAACATATATGTATGAAACAAGGATGAAGTTGGATTTTGCAATACCTTTTTGCTAACTGGGCACTGAGCAGAAGAGATTGAATAGACAATGGTAGAGGGCTACATTGTCACCATGGAACCAGAAAAAGGCAACTTGTATGGAAGGAGGGAGTATAACAAAAAGATGAGACAAGAACTAGCTGGAAGAATGAAAAAGGGAGGGTGGCTTGACATATGAAGAGAAAGGTATCTAAATGAGAGGGAATACCCCTTCAAAAGAAACATTTTGGTACAGAAAAGTTAGCCAGGTTCTTAGGGAAGGAAAATCTGGTGAAACTGGAAGGGATTCAAATACAGGAGAGATGCATCAGAGCATACGGAAATGTCTTAATATAAATGGGCAGGAACAGGAAGCACTATGAAGGGGGTGGAGAATGGGCTAGCTATAAATAGAAAGAAATGGAGGACAAAGAAATACTGCAGAGAAAAATAAAGTCAGTACAGGACAGTTTGAAACAAGGAGACAAACTGGAAGAACAGTGGTGGGATGGGGTCAGGGCCACTGTCAGTGGAAAGCTGATTGGTGTAAGAGGAAAGTACAAAGAGCAATTGAGGATCTGGAGAGAGGGTTAGAAGGAAGCTGGAAGAAATTAAAATAGAAGTAAAGCACTACAGACCAGAGAAAAAGCAATAAAAACAGAACTGGTGAGTAAGATTATTATGGAGCAAAATTTTCAGCAGTGGTATTGTAGGGGCTAATGGTCAGTAGCGGGGAAGTTACAAGGGAAAAATAGCCAAAAATACAAGAGTCAGTAAGCAGAGAGAAGTACAGAGGATTAGAGTAGAAGCTGGTGAATATTTAGAAGAAGATGAGCCTTTCAGAGAAAGATTCAGGAAGCACAACAGGGAGATTTACCAGCAGTAGGAAGGGGCAGGAGTCCCAGAATGGAACTGTGGAAAATGTGGAGGGATATACACTGGAGGATGAGCAAAAACAAGCTGAATGCAGAGATGACAAGGGATGAGATAAGAAAATCCATATACAGGGCCAGATTTCTACAGATAGGGAGGGGATGAAATGTGGAATGTCTTGAAGGAGGAACGCAGGGCAGAGGCAAAATATGTAAAAGTATGACGAGGACCAGGATAACCTGATGCTTAAAGAAGGGAATAGAAAATACAACAATCCCAAGCAAGCTACCTATCGTACTGTACACAACAAAACAAATTTCAACCTAGCATCCTTTCGTAATGAACTCAAAGAATATAACTGGTCAACTCTAAAACACCTCCCAATAGATGAAGCAGTTACCCATTTCAACAATACCTTCCTACAAATTCTCCAACATCATGCCCCATCTCGATTAATTAGACTAGGCTCCAAAGCAGCCCCATGGCTCTCCAAAAAGACTAAACAAACAGTGCTAGCTAGAAATAAGTTATGGACAAAATGGAGGTCCACTAAAAACCCAACTGACCATCAAAACTTCAAACACCTGAGAAACACAACAAAGAAACTCACCTATCTGGATAAAAATAACTATTACTTTCAGTATCAACAAAACCAGAACCAAAACCCCAAACAATTTTGGTCAGGAATAAATAAACTGCTCCATCCAGGGAACACCAAAACACCTAGACCAGCTAGCCTAGCTCAGACCCAACCTAATATAATAGCCAACACTTTCAATAACTTCTTCTCTCAAACAGTCGCCTCGCTAGCAAACACCATGACTCCCCCCTTTCCCTCCAAATAACCTCCACCCAAAACAGCACCCCCACGCTAAAATTTAATACAGTCTCCACAACCTATATACGTAAGTTACTCTCTAAACTTAAACCTTGCACCCCATCTGCCGACAAGTTACCAGCTGAATATCTTCAACTAGCTGCAACCGAACTAGCCTACCCAGTCTCCATCTTAATAAACAGAACTATAACCGAATCAAAAATCCCATCCTGTTGGAAAATCTCCCATATCATTCCCCTCCATAAAGGAGGTAACTCTAACGAACTCTCCAATTTTCGGCCTATTGCCCTTCTATCTCCACTATCTAAAATAACGGAACGCTGCATACACCATCAACTCTTACATCATCTCTTGCAAAACAACTTACTCATAGACTCACAACATGGTTTTAGGCCCCACCATAGTACTTCTTCTGCCCTTCTCTCCTTCACTGACGTAATAAACAAAAATCGAAATAGCAACCTTTTCTCCTCTGCACTATTCCTGGACCTCTCGAAAGCATTCGATATGGTCAACCATCAACTTCTCCTACATACTTTAAAATCCCTCTCACTTGATTCACTAGCACTACAGTGGTTTGACTCTTACTTAACAAATAGAAAACAAGCAGTCCTCTGGGACAGCCATCTATCCTCTCAGCTCCCAGTTACTATTGGTGTCCCACAAGGATCCATCTTAGGTCCCCTCCTCTTCTCAATATTCATAAATAACCGGCCCACTTCCCTCCCTACTTCCACATGTATACAGTATGCTGATGATTCAACTGTCATCTGCTCTGCTCCATCCCCAGAAGAACTCCACTCCTCTACCCAAATAGTCTTTACAGCAGCAGAAAAATGGTTCCAACATATCTGTCTCCTCCTAAATCCTAAAAAAACCAAACTACTACTTTTCACCCCAACCCTTAAATCCACCCCTATCTCGTTTTCCATTGTCCCCTGCAATGGCACTATTATTAAACCTGACCATTCCACCAAACTACTAGGCGTTACCATAGACAATCAGCTAAACTTTGACTATCACATTGATTTAACAATCAAGACAGTTAATAAAAAAATAGGTGCCCTCTACAGACTTAAGCCCTTTCTTACGGCCACCTCCCGAGTGTCTCTTGCCCAAACTCACCTCATCTCTACACTACTGTATGCCTCTCCATCTTTTATCAACATTTCTAAAGCTAACCTTCATAAACTTAATACTGCCTACCATAGTATTGCCAGGTTTGCCACAGGCTCCCCATTCCGTACTCATCACTGTCTTAATTTAAAAAAACTTAACTGGCTAGAACTTCCAAACCTAATACTCCTGCAGCAATTAGTCATCACTTTTAAAATTCTACATTACCCGTCCAATACACCGATACTGAATAACCTCATCACACCTTATAAAAATCTTAATACACTTCGCTCAGCCAACAAGCTTCTAGTAACTACTCTTAAATCTCATAATAAAGCAGGTGACTCCTTATTTGCAAACACTGTTGGATCATATTGGAATAAACTTCCCAGAGAACTGACCTCCCTAGGCTCATCTCACCTATTCAAAAAACAAATTAGAAATCATTTACAAAATCACTGGCTATGCCCATGCTCCAATCCTGACTGAGCTCAGCAAAGATTTCACCCTTTCCAGTCCCCTCCTTTATCACTTCTACTGATTATTCTTAACTTCTGATTGATTCCCTCTACTGACCAACCTGCTTTTTTTCTCTTGCTTCTTTTTTCACACTTCCTATATCTTCCTACTTCATGCTTTATCACTACATTCTTGTCACCTATTCTTCTCTTACTCACTTACTGGCTGCTTCTATGCTAATCTATGTCCTTAATACTAGTGCCAGGCACAACTTCACTTTTCCACTTTGTGCATACTTCTTTTCTGTTACTAACTCTCCTTATGTCACTTTTTCTTCTCAAATCCTCCTCTTTCCGTGACAATCTGTCTCTAGCTATTATTTATTTTTAATATTGCCTCTCCACTGCTATCTCTTGCTATACTACCTCTGCATTTTTCTAAATTACATAAGAACCATTCCTTTATCTGCTTTCATATTTTAAACTGTTTATTTAATTGTTTGCTTTTTGTCTTTGTTTTATTGTTTTTGATTCATTGATTGTTTTGAACTGTAAAGTGTAGAATATGATAGTGGAGCTTTTCTCCTCGGGCCTCTGCTGAAAATGGACATGTATCCAGCCAGACTAGCCCGGTTAACAAATGTAAAATAAAAAAAATAAAATAAAAAAATAAAATAAAAGGAGGAAGTGGGCAACTGTAGGTCTCATTCTTTGGAATAGTGTAGATGTCAAGATTTGATTTGTAAAGGTATTAGTAGGAAGACTGGATGATATATTGCCAGAAATAAGAGAACCAGGGCAGAATGCTTTCAAGAAGGTAAGCAAGGCAGAAACAGCTGGTGGGACCTTCTAGAGTTTGAGCAGGGATGTAAAAACAGGAAGGGGAAAAGTGGAATTATGCTCTTTGACATGCAGAAGGTTTTTGATATGGTAAGGTGAGAATTCCTGTAGAAGACAATACAGCAAGGAGACAGGTAAGGGAAAAGTTTGTACACTGGAGATGGACCATATACACCAAGTCCCAGAAATTTAAAATGTTCATAAATGGAAGAGTATCTGAGCAAACATGGTTAGAGGGGGGACCAGACAGGAGCACCCACCAGCCTCAGGCCTTTTCATACTTGTGATCGAGGAGTTGGCAGCGAAGGTCAGACACAATATAGCAATGTTTGAAAAAAAAAGGAAGGGATAAAATATGCATTTGTGTTACATGTACATGTGACTGCTTGCTAATGTCAAAGAATGTGTCTGTAGCAATGAGAACTGTAAGAGACACATTTGAGAAGTTTAAGGAAGTGGCAGGACTCTGCTGTAACAAAAACGATGGATAGTAAGAGTATGAAAAGGGAAAGGGGAAGGGAGAACAGGTGAGAGAAGAGGTAAAGTTCCCTAAATACATAGGGCTGTATGTTTGGAAACTTTGAGAGAAAGTTGGTTAAAAGCTAGAGAAAGTTGGAAAAAAGGGAAGGGATATGAGGTGAGGAGAAGACTTGTACATTGCTTGTGACAATTGATGCAGCAAGGATGATGATGCTACCAACATTCCACCCCTCAGTTTGTAATATACAAATAGATCCTAGGGAGAAAAGGCAATTGCAAATGTGGAACCCCAGAGGACTGGGTCAGTAAAGTTAAGGGGGAAATAGTAAGCAAGGCAAAAGTGAAAATGAACAGGAAAAGGGGCATGGGGTGGCGCCCATGCATTCCAACATGTATACTGACATGTAACATAATCATTGCCTGGATAAAAATAGAAGAAAAGGAGCTTAAGCAAAAGAGATTATGTGAGGGTAAAATGTGGAGAAGCTTAGTTAAAGGACATGAATGAAGTCGTACTAAAAGTAATGTGATGAAGAGAACCGTAAAAAATATATTGGGAACCGAAGGGTTAGGAGCAAAGATAAGGAAAACAAAACAAAGAAGTCTGGCAGTGAAGTAAAATAGTTTGAGGAATATTTGGTATGCAGAGAAAGAGTTAAAACCATTTGAGGTATCAGTAGAGAATACCAGACACCCTAGTTGTTGAACTGCTCATGGTAGAAAATACATAGAGGGAAACAGGAGAAAAGAATATGCAGGAAAGGAGGGCAAAAAAGAGAGAGGGTGTCACCATATAGAACATGGAAGAGGTTAGGAAGGAAAGCACCGAACAGATCTATTGAATGTTAAGGGAAAGAAGGGTCAAGGTCAAAGAGGGAGAACGAGAGAACATTGGAAAAGGGAGGAAGGACGGAAGTGCGATGCAGGATAATGGCAGAAGACAATTGAAGCAGTGAGGCACACATGTAAGGTACACCAAGCACAAGCTTATTCTGAATATACTGTATAGATTATATTTAACCTCATCACAAAATTGGTAAAAGGATGCAAGAAGGAAAGATAGGTGATGGTGGCAGGAGGAAAATGCAGGAATGCACATGTTCTGGGACTGTGAGTGGGCACAAAAAGTCTGGAGGCAGTCTGAAATTTGGGGAGACTTATTTCAAAAGGAAGCAGAGCTTACTTTGGAGTTCTGTTAATGGGATGTAAAGAAAGAAGTCTAAACCTCAAGATGCACGCACTCGAAACTCTCCTTAGCATGGAGAACATCGATATCTGTGCAGTAACAGAAACCTGGTTCAAGGCTCTCGAGAGCACCCCAGCACTACCAGGTTATACCTCATACCATGCTTTTCGGCCCCAAACCTTGGACCGAACCACAAAAGGAGGGGGAGTATCAATATTCGTCAAAGATACCCACACCTCCAGGTTAGTTGCACAGCACGAAGCATCAGAGACTATCCATGTGCAACTAACAGTGGGTAAAACTGCCTTCCAGTTTATAGCCTGCTACAGACCACCCTCCCAAACCCAGGAACCCCACTCGGCCTTCCTGAGAACACTGGAAAATAAGAAGGTCTCTCCAAACACCATTATATTGGGTGACTTCAACTACCCAACCATAGACTGGGAGCATTACTCTAGCTCCAACACCCTAGCCCAAAGGTTCCTAGAATTTATAAACTCAAATGCTATGGAACAACTTGTTACCACTCCCACAAGAGGGGAAAACATACTGGACCTGATCATCACCAACATGGGGACTCTATGCTCCAGACCAGAAGTGTATCCCTCACTGGTAAGATCAGACCATAAACTAATCTCACTGGATATTCACATCCCGACCCCACCCCATGCCCAGAAAACCACAGTGAAAAACTTCTCTAAAGCAAATTTCACACTCCTCAAAACCGAGGTGGAATCCTTCAAAGCCCCCGGGCCTGTGGCTAATACGGCCCAGACCACAAAATCCTTTATAAATGCATTCTAACAACACCTTCAGGAATGCATGGATCATGCAATCCCAAATAAAACCAAGACCCAATCCTCCGAAGGCAGACGTCCTGTCTGGTGGACCCCAGCCATAAACAAACTATACAATAGAAGGAGGAAGCTACTACATGACAGAGCAAAATCCCAAAAAGGGAAGGCATCTCTGATCGGTATTAGCAAAAAACTACGGGCACTCATAAAATCGTCTAAGGCCAGCTTCGAGAGAAAAATTGCACAAGGACACTAAGGATAATCACAAGGCTTTCTTTAGTTATGTTAGGAACCTGGGTGGGAATTCCCAGATATGCTCAGAATTAGTCCAAAATGACAAAAAATACACCGAACCCACAGACATTGCCAGCATCCTAGCTAACAGGTTCAGCGCAAACTTCTCCTCCCCCCTCCCCACCAAAAGGGCTAATATCTATCCCAGCAGAGTGCTGCCCCCCTAACATCTCAGATGCTCAGGTAAGAGCTGCCCTCTCCAAAGCAAGAAACACAGCATCAATGGGACCAGACGGTGTCCCGGGCTGCGTCCTACATGAACTCCAAGAAGAGCTAAACCCAAACCTAAAACTACTGTTCAATCTCAGCCTTACTACAGGATATGTACCCAGAGAGTGGCGTACAGCAACAGTGGTCCCTCTCCACAAAGGTGGTGCCTCAACGGATCCTGGAAACTATCGCCCCATAAGTCTCACTAGCTTGGTCTGCAAAGCTATGGAAAGGATCATCATGGACCTTATAAATAAAGATATTGGGGACCTACAGACACTGGATCCTACCCAGTTCGGCTTTGTTAAGGGCAGATCCTGCCTCTTAAACCTGGTCGATTTCTTTGAAACAGTCACCAAGGCCATTGACAAGGGGAAGGTGGTCCACACAGCCTACCTGGTCCTCGCAAAAGCCTTCGATACAATACCCCACTCAGGCATTATAGATAAGCTCACCAGCTTAAATATAAACCCCTATGTCACTAGATGGGTTGCAAACTGGCTCAAGGACAGAACCCACTTGGTTAGAATAGCTGGAGCCATGTCAGACTCCAAACCAGTTACAAGTGGTGTCCCACAAGGCTCAGTCTTGGGACCTCTCTTGTTCGGTATATATTTCTCGGAGGTACAGGCAAACATGGAAGGACTGTGGCTGACCAAGTTCGCAGATTACTGCAAACTAGGCACCATAATTGACTCTCCAGCCGACACAAGCATCCTCCAAAAGGGCCTCATAAAAACAGACAACTGGTGCCAGAGCCATGGCCTCAAGCTAAACGCCAAAAAGTGTATAGTCATCCCCTTTAGCAAAAACAAAGTGCCCACAAATTACCACATAGGTGGTAATCCATTAAGTACAGAAGAAGTAATTAGGGACCTGGGGACCCAAGTTGATAGCAATCTCTCATTTGACAACCATGTGGCCAAAGTGGTTAGAAAAACATTTTATATAGCCCACCTAATCATGAAGGGATTCACATCTAGATCAGGGGAGGTCATTGTGCCTCTTTACTCATCCCTCATCAGGCCCATAATTGAGTACAATGCCCCTTTTGGGATGTACCTTACCAGACACCTGCAGCAACTGGAAAGACCCCAAAAGTACCTCACCAAGAGGATCAAGGGGCTCAAACAGATGCTGTATGCTGCCCGGTAAAAAACTCCAGCTCTACTCAGTGGCATACCGCCTGCTCAGAGGCGATCTGTGCCTGACGTATAAAGCCATGTCCAACCCGGAATTAATGGACATGCTGCACCTCAGAAAATCCAAATCCCATTGAGCTTACGCGCTCAAGGGACATAAACCTCAGCACTGAAATAAATAGGACATGCTGGAGGGACAGATTCATAACCCAGAGGCTCCCTTCACTCTGGAATAAAATCCCAGACCAGGTTAGGCAGAGTCCCTCATTGACTCTGTTCAAGAGGAATCTTGATGAGTGGATGGGAGATCATAGGTTTACCCCGGGTATCACTTCTGTCTCACGGTTAGACAGAGGCACAGTATACTAACCTCGAAAAGGGGCATAGCAAAATAAATTTAAAATGGGTGGCGAAAGCCAAACACATTACGGATAGGCTTATAAATGCCCTAGGGCAGATAGCCTAGTATGAACCTATAAGAGAACAGTATCTTTAAAGAAAGAAAGAAGAAAGAAAGAGAAATGAAAATTATCAGACTGCCGTGTACTGAAGTTAAAACTATCACTTAAAATTGGAAGGGGACAAAAACAATATGGGTAGCAGAAATTCCACAAGAGGTTCCTGGACATGGAGAGAAGATCACTGAAAGCAGAATGAAAAAAGGAAGGGAGGGAAAATGAAAAGGCAATGGAAAGCCGTAATAGAATACTACAAGAGTGAAAAATCATACCAGGAGGAAGGAGTGTGTGAACCCAAAGGAGGTCTGGATACGGTAGGAAATGAAACAGCTATATGTTGCCCCATGCATGAAGACTGCACCTTAAAGCATTGTACTTCATGGAGTTAATTTAAACTGTTAGAAGTTAACAGCAGTTTTGGGATTTCTCTGACGAAAAAAATATGGACTGTGGTTAAGGGGATAAACAAAGAGGCCAGCCTCTGGCGGTGGTAAAATGAGCCATGCATGAGGATTACACTACACAATGTAAGGTAATGTGTTTTATGTAATAAAGTTTGTGTGTTATTGAGGCAGAAGTAGCAGGAATCAACAAAACCAACCTCAAATGCTTTTCTGAAATCAGCTTGTTCTTTTCTTTTGCAAAGTTTTCACTCTTCCTTATTTTTTACTTTTTAGAGCGACTTAATCTTTAAAAAAATCTTATGTTTTTGCTTTTTACTTTTTAAATAAAATAGAACAGTAGTTCTGTAATTATGTATACAGAATTACTGTTGTATATTATGTAAAAACTAAGGAGCGGTGGAGGAATGTAGGTTTTAAGTGAAATACAAAAGGAATTCTGCTTTTATGTAGATTTATTAGAATCCTAGATGCATCTTCATTGTCTTGCCTAGTCACCACTGTGAGCTGACCAGGATGCTGAAGTGCTATCTGTTGTATAGTTTGGTTTCCAGTGGATGTAGGTGAGAGCTTGTATCTGAATCGTCTTTGCCTATTCACATTGTGAGCTGTTTAGAGTGCTGAAGTGCTTTCCCCGATGTTGATAAAGCTCTATCTGCCTTTACTAAAATAGCAAGCCATTAACCACGCTTTGACAAATACCTTACCTCGACCACTGATGCATGTGGAATGTCAACGCATGTACCACTTATATAAACAGTTCAACACACTACGTGCAATTTTTCTTTCCTAATTCCGTAAAATTGCCATTGAGCCTCATTTATAAAGACCAAACAATATCATTCCTTTGCATCAATGTAATCACATCTGCATCATGGTTTGTTGCACATGAAATAAAACAAGGTTACATCAGAGACCTCCGATGGATTAAATGGACAGAGCCATGTGTTTATTGCCAATTACTGCCAATAACCTTTCCTAATAGAAGGGATTTATTTTGTGATGTGTGCAAGGCAGGAATGTCAGGGAGGCCATTTATCTATTTCATACCATTGCCCTAAACCTACAGGACAACAGACAGCACTGTTTATATCCAACCCTTCTGATTCATCATACCCACATCATAACAGCTTTTTCACAATTCATCACAATTCCTCTGGGCTGCCTTACAATCTGCCAATGGGCCATTGCTGGGCTAAGTCCCCTGGCAACAATCCCTTGGGGCTGTCTGGCCTGTGGAAGGTACATCTAGATACCCCCTCCCACTTACCTTGCCCTCCCTTACCTTTCCTGTCTTCCGCCACAGAAGGGAGGAGTATTCCTCCTTTCTGCCAAGCATATCTCATGTTATTCTAACTGTAGGCCCTTAAGTGCTAATCCTGCTTGCAATTCCTTTTAAAAACCTACAAACCATCTTAAGATAAATGAACCCCATCACTATTGTACCTGTCTGGCACCAGACCCAAATGCTAGAGTGATGGATGTGCAGACCATTAATGTCCTTTAACAACTTATTTATAGTATTATTCATTCTCCATCTCATTCTTTCCACAGCTTTAATGGACCTAGCCCCCCCTCCACTTTTTTCTCTGTACCACTTCTGACCAACAAATAGCTTGCGGCCAGAATACATGCATGCAGTTTACGTCTTGTACCATCAAATCAGTTCTTTTATTGGATGCTGACGGATATCATTACCCCTTAAGTACAACACAGTGGCTGTAGGAGATTTACCACTTCTTGCTGCTTGTTGTAATACTGCCCTAAGTTGGTGCCATTGCATTCCTGATACCCCATACCAGACTACGTCATAAGAAACTTGATTTCCTCTTTAGAAGGATGAGACCAACATGTTCTGGACCCAGTGATGGAGCCTCCGAATAAAAGAATGACCAACTATCCAAATATATTTCCAGTCTGATGATGTGTGGGCTGAAGTACAAAAAACAAAATTCGTTTACACCTTACATAGCTTTTATAAATGCTGGACTTCCGCCTGCCCAGCCTCTTAATGTCAGCCTCTGAAGCCCCCATTGCATGTACGTATGAGGCTGCACCTATCCAGAAAGAATGTAATGTGTATGTAATATATATATATATATATATATATATATATATATATATATATATATATATATATATTTGTGTCTAAGCCACATAACTTAACTGTCTCCTTTAAAACTGCTCTCTCCTGATACTGTGTTAGAGGATCATCTTGTTGATGACAAAAGAATGGAACCTCCAACATACCCCTATAGCTGCAGTACTCCAGGACTACTTTAGTCAAGTTCCATTCCAAACTCTTTGGGGTAACCACTCTTACCCACTGACCTTTCCCTTCTTGATCCATTTTGGATTTAGCCACGTAAACCCAAATGTCCTCCCCAAGTATGTGTACATGTGCTAAGAGCAAGACTATCAGCTGACCTTTTTTTCTTGTTTGGTTGAACGATTTCTGACCATCTAAATGCCCCACAAAAAGCTATTAAAAAGGCAGCCCTAAATAATGTAACCTCATATGAAGCAAAACAAACATCTGAGATGGCAATAATTTGCACAATACTGCTGATCCTATGGGGGTACCTTTTGTCTATTGTCTAGTATCCTGGGTGTTTGCCTCCCCCTGCCTTTAAACTTTGACCGTACTTGAAAGGAATTGGCTAAATCCCTTAAACCTAAAGCCTGATGAAACCAATTCAGAGCTGATAATGTGCTTCTTGCCCTCCCCAAACTCCACCTTCTTTCTTTCATTACAAAAATAAAAGCCCTTATTTGGTGAGGTGGAATTGGCCATACTGGTTCCCAGCCTCTGGATAATCTAGTCTGTAAAAATTGCTGTATGTATTTATTATACCTTACTGTTGTCCTTCCACTGAGGGCATTACACTTTAGCCATCATTCTTGTCTGCCCATAAGCCCCTAATTGATCTGTCACTCAAACTGGAGTAAGTTTTGCATTTGGAGTAAGCAACAGGAACCGGGACCACTGCAAATGAGAAAAGGAATCTGCTAATGAGTTATCAATGCCTGATATGGGTTGTGCCTTAACTGTGACATTTAACATTAAGCACTTGAATGTAAAATATCTCCTCATTCTGCGTAACACTACCCTTACCCCCCCAGTTGATTATTTACTATATGTACTACACTGTTGTTATCAGAGCAAAGCCAAACCACTGTTTCATCTGTTCCCCCCATATTTCCAAGGCCACCACTGCTGAAAAAATTCCACCTCTGCAATTGAAATGCTTAACCTGCTTTTCACTTGACTCGGCCATGCCACACTGAACTAACGTCCTTGAAAATAACCACCGAAACCCCCCCCCCTCGCTTCAGCTGTTTACAGATGCAGTGGGGGGAATTGGTTTTGGAGGTTGGTTGTCTCTCTCCTGCCAAATTGCTACCCCATTGTAATCTGCTAAAAAACTCACCCATGCCCTTAAATCCTTTTTCATTCACTGTGAAAACCTAATCCTGTGGTGCAGTTTTTGCACCCGGACCCCTTGGCAGCCAGTCACCTCACAAATTAATGCCTCACATGGATGACTCTGCATGCAGAGTTCAGCAACCCTACTAATTCTTGCAGCTGTTTGAGTTATCTTATTCTTACTAAACACTTTACTTAAAACTACGTGTAACTTTTGTACATTGTCAGTAGGAAGCCTACACTAACCATTCAAGCTATCAATCTCTATGCCTAAAAATGACTATCTGTTTGTCAGGTCCTTTGTTTATCCATTGCTAATGGCACCCCTAACTCCTTGTAAATCTGTTTAAACATATCTAATGCTTGCTGACATTCCTCTGTGTCTTTCTTCCCCACGAGTAAGCAATCAACTAAGTAGTGAACAATACTGTCCTCCCCTAGCTTTTGTACCTCCAATCAGTGTAAAAAGGTACTAAACAACTTAAATGTGGTACAAGCAATCAAACGGCCCATAGGCATGCATTTATCCATGTAATATTGACCTTGGAAAACTAAGCCTAATCACCCCTGGTCTTTAGAAGTTATGGGAAAAGGTCTAAAAGCAGATTCTATATCAGTGTTTGTCATAACAGCCCCCCTCCCTATCTCTTTGGCCTTCCTAACAGTTTCATCAAATGAAGCAAAATGCACCGAAGTCCCTTCACCATTCATGTAATCATTCACAGATTTCCCATCTGGATAAGACAGGTGATGAATGAGCCAAATTTCACCTGGCTTCCTTTTGGGGACTACACCTATAGGTGAAACTCTAAATGCTCTTCTGGGTGGGTGAGGAAACAGGCCTGCCAGTCTGCCTTAGAATTCTTTGAGTTTCGCCCCAACTATGGCTGGATGTTGTTTCACTGACTTCAAGTTCTTAAAAGTACCCCCTTGCTTCCTACCCTTTGCCGGTATCCTAAAACCCTGGTGAACCCCTCTTCTAGCACTGCCGCTGCCTCTCTATCTGGATATATTTTGAGCCATTCCTTTAAAATGTCCTCTTTTACTGGAGTCGGAAGAGGGTCCTGTATACCTGTTGAAGGGCTGGATGGCATGTAGAAGCTTTTGCTATGGGGGCCTGAGAGATGAAAACACTCCTTGGCTGGGTGGTTTAACTTACCATGCGCCATGCATTGATGCCGAAGTTTACACTTAAATGGATTCCAACAATGACCAAAGTTGTACTACTGATAACACCTCCCAGCTCCCCCATCCTTTCTAGCCCACTGACTCTCTGTTGACCCCAGATAACTGGACAACCCAAACATATTAAAATTGTGCCCACTTTGGTTAATCGGAAAGCCACAATCTGTTGTCACAGGACCCCCACTAGTATCCAGTTAGCACAGCCAATCCAAATCCATCCATGACCATGGGCTATCTGGGTACAATTGCATCCTTCTGTAATCCTTGTCATACCATAGTCACTTCTGATCCCCTCCCTGAGAAAAACGCATAGTGTTCACTCTATTAAAATGTGTTCACGTGTCTTTTGATTTGTCAAGGCACCTGTCCCCTAAAATTTGTGCATAAATGGAATAGCCGATCACCCTGTTTTCCCATGTTCTTACTGCTAATTTCCTTTTTTTGGCTACTGGGTGTTCAGTCCTGCCATCCTTATTTTCCTCATCCTCTCTATTCAACAGTGAAAATATGTCCACGTAATCCCCGTTTGCAGTTTGCTGCTTAACTTTCTCACTCAGATGAAATACAAGAGGCAAGTCTAACGTAATTGCACCATGCTATTTTTCCTGATCTGCCTCACCTGTCCCCATTACCTTTAATGTCTGACCATTCTCACACTGTGGATCTAATTTTTGTTCCTCCCCATTTCCTTTCAATTGTTCTGAGAAGACCCCAATTTGGTCTAAAATTTTGGTATTTTGGTATTAGGATGAGGCACTGTTTTGCCTGCCACTGAGCCCCCCAGTGTTCTGGCTAGCCTCAGGTCCTTAGAAGCCTGCTTGACCTCATGCCCGTAAGTACCCCCTGCAGTACCATCACACTTTGAACTTGCTTGACTCGCATCACAACCTCTACTGAACTGAGATTCATATTCCGTTACCTCATCATCCTGAAAAATACTTTGTAACCACTGTAAAAACATTTGTTCACTAATAAACTCATTCTTACCTTCCTTCCTTGTTATCCCTGTTGCACTTCTGACAATGTTTCTTCTTATCCTTATGTTTCTGAACTTTCTCAACCTTCCTGTCACTTCCATCCTCTTTCTTGCTGCTTCCTTCTAAAGTTTGAAACATTAACTCCTTGAGGCATCTGCCCTGACCCCATTGTCTGACGGAATAGATCCTCCCACCAATCTCTCCATTTAAGGCTTAACATGGCCTGCATCTGTGGTTGCATTGCTGATCCATCTAATCAGTGAAACAGAAAATAAAATTAACTGTTAGCCTGTGACTTATTATTATCATTATTATTATCATCATTATTATTATTGTGTACCTTCAACCTTCAGACAGGTCTTGCCATGTGGATACCCACAAGCCTTGATTCATAGGCCCTAATGTGTGACTAACCACGGGGCATAGCAAATAGGCCTTCCCATGTGCCTACCTACAGGCCCTGGTCACAGGCCTAGCCATATGACTACCCACAGCTCCTACTCACAGGTCCTGCGTGAATACCCCCAGGCCACTGCTTACAGGCACCGCTGTGTGACTACTCACAGGCTTCAGCCAACAGGCCTTGTCATATGACTACCCCATTGCCTTAATTCACAGACTACTCAGAGCATACAATGCAAATGTCCCTTATTTACTGGAACATCCCTCATTTTGACTGAACTTTCAGCTCTCTCTTAAGCCCATCTAAAATTGATGAATCATGCTTAACAAATTATAACATTAAATTGGAGTTACAGAAGTCTTATATTTAGAAAATGTATATTCTTTCATGTTCTGTTAAGTTGTCAGTGTCTCAAGTTAATAATAATATATGAAAATGCCCCCTGATTGCCCCTGATTATTTCAGAATTTCTCCCAAGGCTTCAGCTCACAGGCCGTGTCATGTGGCTCCCTGCAGTTCTCAGCTCACAGGCCATGAAATGTGACCAAGACTCACCGTATTATACCCCTTTCTGCTTCCACAGAGGCCCCAACTTGCTAGAGTTGCCATGCGTTTCCTCACAGCCCCCAATTCCTTATCCTTGGTATGTGTTTCCTCACAGGCCCCAGCCACAGCCTTAGTTGTAGGCCTCAACGAGCCCTACCATGTTTTTTTTATATTATATAATTAACTGCTAATAACTGTAATATCATCATAAAATGTTTAAGGAAAAACAAACCTAGTTTAATAATTCAAGTACCTTCTGCAGTTTATCTCTAACCCCAGGCGTTCCTAGGCCTGTGTGCTTTAGTTGTTTTATTTTTTATTTATTTTTATTTTTATTTATTTTACATTTGTTGACCGGGCTAGTCTAGCTGGAGATATTTCCATTTTCAGTAGAGGCCCGGGGAGAAAAGCTCCACAGAGAATACAAAAAGGAAACATACTTGTGTTTTAAAGAAGGTTTGAATAGACAAAAACTAACAACTGTACAGTTACTTATTATTATTACTAAGTGAGTTAATTACTGACTCACACAGTCCACAAAATAAAACAAAAATACCTATACAAACATAAAATACTAAGTAAGATAACGATATTAAATGAAATAATTACCACACACAGTTAAAGTCAAAGACATTATATTTATCCCCTTAAATAAGCCTAAAGTCAATCAAAAAACCTGCTTAAATTACTAATTAAATCCGTTTCTGTCATTTACGTTTTACCTGAATAACCTACAGTTACAACCTTAATTACTAGACTGCTTGAAATCTAAAAAATAGGCCTTCCAAATTAAAACCAAATTTCAACACACAAAATTTATTTAAATTACACCAATTTATCTTAAAAAACTGTCTACATACTTTCAAGTAGCATATCCTTAAACTTCAACACCAGTAACTAACCTTTTCCCAAATATATGACATTAAAGCAAACAGAGTCCCAGACAAAATCAAAAAGACTCCTACCGTGTTCATACAGATTGCCCACACTCTTCAAACACTGGGAAGCCAAAGATCTGTTGATCAAAGGCAAGCTGCCAAGGTAGAGATCAAAAAGACTGATTTGCTTTGTTCCCAGCCTTTTCAGTCCTTCCCCAGGACAGCCCAGCCCACCCTACCCTAACCCTCCTGACCTATCCTGTCCCTACCTGTTCCCCACCTTCCCAACTGAAACCTGAGTCTGAGCTGACCTGCCTCAGACAAATGACGGCTTGCTGTGACTGGCTTGCCAGATGTTATTGCATAATGACTGGTTCTCAGTGGATGTAGGTGAGAGCTGATTGGTTGAGGAATGTGACAGAACCACAAGAGACAGAGCCACAAAACCAATTTCAATAAAAATCATTTTAATAATAATAGTATATCTGTTTATTTTAGTAGTTTGCTTTCCCAAAGCAAAACCCAATTTTTCCACCTGTAAAGGACAAGGTCTATTTAAAAAATGCATCTGTCTATTTTTGTAGTTTGCTGTACCACAAAAAAGTAACAAAACCCATTTTCTTACCTGTAAAAAAGGGCCTTCATTATGTTGGTCTAGAAATTGTAGACACTGAATATACTGGCTGTCTTAACTGTGTGCACATTTTAATGTCTTTCTCTCCAGTTCTAGGTAGCTGCTGCTTTGAAGTAGACTGCAATTACATTTTATGTCCTTCTACAGCAGGAGATGCTAGGGGATTACAGCTTGCATTTGACGTAGCTGATTTCATCCATTTCCTTTCATTTTATCACCTTTTACTTGAATGAATGCCATAAATTTACAGACATTTTGCGGACCAAATGTGTTACTAGTAGGAAACAAGGGAGAAGAAAAAAAATACGGAACGTTGTTAAATCAATTTGCCTTAGGCTGCCATTAGCCCTGGCACTATAGTGATGAATTCACTGCATTATATTTTATGCAGTATTTTTCCTCACAAACCATTGCTTCCTTCAGACGAGAGGTACTGAGGTGTCTTCTACCTGCATTGGTAGTACCTCAAATAGGTGTAGACGATTCCATGGCACTTAACAAAAAAACTCATATTGTGTTAGTCAAACACCAGAAATGTTGATGGAAAACAGTTTAATGTACAAACACCAGCAGAACAAACAATACTTTCCAGTCAAGTGCTTTCATCCGTACATATCATGATTTCATCAGAACAAAGTATAAAAGCTTTTACTCACATTAAATACTACTACTCAGTACTACCGCGTCCATCAATTAAAAAATTAATTTAATAAATCATGTGGTAGCTTCTCATCAACTTCCTGATACAATTTTCAAAAGACTATAAAATTGTAGAGTTATATTTTAAAATAGTCATTAAGGTACAACAGTCATTAATACCTGCACACATAGTGGGATTTAGTCAGAGCTGCCAAGAAAATTCCGTCATTTCTAATTTATTTTTCCAGTACCCACCCCTAATATCATCTTGCACTATTTGAAGTATCCCGAAACAAAATTCGGTACAAGTTGAAGAGGGTTTAAAATGTCTATACAAGCCATTATTTTCATTCTTCATCCTAATGGCGTATAAATGTTCGTACGTACGCTTTTGAGAAGCTCTTTCAGTTTTTCCAATGTAAAAATGATGGCATCCGATACATACTGCGATGTATACTAAACCCCTGGACCCACAATTTCCTGAAGCGAGTCTAACATTGGTAGGGGGATCACCCAACACAAATACATGTTTTTTTCAAGACTGTATCTACAGGCTCCACATCTCATGGTTCCCTTTGAGGTTAAATTATCTGGCACCACTGAGTGTTGAAGTAAATATTTCAAATTAAAATCAGTTTTATACACAAATCTAGGAAAAGTACCACCACTTTTAATAAACTCACTATTCTCCTTGAATATTGCCCAGTTTTTTCTAATGTATGCCTCGCCTTACCGCTTAACTCGCCATAGGTCAACATGGCACTTGACAAAAAAAGTAGGGGGTGTTCCCTCACTAGATTTTGGCTAGTTGGTATGAATACCAACTTTAGTTTCCCCAGAAAAGAGGCCACTGGCCTAGTGGTGTTAACCAGGTCAACAAAAGATAAATTAAAAATTAATCTTATGTTAATGCCTGCAGACTACAGTATGAAATTCTGCTTTTCCAGGTTAGGGGTCGCCAAAGCGGAACTCTGGTCCGCTAATGATTGGTAGTGGATTTTTTATGGTGCAGAGTTGCCAGCCCGATGCCCAACCTTCAAAGAAGGCACACCCATTCAAGCAAGCACCTACCTGCATGTCTTTAAACATCACTCGACCGTGGGGAGGGCATGCAGACTCCACACACAAGGTGCTCCAGCCGAGAACTGAACGGGAGAACTTCTTGCTGTGAGGCGACAATGCTAACCGCAGTCACATACATAAATGTGTTTACTGGTATCTAGCATATAATATATTTATCTGCTTGGTTAATACAATGTCCCTAACTACTACTTTCCAAAGCAGTGATTAAGCACTGGTTAGGAATATACCCAAATGTTATAATTTGGTAATTAGATTAAACTCCTCAAAAGAAAAAAATAACTATTAGCTAACCATAATAGTAAATTTCAAGGTGAAGTCATTTTAACTATTAAGTTCCCTTCCACTAACACCCACCCCCAATCATAAGGAAAGTTTCTAGCTTCCTAGAAGTATTTTCAACATCAGGAAAATCTTTGGCAATTTTTGTATCACTGTATTCATGGGAAAATTCAGTTAGAGTGCTGCTGTCATTGTTTCAGTGCTTTGTTTTACAGGAGTTATACCAGTGATAATTCAGTTACTGGGTTTTTCTGTCTGGCTGGGATTAATACTCTTTCTAGACTTATTATTCTTGTGTAGTTTTCTGTTCAAGTCTGACTACTTCTGTTCTCCTTGTTTTGTAACAGTTACTAGTGAATCAAACCGATTGAGTTGTCATTTACAACAGTTTTCTGTCTGAGATAACCTTTTCCATATTTACTCCTCAGTATGTAGTGATAATACTATTATGTATGGTTGTTTTTATGCACCTCTTGTTTCTTTTACTAATTTGTGTCCCTGCTGCCTGGCAGTCATCTGCCTTCTCACAACCAGTTAGCTCCCCACAAAGAATGAGTGTCTGCCAGCAAGGGCCATCATTAAGCAGCCATCAGTAGTGGTTTTATTTTTTATTTTTCTGATTACGCCCTACCACTTGTGCCAATTCCATCAGTGCTGTTCCATCACGAGGAAAATACATCAGCAGGGCATTCCTGTACACCCACCGGAAGTGCAGCATGATGGTCCCCAGTGCCTGCATGGGAAATTGTCCATGAAAATCACAAAACCACAGTAGAAGACTATCTCTACTAGCCTGATGTGGATTTTGTGGCAAAGATGAACCGTTAAAAGTTAAAACTCCGATACGCGGGAGATTTTAAAATTTTTAATTTTTACATGCTCAGTTAAGCTACTGTTATCTAAATCATATGGATAGTCTAGGTTGCTATTCCCAAATGTAGGGCTTTACATTTCTTATTAAAGAATTCTTTTCTGTTTATGACCAGTTGTTTATAGTATCCATGATCTTTTGCAGTAAGTGTATTTTATAGCGGAGTAGAGAAAATTCAGGCCCAGAACCACAGCAGAGGACACAGTTAACACCAATGAACTCCAAATGAACTGTAAAAAATAGCTTTATTATACAATGGTAAGCGCTTTTGCAATCTACAAGATCGCAGACTATATTTCAAAAGCACAAAGTAATACATTTAAATACTTAAAAACAATTAAGAAGAACCAGTCAGCTACTAATTGCTATTAAGCCCTATAATGTACACATTGTTGTGCTAAAATCTATACAACTGTGCTAAAACATCCATATGAATAATAAAACCCATCATGACATAAAAACAAAAACCTTCCACATAATTAATTCTTAAGTTTCCTTTCCTTTAATACAGGTTTAAGTGAAACATAATCATTTAAACCAAACCCCTTATGTGCTGATAGCAGCAGTATCCGGGTCTGTATTACATTATCGAAGTTTCAAAACTTCGAATCTGATGTGGTCGACATCATATAATCAATGTCGTGAAACATCAAAAATGTAATAAAACACAGCAGCCTACAAAAACAAACCATTTAAATGCTCTAAGCAGGGCGGCAAGCCCACTGCATCCCCCCCACTACTTCTGATATAGACCTCAATATCCATCTTGGTTCTTTCTGTTCAGTTTTCTTAACCAAATCACCTTTCCTAACTCCCTCTCTGGCTTCATCTATAGCCATAAACTTACACCAGTAAGACTCCCCCTGCAAAAGCATATGTTTAGCAATTGCACTATATTGTAACCCTTTTCGGGCACAGTAGTAATGATCTCTGTATGTTCCCTAAGGCGTCTGTTAGTTTTTCCTATATAGTACGCAGAGCTTGTCACACACACTGAGCGAAGTATACTATATTTGTAGACTCACAGGTAGCCACCATTTTAAACTTAAAGTTTACATGTTACTGGATGAATAAAAGTATTATTATTTTCAATAAACTTGCAAAAGGCACAGCTATTGCATTGTGTAGTACCATATGTTATAGATGGGGCTGCATCTGTTGACTTGCTGAAATGGATAGCATAAAGTCTGTTTGGTAGATTTTTTATTTTTATAAACAAACCTTGGTGTGTAGTCCCTATCAGATTGGCTAAAAAGACATCCATTTTAAGGATGTGCCAATTCTTCTTAATAATCTCTGTGATATATACTATCACTCATACAAGTCATACAAAAAGGAACAGATCCATTTCCATTAGAATTGTTACTTTCTAATTTAGGAGAAGGTGTAGAAAAATAAGGCTTACCACGCCCCTTCCTATATGCCCTAGCAGTATTACAAGCATCGCTGACTTCATTTTTCTTATACTTTCTTTCTAGAAATTCTGTACTAGTAGAAGCATGGCTGCTTTCAAAGTCTTGTTCTCTGGCATGAAGCCTAGAACTCCTGAGTGTTGGTGAATTATATGGGGGATGCAGATAGCTATTAAGATAGCAGTCCTTGCTATTTCTTTAAGTGTATATATTCTTATTCTCATCTCTCAAAATATTAATATCTAAAAAAATGTATATTCAGCTTAGAACTTTTCATAGTGAAATTTAAAAAAGTTGCTACTGTTATTCATATGTGAAACATATTGACAGACATGCCATAGTCACCTTTCCATAAGACAAAAAAGGTCGTCAACAAAACGACGATAGAAGCATAAACTCTCATAAAAACCAGTGGTTCCCGGTATATACATATTTTCCCATTCAGCCATAACCAAATTGGCATAGTTATTGGCACAAGAAGTGCCCATAGCTACACCAGAGGTTTGCAAATAATTTTTCTCATCAAATACAAAGACATTTAGTTCTAATACTAATTCTATTAAAAAACAAATAAGGTCTATTTTTTCAGATGAATAAGAACTTTTCCTAATAAGGAAATTACATGCATACTCAATTCCTGTATCATTGGGAATCGCAGCAAATAAGGACGTAAACTCCAGCGTTACCATATACTCCTTCCCTAATAACAAGGTATTGGACTCAAATTTATAGAGGTCCCAAAGAAAACATTCTGTGTCCTGTAACACTATATCATAATTATCCAATATAGATATTAACTGCTTCTCTATATAGATGAAAATAGGCTCTGTTAGCCACCCTCCCCCTGCCACAATAGGTCTAAAAGGAGGTATTTCAAAATTTTTATGCATTTTAGGCAGATCATGTAAGCTAGGTGTAACTTGATGTTCAACAAAATACTGAAAAAATCTTCAGCTATAAGATTTTCCTGTAGACAGTTCATAATAGACCTTAAATAACTTTCTTTCATATGTTCAATGCTAGATAAATCAGTCATTCTATAGGTAGCATCATCTTTCAACATATTCATTGAATCATAATAAAAAGACTTGTCCATAACAACTGTGGACTGTCCCTTGTCTGCAGGTTTAATAACAATATCAGTATAATTTTTGCAGCATAAATAAAGCATGTCTGCCATCTGAATTGAGATTAAACAATTTCCCTTTCCTATTGTCTAAATTTAATAACTCATACATTTTGTTTTCACATGCTTCAGTAAAAATTTCTAAAGCTGGGGACATCTGTAGCATGTCACTAGGCTTTCTAAACATACCAACATCATTTAATACATTTTCTGTTTGAAACATTGATTTTAATGCAACATTACGTACAATCTGAGCTCTAAAATGGTGTCTGCTAAATCAGCCCGGTGAGCAGGAGTAAATGATAAACCTATCTTGAAAAGATTCAGTTCACTTTCTGTTAGTGTTCTATGAGAAATATTCCAGACTAATTGTTGCCTGTTGACTTCCATATCTTTTTCAAAGTGAGTCTGGCTTTCGTGAAATGACGGCTTCTGTTTGGCTTTCCGCCATTCACCACCTGCTCCTTGCTTTCTTCCAACACGTACGAAAAGGGAGTGGTAACACTGGAAATGTCAGTTCACTATTGGTTAAAGTTGTCTTCCTACAGACTTCTGGCTCAGATTCCAAAGTTTCATCTTAAATAGATGACTGCATATTAATTGATGCATCTCCCTTAGGTGTAGCATAGACTTATCCATTACTTGTAGGGGAAGATACAACTTCACTATGTTGCACATTATTCGCTGAACTGTTCACATCAGTGAAATCTTTGAAACAGTAGGGGCCATAACAGATTCATTGCGTCTCTCTTTGGGCCAAGTAAAGACATTCTGATTTTTGAAGTCTAGTATATCCCTCTGCAACTTTTTCTTTTTAGTGCCATCAGTTTCTTTTCATATTGATGCACTTGGTCTGTCAACTTAGATATACGCAAGTCAATATAGTCACAATTACCATCCTTGTATAAATAATTTTGTGACCTCTGTATTTTCACACAAAGTTCTGTTACAACTGGTAGAAAAAATTCTAGAAGCAGTTTAATGTGTGAGAAACTTGTCTCAGTGTTGATTTGTTACCATTTAGCAAGTAGCTTGGGCTATAGGGCTCCGTAAGTAGGCATGTTTAAAATACAGAGCCCTCTCAGTATAACATTTAGTGTGCAGCATGCTTCTAATGCCTTTGGCATTATAACCGTTTCAGCCAATACAAATCATTTTCTAACTGTCTCATAATCTCTGCTGCTCACTACTTATTTTCTTTGCATTCCAGTAATAATACTGACAAGTGTAAGTCATCTGTTAGGAGTGGATTCACATCAGTCTTTAAAAAACTAGAAAGACGCTCAAAATTACCTCAGTTTTTCAAATGTCCTGAAACATAATCCAATTCTATGAACAAATCATTTTCTTCTGCCATGTTCACAGTTGTGGCCACAAAACCAAGAAGAGTAAAACAAGCCACGGCCACACTGATGACAAAACCATTAACAGGATGTAAAATATAAAGTTATGTAGAGAAAATTCTAGGCCCAGAACCACAGCAGAAGACTATCAACACCAATGAACTGTAAAAAAAACAGCTATATTATACAAAAGCAAGCGCTACAAGATCTGTCAGACCATATTTCTAAAGCGCAAAACAACATGTTTAAATACTTAAAAACAATTAAGAACAAATCAGCTACTAGTATATGATTCTTGACCATATAATAAGGTTGTAGTACAAGGAACATCTTTCTTACACCATGAAAAAGGTCCTTAAGTTCTTCATATAATTGTGGCGCTCCATATATTTAAAACATTAATTTAAAGTATGGTATTACTCAGTCTTTCCTATGTTTTGGGATGTTATACCTTTTTTATAATGACTTGATGTCTTTTGCAAATTTCTTCTGTCTGTGTCTGTCAGATGCATACCATGTTCCTTCAACTAAGATGGTACTTTAGTTACCATACTTTACTTATACTGTACAAATCCTGCAGGATGAAGAGAGGTAACAGACTGTTAAAAAATGTTTAGCTCCTTCTGTTCAAGCTCTTTGTTTTCAGCCACATATTTATCCTGCAGGTGTTTTAGATAATAAGACATTTAGCACTGTGTTTTTCTCTGTTTTCACTTTTAATTATATTGGATATGATTATGTGCATTTCAGTTGGCCAGATGTAGTCAGGGTTGTTTGCTTAGCACAACTACTCTTCCTGTTTTTTTTTTCTCCAAGTCTTTTGGGTTACTAATACCGTGACAGGAATGGACCCCCATTCCTAAGTCAAAGTATGATTATGTTCATGAAATTAGTATCATTTTAATCTTTGATGTTAGCCAGCAGTGCTGTTAGCAGTACTTGCAATGTGCTTCGAATTCACTCCTCCTGCAAGTCATACGGAGTTACATGCATCAGTAACATATATAAGGGCGATTGTAGTTTATTTTTTATTAGGCCAGTTGCTCCTACTACTGGAACTGCCTGGGTGTCCTCCTTCCACATTGCCCTTGTTTCTGCCTGCATATCCTGATATGTATTTGTGTGGCTCTGTATGTAAGACTGTAGTCACTGAGTGTAGCAGTTTCAGTGATCCATGCTACTTTTGTCGTCTTACATTTGTGCATTTCTCCCACATTTAGTGGGCTTTCTACACCAGCATGTACAAAGTCCAGTATCTTGGGCCACCAATATTAACCTTTCGTCATTTGGTTTAAGTTTACCTCTCCTTAACCGTTTCTGCATTCAGTCCTGATCGACACGAGGTTGTTCCAACAGTTTTCTGTACTTGCAACTATATTTATGCCTTTTCCACATTTCTTGGCTTCTCATCTGATCCTTCAGCTTATATTCTTTTTTTTTTTTTTGGCACATTCAGTTGCTGCCTGATTTTTATGTACTTTTGGTTTGATTTCCATTCCCACTTGACACTGATATACTTCTGGTAGTCTGAGCAGGGAAGTCATCTTAAGGCTTATTCTTATGTTTTAAATTTTTCACTATGTTTGTGTCTTGTGAGGTCAGCAGATATGTATGTAGTCCTACGACTAAAGAACTGTACATGTAATCAGTTTCGAGGGGGCCCATACCGCCTTCAGAACGGGGAAGTATATAATCTTGGTATACACTTGATTTTTATAAATCATTTGATAAGCATGAAGCATTTTTCTTATTTTCCTGTCCAACTGCTCCAGTACCTTTTGTGGCCAGTGAATTACTGTAAAACTGTAAGTTAGGGCAGGAAAAGCAAATTGTTTTATAGCTTGGACTTTGTTCCTAGACGTCAGAGCTATTTTCAGTAGTAATTTTAGTCAATATAAAATATTACTTGCCAAGTTTTATTCGCATTTGTTAATTTTTATTGTTGATCCTTCATCAATTCCCAAATGTTTGTACACTCCCTGTTGCTGAAGTTCTTTTATATCACATTCTGTGTGAGAAGTATTTGAAAAGAAACAGAGAAAATGTGGAAAGTGGATGAGAGCATCATACTAACTGCTACAACACCCACGTTGGTCCTCTGCAAGGAAAATGTCATACTTTTACTGCTTGTGGGCAAGAAGAAATGTGCGGGGTAACCCTAAAACACTTACTGGGTCAGTGACCTATTCTTGACAATCTACCATTATGCAGATATATTTACATACAGATGGGTATTCTGTATGAGGGAAAGATTTGTAAGTTTCAGTTATTTATTCTGTTGTAATGTTTCTTTCTCCCTTCTTAGCCTTTCAGTTTATATTTTGATGATTGTGTTTTTCAAGTCTTTGCAGTTACTTTTAACTTTGTGTGCTTTAACCTAAGTAAATTAAGCCTTTAAGGCTGTTTTAACCTCCCGTAGGACATTTACTGCCACTCTTGGTCTGTATGCCACTTCCTGGGCACAAAAAGAGAGAGCATAGTGAGCTTCGGCATGCATTTTAACCCCCCCCCCAGTGTAAGGCTACTGGGGCATTCTCAGACCATATGGAATATGTGGCACTTTCACATCCACACTTCCTGCATGTCTGTGACACACTTCTTACCAATTACATATTGGAGATTTTTACCAGAAAGTCAGTCTGTTAAAAATCCATCAATTACCAATACAAACTCAGAAAAGCTGTCTGTCAGTATAGGTCTTGTGGAAGAATTCCTCCTATTTTTCCCCTAGATAATTGAAAGGGAAGCACCTCTACCTGGAAAAGACCTGCAGATGCAAAACACCATAATGAATATCAAGTATAAATGACCCAAACTGGATAGCACTTGATGGCTGCTGGTGACATTTCAAGCAAAAGACTCCGAACTGTAATTATTGCTACCACTGCATCTCCTCTTTATTTGACCACTGCATCTTCTCTTTATTTGTAGCATTTTTCAGAGATGAAAAAGTATGATCCAAGATCATACGCCCCCCCCCCCCCCAAAAAGTATCCAGGAAGGCCAAGAATCAGGGGCCATATCTGCTGTGTACCATTTACTGTACCATATTCTATGCCATTCTTGAGCAGAGAAATTACCATCATCCTAGCCCTGCAGACATTTTCATACTTTTACTTCATGGCCCTAATGAATTCCTTCCTTAGATATCTGTTGCAGTATTCCAGTACTGATAAGTAATCTCACCAAGGTAACCTGATGGTCCAGCTGAGGTACCAAAGCAAAAAGCCTTCCATTTGGTCCTATGTCCAGTGTACAATCTAAGCCTGTGAGTGTGAGGGTACATAAGCATGAGTGCAAGATCTTCAGAATATCTTGCCACCAGTGTGAGTGCAGGTCTTGCACCCATTGGTCTGTTTTTCACATGGTGGCTGGTGTTACCTTTGCCTTCACTTATTCTTTTAAGTGCTCCATTGTAGAGCCTTCCTTTTTGTTGTATCTTAGATTACATCTAACAAATCTTGACACAGAGAGGGAAATGTGATTGTGGTGGGCAAATTCCTTATGCTATCTACAATATATTTACTGGAGCTAATAGACTGACTCACTAACATCTAACAGAATCCTAATGGGGTATCGGGAGGATTTCATGCACAGGAACCATGAGAAGGAAGTTAACCTTGCATACTTTGTTTAGTCTGGAAATTGTAACCCCTCTCCACATGATAAAAAAGGCTTGAACAGCTTCCATCATGACTTATGGGTGGTGTTGGTGTCCTTGATTAGATTTCCAAATATTTTTTTTTTTGTAATGACCATCTTATCCCTTTTCAAGAGCAGGTGTCTGACCAAAAATGAACATTTGGAGAGTATAAAAAGCTTCAAGGCACATACTCTGACCAAGAAAGGTAAGTACAGTGGCATCCATTTATCTATTTGTCATCTGTTGACAAGGGTGTTTTGCATGCAGATGAATAAGGTCCCCATAGTCGTGCCCCATTTTGATCCCAAAGTTTATACTTTGTCACTTTTATTCATCCCATCTATCCTCACTGCCAACTCCTGAGCACTGCATAAAGCTGCTCTTTAGCTTCACTGTCCATAAACATTTAGTGTAGTGCATTGACTGTAACCTTGCCTTTTGACTACCACATGACCACAGTAGTGAGGAAGTCCTTTTATGTTGTGCAAATTATAAATAAGGGTATGGCATCTAGGTCCAAGAGGTCATTATCTGACTGTATTCCACCCTTATCAGACCAGTCATAAAGTACAGTGCTGCCTTTGATATGTACCTGACCAGGCATATTCAGCAGCTGGAGTGACCTCAGAGGTTCCTTACAAAAAATGCAAGGCATAATAAACCTGCCATATGCAGAGTACCTTAAAGCCCTTTCCCTCTACTCCATATCCTGTAGATTGTTGAGGGGTGATCTATGCTTGGCTTACAAGGCATCTACAACCCCCTCACTTATGAATCTCCTACATATTCGTTAGTCAAAGTGTACCAGAAATATAAGGTCTAGGGACCTGAATTTTGTCTGCGACTTAAACAACATGTTGGAGAGACACAGATGTGTCCTAGAAACTGCCCCTCCTATGGGTCAAGCTTCCTATCAATGTGAATTTGAGTTTGTCTATTACCCAGTTTAAGCACAACCTAGACCAGTGGATGGAGAATAGGAAATTTATACTGGGCCTGATGCCCATATCTATTATGGACAGAGGTAGCTTATAAATACCTGGCCCTCAGTGCCCTGTTTGGATACAGGACATCATTATTCTTTTGGGAAAACTTGGCTAGTCTTAGCCCCCCCCCCCCCAGGTTGTTAGCCTAGTAAGAGTTTACGATTCTATAAAAGAACAGCTTTGCCCACCACTAGGTGTGAGATCCCTACCCATTTCAGTAAAATACCTACTTCTATCACACCTTGCACAGAGGCAGTGAAAAGGCATTCTCCAAGCTTGATCCAGCTATCTGGAGCATTCTTTCTAATATCAGATTCCTAACCACCTTTTCAGCTTTTGGTTCTCTTCATTTATTTTATACAGGGTAACTCCTGCACTCGTTTAAAAAACTAACAACATTCAATTGTTGAAATGCTTTTCCAGGATAGTACTTTGGATGAACTTCTTCGTGGGGATTTGGATCATGACATTTATGAATATATCAAGATTGAGTTACCTCAAATGGTGAAATTATGTGGAATTCCCAAAGTACACAAAGATGCCATGAGTCCACCTTTTAGACTAGTTGTATCGGCATGGAAATACAAGAATGAACAAATTTCAGGGTATCTTGATTATATTTTGAACCCAATAGTTCAGTTGTCAGAGTTTTATCTTCAAGACTCGTAGCATTTATTGGGATTATAAAGTCCAAAGATGTACCAGAATCATGAGATGAAATGTAAAAAAATGTTTTATTCATAAGTAAAAACTTTCACAACAGTTGTTGCTTCTTCAGGCATAAAACACAGATACAGAGGAGGCCAAAAACATCTTGTATAGCACATACCATAAGATGTAATAAGGAATTAAATATGCTAATAATGGCATTAAGCATTTAAAGGAACAATACATACAACATGAAAAATGCAATACTAAAACATAAGTGATACAAAGATATATAAAAAGCATATAAAAAAACATGCAGAACCATGTAATGCAATTGCGAAGAAATTTTAACTCGTGATTTTATTATAAACATCACGTGTAATTGTAGGGGGTGATAAGCTCTAAAACGTAGAATCCATTTATTTCCTGTGTCCGTCATATTAATGATATCCTCTCCCCTAAGATGCATAGGAATCCTTTCTAAAATTAAACATTTTAAATTGTGGACATTATTTGTATCGCGTATATGTTTTATATAGTGAATTTGTATCTACACATCTTTTAATGTCAGATATGTGGCTACAGATTTGATCTTTAAAACGTGATCTCTTTTTGCTATATAAAAAGAGGGGGACACTCTATACACTTGGTTTATATATATATATATATATATATATATATATATAT
Source organism: Protopterus annectens (assembly GCF_019279795.1). Lineage (NCBI taxonomy): Eukaryota > Metazoa > Chordata > Ceratodontiformes > Protopteridae > Protopterus > Protopterus annectens. The sequence goes on along the minus strand of NC_056747.1, from coordinate 51,358,509 downwards.
ATATATATATATATATACATATATATATATATATATATATACATTAAATCCTTAGTGTTACAATTTCCATGTGCTTGTATGTAAAAGGTGTCTTTATTAATTGGATGAATAAACATTTTCTCTGTTTAGATGTATTTGCAAAACACACAATTATTACATTTGCAAGTTCCCGTCTTATTTGCTATCCGATCTTTGCTTTTTATTTGTTCTTTGTAACATAATTTATTTTTCAAAGTGCTACACTTTTTGTAACTAAAAGATGGATTTTTCATATAAATATCTTTCAGTTCTGGTACTTAAGAAAAATAATAGCCAATATTTCCTTACTGTACTCCTAGCATATTTTGTATTTTGATTGTAAGTTAACACAAAATGACAATTATTGTCCTCCTTACTGATGATCTTCCAATTTTAGGTATATCAGGAAAGAATAGGTGGCTGTAGAACCTCCCTATCTTTTAATATTTCATCTTTAATATGATATAAGTTTTCACTATGATGACCACATTTATAAAATCATCAACCATATTATCCAACTGTTGTAATTCCTTCTCCTGTGTATTTAATGTATTGTCTCTTACCATTTGATTTCTAACAATATTACAGCAAGGACATCTTTTATATTCAAGCACATGGAAATTGTAACACTACAAAAGAAGGCTTTAAAGTTGAAATTGATAGTATGACTGATGATTGTATATTGAGAGGTTATGATAAGAAATTTAATAAATAATGCTATGTTGCATCTCAGCTAAACCTTATTTGCATAGAACAAATGCCCAAGCTTATGATGACAATACAGTTAAGACACCTAAGAAACATGATTTAGGTTATATAATGAAGTATAATAGACATTCTTACCAAATACAGAGTATTATTGAAAGAAATTGGACTATCCTACAATCTGATGATGATATAAAGAGGATAGCTGGAACCAAACCTTTCTTTATCTTTAAGAAGGAGAAGAATTTAAAGTAATTATTATAAGGATGTTAGATCTGATAGACCTGTAGCTCAGTTACAAACTTAAGAACATGGTTCCCTGTCTCAACTGTGTGTATTGTAAATATATTAACAGATGTGGAGTTTATATACCCTGTTCTTAACGCTCAATTTTCTTTCAAGACATTTGCTACATGTACTAGTGTACCTAGCGAACAGTATGAGATATTCATGTTTCTATATACGTAAAACTAATTGTAAATTGAAAGAAAGGATAGCCTCACATATATCAGAAATTCGTAAAGTAGAAACAAATGCTCTATGTAAGCATGTTATGGAAAATGGTAATGACCATATATTTCGGTTTAGGGTACTGCAAAGAATCTATGCAAATCCAAGAGGAGGTGATATTGTTACTCTAGCTGAAAGAGCTGAATACAATTGGATCAATTATTTTAGAGCAGATATGCCACCAGGTCTTAATAAGGTTAACAATATTAAACCTATTTTAAAGTTTAAACACTCTTACGTTTAATAATGACAGTTTCTTTGTGTGTGATAGTTTGTGTGAAGAACTTTGTATTCTTTTTAATTCTTAGTGCATGTTAATTAATTATCTATTTAATTTATTTTTTGATGTGGTTGGCTGGCACTGAATATATAAGTAATGGTTTTAACTGAGATTGTATGTATTGAAAAAGAGTACTGAGTCGAAAGCTTTACAATAAGTATTTATCGTGTGGACGTTCGTGCCTTTATTTACTTTGCTTGGTGTATTTGGATTATTAAGGCACATTCAGCTGTAATTTCTACCTGTTTGCTTTGTGTTGTAGGGAAAAAAATATAAAAAATAAAAAGCGTACAATAAGCTGGCTGCATAGGTGTGCACACCCTTAAACTAATACTTTGTTGAAGCACCTTTTGTTTTAATTACAGTTTAAGGTTGTGCACACTTATGCAACCAGCTTTACTGTAAGTTTTTTTTATTTTTTTATATTTTTTTCTCCTAACAGATTTGTTTTTCAATTGAATTGTACAGGTTACAGGTCACATTAAAGGTGGGAAAAGTTTTGAAATGATTTATTGTGGTCTCATTTTTTTATATCACAAAAACCTGGCATTTTAACAGGGGTGTGTATACTTTTTATATCCACTGTATGCATGTGCATAGTAACTTTTTGTGTTGCATGAAACCGTTTGTTTGGGTGTTGAGCACATTCGGTCCTGAGTATAACCAGTCAGTTCCAGAACTGGTTTAGGTACTGTTTGAGATCTGCTTTAAAAGTTTGTAGTTGTTTAGCTTGTTTTTGGGGGGGAGGGGTAGAGTTCAAACTTTTGGAGGCATAGGTGGAGAAAAGTGCATCTACCGCAGTATCTAGAGATTTATTTATGGTAGGTGGAGATTTGTCTTGGAAGCCTAGATTTTTTTTGTGTTATAGTCCTGGTTCTTAGATTTAAGAGCTGGGTTTTTGTCCAGGTTGTATATATACATAGTAAGTATGTGCTAAACTAGAATAGTTTGTAATGTCTGTTAGCATATAGGTAATTTTTTACTGCATTTTGGATTTGATATGAATTTTATTTTCTGTTTTTTAGTTGCCTTTTCAGTTTTTTGCTTGTCCATACTCACAAAATGATATCATGGCTTTAAGTAGTGGTTATCATTACTGAAGCAGTGTCTGAATAATAAAAACTGTTTCTTTAAAAGAGGAGTCCTTTACATTACGGCTTAAATATATTATACATTATTTTTTCCAAATCTGTGTGTGTACCTTTTGCAAAACCTAGATGACAGTCTGCCCTCACATGAAGAAAGTGTCCTTTGCTGCAGCTAACATGAAAATATAATTGCTTATTTCCTAATTTGGTACTTGGACATTGAGTTCATCTGTCATGATAATGTTACAGTAAGAAATTGAAACTCCAAGGAGAAAACAAAACACAAAACTTGCTTTCTTTTTGCATTAGAAAGTGCAGCATACCCCACTCTGCATGTAAGATTATTCTCTACTGCTTGAGGTTCCTGTACTTGTTGCAAAGAGATGGTTGCATTCATTCTTAGGTTCTGAGATATACGCCTGACAGCTGGAGTTAGTTGTTACATGACACTAGGAAAGTGGTATTATGTTTTCATTTCTGAAAAGGCAGACAGCTGTCCTTCAAGAATGAGAAATTATTGTATGCAGCAGTTGCAACAGAATACTAAAAGGGTGGGATGCCAGAGAAAAGCACTTTGGTTGAATGGGAGGGAATATTGCACCACTTCATGCTCAGCAGCTAATACATTTTTAAGTAACTCAGTAGGACTTTACTACCTTGTAATAGTTGAAATGCATGAACTAGTGACACCAGTATAGGGTTATAGGTTCCCTATTAATAAGAAATTAGTATTCTACTCACACTAAGCAGTCATCAGAAGAATAACTACTGTTTCCTAGCCTAAAGGTGAAATTTGAACACCCTGCTGAGTGCAAGCATTATGTCACTCCAAACAGCTGGTGCTGTATATTTATAAAACATGGTTTGTTTTAAGGCGTGTTAAATGCAGTCTATTTTTGTCACCTCAGAAAATATGTGGAACAGCTACTGCAACCTTCTCCAGCAGTGTCGGGAGACACAAAGGTTCATCAGCTACCGAAACGTTTAAATGCAGTGGATTTAAAGATATACATTCTGTAGTCGTATTTCTACGCTTGAACTAACGGTTTAGTTTTAAACTTTGTGCTCTGCATTACAGATTAGTAATTGTGGGAACACTGTTTTATCCATATAACTTATGTTGGGATTCAGTGCCAGCTTCCTTCAGTTTGAACTTTGCAGTGGACAGTCTAGTTTGTGAAATTTTGTTTTAACACCTTGATGAGACCGTTAAGTCCCCTAATCTTCCAAAATTCACCTGTCATTAATCAGTTGACAACTGCAAGTGGCTACTGGTATGCCTTATGCTTTACATGGTTATTGTTTACTGACTTGTTATTTTTGAGCACAACTTTTATTGAACTCTTGCATCATCAAACAGCATGTATCCAAAATCATCCTATTGCTATCATATGCTTAAACTATTCTATATGCTTTGATTTAAACATATGATAACATATGATAGCAATAGAATGATTATGCTTAATGAGTTTCTATAATATTTTTTTCCATAAACTTTAACATTTCAGACTATAGACATTTCCATCCAATAAGCCTTTGTGCTGTTCACTACTATCTTGTTTTGTGCCATTTTCAGTTTCACCCATATTCCGTTCTTTCAGGTCATTTGGTCCCTATTGCAAAAGACCCTATTAAATGCTAGGGAAAAAGATTATCCTTTGAACAAGCAGAAGACTACTACAATGCCCTACTACCCTACACGTCAACCAAAAAAAAAAAAAAAAATCAACCACAGCATTGAAACACCTCTGCCTTTAAATACGCAGGCATTTTGGTAGATCGATGCCTTAACTTTTAGATGCACATGAAAAAAAAAAAAAGCTAAAATCAAATAATTCCGCTTGTCCCAGAATTTTCTCAGTTCAGTCTTTCCAGCTGCTATAGCTTCAGTAAGCTGAAGAATATTTTTTGCATAGCTGGAGTATGGCTTGCGCAGTATGTGCCAGAACCTCAAACAAAAATAGCACAAGATTGCAAGCTATCTCCAACAAATGCTGCTTCATTATAAACTTTTCTCCCCGTGAAGACTTGCCATGAGACTCGCTGTATCTAACCCCCCCATAACTTTGGGAACCAGTCCATCCCATCCCTCAGAAGGTAGGCTCCATTACTTTGACCACAGCATCTCTGTACTTGCACCAAAACTTGGCAGTCCTTCCCATCGGGTACCAGTTACAGAGATATTCACCTGAAGTTATTTCAGTCCACAGTATACTGTTTCTGTTTAAAATAAATTAATTAAAAAGATGCAAGTGTCATAGTGTCACCTAACCAAAACTTCCATGCTCTGTACTTGTGCTACACCTCTGTTCTAATGTTGCTGTAATTTGTGAGATCTCTTATGTAAATATGTATTCAGCTCAGTTATATATGGGTATTCTCCTAATCTTTTACTTCTTATGCTAGTTCTTTTTTGCAGTGACATGTAATGTTATTTTTAGCAACAGTATTAAAAGTATTGTCTCTGTATATACTGGTAAGTTTCGTCTCGCAGCATTTGTTCTTGTACTGTACAACTAGGGCTAAGCCTGTGATTGGGCTGCTGTATTTGTTCTTGTACCGTAAAACTAGGGCTAAGTGTCTGCTGTATTTGTTCTTGTACCGTACAACTAGGGCTATGCCTGTGATTGGTCTGCTGTATTTGTTCTTGTACCATACAACTAGGGCTAAGCCTGTGATTGGACTGCTGCATTTGCTCTTGTACCGTACAACTAGGGCTAAGCCTGTAATTGGGCTGGTGTATTTGTTCTTGTACCGTACAACTAGGGCTATGCCTGTGATTGGTCTGCTGTATTTGCTCTTGTACCGTACAACTAGGGCTAAGCCTGTGATTGGTCATTTCTGATCAGTGCTGTACCTTGTTAAAGTAAAACAAATAAGTAAATGGTCCTGTGCATTCCATTTAAGGAAATGCATCGTGTTCTTTCCTCTGTCTAACAAGCCTCCCTTCATCTACTTTATTTCCATTATAAGACCTAACAGATGATCTGAATTTGGTCTGTCTCTTGATTTCCATTTTTTGGTTATCGCTTTTTGGCTGCTAACACAAGTTAATAAGGCCGTATGTCCTGACATTCTAGTTCCCCTACTCCTAACTTACCGTAGCTGCTCTTAGTAAATTCCACTTGTTCACCCAGTATGTACTGTAGGCATTTAGCAATGAATTTTTAATCTTCATCAGTTCTACTACACACACTGGAAAAAAACATGCTCCCAGGTTTTCCTCTTACATCCTACACACCTCCAGCAGTTAATATGAACCTGAGGGAAAATCTTCTGCAATCAAAGTCTGGTATAACAATATCCTTGTAAGTTTTTCCATGCAAATATCCTGAAGCTACTTGGTTTATTCTTATAGTTCAAAGCCCTGCACAGTCTGCCTTCCCCTAAATTACCCTTCACGATTTGTCCACTTAACATTTTCTCCCAATCCTGTTGTAGTTCCTGTGACTTAGTTTTATAATTGTCATGTTTAATTTTGGACCTGTTAATTATCCCCTTTTTAATAGCTGCATCCATTCACTGTTACACCTAATATTGTACAATTGATGACCACTCACCTTTCGGTTTTCTCTCTCTCTCAAATTGTTTGACTTTCAGCAGCTCAGCTTAACAGACATTGCTCGTGGGCTGACAGTGAAGAGAGACTTTTTCCTGTGGGCCTATCTGGTTAACAGATGGGTAGTAGCATTCAAGTAATACTAACAATTATTTTGCTCAGTTTTCCCTGATGTGTAATTTGTTCCCAGGAACCCTGGCTGTTTGGCTGACTTACTCCAGTTACTTTCTATTATTACTTGCCTTCTTTCTTTTCCTTTATTTGGGAATCCTGGTAGCAAAAGCTCCTTATTCCATACCCTCACGGCGTATTTTACAGTACACTATCTGATCCTTCTGTACATAATGCTCTACCTCTGGTGGCTTTTATTCTCCCCTGACTACCTGTTTCCATTAAAATATTTTTTCATGGTCTCTGGTATTCCATCCTTGCTTCCTTATCATAGTTTTCCATTTTTGTTTATATCCCTCTACTTGTAATTTATTAGCCTTAACTGCATAATCTGGAAGTACACCTTTAAACCAAACAACCCTATACCCCCTTACACCATTGCTATAATTTATTACTTTGTTGATATAAATCTGGTCAACATGCAGATTCAAGGAGACCAAAAGCATTTCCACTGCCTGTATGTCACTATGCAGATCCACAGTAATGAATTTTGCTTCTTTACCTTTTAGAGAGTATCTTTTGTTTAGCTTGCTCCCATGTTTCATCTACTGCTGTTAATGAGCCTTTCTTCAGGAATACTTCTAGGTATTTACTATATCATGCCCTCAAAGATGCAGGAATTGCTGCAGTAAATCATACATGGGCACATAGTTAATGTTTTTTTTTTTTTCTACATTTACTTTGTAATCCTAAAACATTTAGAACTGTCCCAAAGTGTTGCACAAAGCAGAGATATCTTGTTGCTTTATTTATGGAAAATGTAATTTATTTGGCAATACAATTCTTTCCCATTGTCCCTTTTACTCATGCATTTGGATGTTTGCAGCTTTTATTTTCATTGCTAATGGCTATCCATCCATCCATCCATATGTTATGTAACTTGCAAAAAGCAACAGTGATATATAAGACACCCCTGTCTAGTTCCTCTAGATAAACTTCTTCTTCTTCTTCTTTCGGCTTTTCCTGGTTAGGGGTCGCCACAGCGGATCACCTTGTCCGCACATTGATTGGCAGTGGAGTTTTACAGTGTCGAGTTGCCAGCCCGGCGCCCAACCTTCCACAGAAGGCACACTCACACGCACAACTAGGGCCAATTTAGAGTGTCCAATCCACCTGCAGCATGTCTTTGGGATGTAGGAGGAAACTGGAGCACCCGGAGGAAACCCACGCGATCACAGGGAGGACATGCAGACTCCGCACAGAAGGCACCCCAGCCGGGGATCGAACTGGAGAACCTCTTGCTGTGAGGCGGCAATGCTAACCACTGCACCACCGTGGCCGCCCATTCCTCTAGATAAACTAATTTATTTAAAAAAAATCCTGCCCTTCAACACTTTTACCCTCAGTTCTGACCCTGTGTCTTTGCTATTAATTGTTGTCTTGATAGGAAATGCAGATTCAGATATTATTCCTGGGGAAATGCAACATGATAGCAGACAAGCTGAGCAGAGCAATTTTGTTGCCTCATGGGTGGTCCCTCAAGAAAGAAATAGCAGACAGGTTATTCCGCAGGTGGGGCCAGCCATGCAGCGACCTTTTTGCCAGCCACATGAATGCGAAATGCAGAAGCTACTTTGCTCTGATTTCCTCTCTGGGAGAAAGCCAAATTCACGATTGGCCTCCAGGTCTCCTCTATGCATTCCCACCAATCCCTTTGATACGCAAAGTACTACAGAAAGCAAAAGCCCTGGGAAGGACCCTCATTCTAATAGCCCCTCATTGGCCTCATCAGATTTAGTTCCCCTTCCTTAGACTTTATCTTTTGGAGGACCCTTGGATTCTGGACCCAGTTCCGGATCTTCTGACACACACTTCGGGGGAACTTCATCCTTCTCTGCAGTCCCTGAATCTGACAGAGTGGCTGCTCCAATTCCCATTATAGCCTGGTTCCATAACTATTCTAATGAGATGAAGAAAATGCTCTTATCCTCTCATAAATCCTCTACGAGGAAGCTATACCGTAGCAAATGGAAAACATTTTCTATATAGGCCTCTCAAAACAATATTGATCCCTATCAAGCCCCTATGGCCTCCATTTTAGCGTTCTTGACTATGATTTTTAACAAAGGAGCAGCAACAGTTCATGTTCATCTTGCTGCCATTTCTAATTTTCATCTCAGATTTGAAGGATTGAACATTGTTACACAAACTATCCAAAGCCTTTCTTAAAGGGACCTTTCATCTCAGACCACCTGTAAAATTTGCGTTTATATCACGTTATCGAAAGATGAAAATAGTGAACGCTATTTCATCGGCCCCAAAACATCTAAACATGAAAATATCGAACATTCAAAACAGCAAATTTTTTCCCATGGAAAAAATTTGCTGCTCCGAAACACAAACACAACACAAGCACATCAAACAGCAACCACACACATACACTTAAATTCCTACATCTAACGCTACACTAAACTAAACATACACTAATATCTACCCACTTACATTAACCCAAACCCTAACCTTAAGTTCTGTCACTATCGCACACTCACCAAACCCACGCCCTAACCCTAACTCACTTAAACCGTCCCTAACCCTAAAGTCTGTCACTATCACACACACGCCTAACCCGCACCCTAACCCTAACATACAAACAATCGCACACTTACCTGAACCCAACCCGTAACATTCCACCACAGCGCTAAGAATAGCGAAGCCACAGAAATGGCCATCCAAATTCTTTCCCGAGGAAAGAATTCGCTGTTCTGCAGCTTTGCTAGTCTTAGCGTTCACTGAATAGTGTTTGATATCAGAACATTCAACGTTTTAATACTTCGGTGTTCTGATATAGACCCTAAAATTCCCCTATATCCTATGGAATCTAAATTTTATGCTTTCTCGCATTATGCTTCCTCCATTCGAACCAGCCTCCTCATGTGACCTCAAATTTTTATCATGGAAGGCTATCTTCTTAGTAGCTATCACTTCTGCCCACAGTGTGTCAGAGCTTCAAGCCTTGTCAATTAAACCTCCTTATTTGATTTTCCATGCTGACAGAGTCTCACTTCAAAACAAACCCCTCCGTTTTGCCTAAAGTTTGCACTGAAGATAATCTTAATCAGATTATTGATTTGCCAGTTTTCTTCCCCAATCACTCCAGTAATTAAGAATATATGCTGCACAAACTTGATGTTTACAGACAGCTCAGATTCTACTTGGATAGAACAAAAGATTTTAGGAAATCTGAACAGCTTTTTGTTTCCTTTTCAGACTCCAGGAAAGGTATGCCAGTGGTCAAAACAACTCTAAGCGATTATCTGATTGTATCACATTTGCTTATTCAGATGCCATTATGTTCTTACAACACAAAATTAAGGCTCACTCAATCAGAGCAGTGTCTACATCCTTTGCCTTTTCTGCTAGACTTCCTATTGATAACATCTGTCCAGCAGCCACTTGGTCAAGACCTCATTCCTTTATTACTCATTACAAAGTTGACAGGGCCTCCTTTGGATCCACTGTCCTAGAAAACGTACTCCCGTGAGCCACCTGAGATCGATGGTGCTTGTGACGCTACCCATCTGTAAGAATGAATGGTGAGATAGAACAACTTCACATAAAGAAGCTATGTACTTACCATAACGTTCCATGTGAGTTGTTCATCTCACCTTCATTCTTACTTCCCTCCCTCCCTCCTTCCTCCTCCTGGGCTTTTAGAAGACTGAGATGCTGGATTCTTCATGGTTGCTCAACCCTTCTATAGTTTCTCTTATGGAGTGATAGAATGACATATGGTATTATTATACGCAGCAAACAAGATCAGAGGTAACTCTAGGTGCATCATGGGATAGGGACTTGGCTTCAAGCTATTTGAAGACCTCGAGCTTTGTAGTAGGCCAACTCGAACCCATCTATAAGAATGAAGGCGAGATGAACAACTCACATGGAACGTTATGGTAAGTACATAACTTCTTTTTCTCTCGCATATAACAAAAAAACTGTGTCAAGCAGATTTCTTGAAACGGAAAACAAAATGGAACAAGTGAAACAGAAAGCAGCTCTATCAGTTTAAGCAACACATAGAGAAAAAAAATGTAGGTTTACTTTCCTCACCCAGCAGTAATCATCCGCAGTGTTTTTAGTTTATGGACACTTGGAATCTTATCAGAAAAGACCACCTACTGTGGGAAGATTGAGAAGTATGGGGAAAAGTGTATGCCTCTGCAAAATTGACTTTCAGAATTTTGAACCTGTCAGTCTCGTATGTTAAAGCTTATTCTTAATAATTGTTGGATGTATAAGGAATGTTTTGTCTGTAGTTTCTTCTTAAGAGTAAAAAAAATGCTTTAAGTAATTTAGTTTCTTCCATTGTACAACTCATTACTTTTTGCTTTATAGTGCTTATTCCAGGCTATGCCAACTGGTACTGTATTGAAGAGGTTTTTCGGGCTACATTCTCAGAACTTCCAAGATGACATTAAAAATTAGATTTTAAATTCTCTTTTGGATAGAGATTTACTTTTTAGGCTCCTCTTCTGCAGAGGTGATCAAAAAGTCTGATGAAAGAGGTAAGCTGATTGAGGAAATCTGTAAGATTTTTCAACCCTCCTTTTCTAAATTTTCTAAGGTGTTTTCTAACCTCTCCTCCAATTTTGGCAAAAAAAAATGTGTTCTCAACAAAATGGTGACAAACATGGCAGGGGGCTGTAAAAAGAATTCAAGAACTCCCCATAACCAAGGACAGTAACAAGTCAGAGTGACTTTATTAGGGGCCTTGTCCCCACCCCTCCCACCCTAGCAGCCGTATTTTACTTTCATAAAGTGTGAATCTCCACTTTTTTCCTTTGGCAACAGATTGTCTTGGAGAAATGGGTTCTGAAGGTCATTCTTCTAGATTGCAGATGGCATTGGGAGAAAATCCCTCCTTTCCAGGGGGGTATTTCTTCATCCAGCAGGCTCTCTTATTTCCCCTGTCATTCAACAAATACTGTCCAAGGAGTGATGAAACCAGTTCCTCTCTCCCAGGTTGGGAGAGGTTTTTATTCAAATGATGTTTTTAGTGCAAAAGAAAAAAGATGCTTGGAGACCAGTTATGGATCTGTCTTTCTTGAACCTGTTTGTGATCATGCCCAAGTTCTAAATTATTTCATTTTGCAATCAGTTACCTTTTCTTCCTCAATTTGTTTCCTGGTAACACAAGATTTAAAAGATGTTTATCACATTCATATTTATCCAGACTGCAGGTGTTTCTTAAGGTTCTAGCTATGTCTGGATCCCTTTATCAAATCTGTGCCTTGCACTTTGGAATAACCCACTGCAACAAGAGTGTTTACAAAGTGTCTAGCTGCAGTTATAGCTTACTGAAGGCTAGAGGGTATCCACATTTTTCCATATGCAGACTTGCTTATCTTTGCAGAGTCTTTTTCAAAGTCAGGAGTCTGTCTTGGGTAAGAGATCTCTTACACAAGCTGGGATTTCAAGAAAACATTCAAAAATCTTTTTATTTTTTTGACATCTTCACCTAGGATTGTGTTCCTTGGGTGTCAGCTAGCACCTCAATTCAAAGGGATTTTCTTCCACAGGAAAAATAGATCTATATCTAGATCTATTCCTAAGGTTTTCCACTCTGACATTGGTCACTGCGAGGGAATACCTCAGGATATTGGGTCTTATGGCATCTTTGAATGCCCTTCTGTTTCACTGTTTCAGTATTCATTACAATAGATAAAACTCAGAACTCCCTGCACAGTATTGAAAAATACTCATCAGACTTTCAACTCATTTTAAACCCTAACAAAACCAAGCTTTTGGTCTTTTCCAACTCCTCCATAAAAAATAATCAAGCTCCTCTTTCTGTCTGTTCCTCCAATGGCACAACTATTGAACCCTTACAACAAACAAAACTTCTTGGTATTACTACAGACAGTGGCCTAAAGTTTGATAGGCATACAGCATTAACAGGCAAAAAAGCCCACTTGGTGCTCTTTATAGGGCTAAACCATATCTGACCAGTCATGCCAGACTCAATATAGCCAGGACTCATCTATCTACGCTACTTTACTGTTCACAAATATTCACTAACCTTCATAAATCAGACTTAAATAACCTTAAATTTGCTATAATAAAATTGCTAAATTTGTGATAAACCTCCCACATAGATTACACCATTGTACTGCTCTACAACATCTTGACTGGATTGAACTCCCTAACTTATGCACTCAATCAGTTAATAGTTGCTCACTCTGTTATCCATAAACCAAACCACTGTCCAGCCCTGTCTGACGTTGTTCAACCCTATACCAATCTGATTTCACTTGGGTCAGCTGATAAATTACTGCTCAGAGTTAGCAAATCTCATAACTTTCATGGTGATTCACTATATAAACACTCAGTATCCATAGCTTGGAATTCACTTCCACAGCATATTCTATCCTTTCCTGACGCACAGAACTTCAAACGGCACGTACTACAGTACTACTCAAATCACTGGTTATGTTCATGCACTTCCTCTGGCTAAGTTATGTTCCACCCTGCTCTTCTGTCTTTCTGTTATTTTCCTTGCTTTTGTATACTAGGACTGAGTAGCCTATGAATGACATCATTTGTCAGTCCTACATTTAAAAAAAAGAAGTCTTATTTGTTTCATGTAATTTGAACTCTAATACATTCATATGTATATTTTTGACTTTTTTTCTTAGCTTGTCATATCTAAACCATGTTTGTGTTATTAACATTTGTAACTTTTACTTATTTGTACAGTGTATTTTTCATCTTAACTTTTGCTTGGGAGCTTTTCTCCCCGGGTCTCTGCTGAAAACGGGCTACTTGCCCAGTCGGACACTACCTGGTAATCAAATGTAAATAAATAAAGTAATTTAAGGTACAGCATACGTCACACACATGCTCCTTGTGTAGCGTAGGGCATAAAGGTGACATCCAGACATTCCATCCTCAGAACTTATTTGTTGCCAGTCCAAATGCTATATTTTGATAGTTTGAATTCCTGTTCTGTTGCTGGTTCATCAAGCCATTTCAGATAAGTGCCCCATTGGGGTTTTTTTGTATCTTATCTCTGTATTTTTCTTGTTTGTGGATTTCATGTCATCCAGGAAGGGTGAACATACCTCTCAATTGTCCCTGATTTTGACTCAAATTTTAGCTCTGTCCCTCTTAATCCCTCCTAAAACTAGAGACTTTTGGAGGAAAGGTGGTGAATTACACTTGATGAATAATGACAATAATTAAGAGTTATAGACATCTTTTTCTTCAGAAAATGTATATTAATTCATATGCTCTGATTCTGTCAATGTCTCAAGTTAATAGCACTAATATATAAAGTGTCCCTGATTTCTTCTGGATTTGTCCCTGATTCTGTTGAAATTTGTCTCTGATTGGTTTAGAGCTATGAAGGTGAATGCTAGTGTGGAAGACAAATTCCCTATAAAGATCGTCACGAACAGTGCCTGTTTTGTCTTGGTGCTTCCCACGACCATACTTCCTGTTCCATCTGTCAGGCCTCTGTTCCTAAAACCCTCCATAGTAGACTTTTTCTTTGGCCTTGTATCTGGAGAATCAGTGTCTTAAGCTTTTAACTTCCTGCTCTGAGGGACAGCCGTCTATGAAGAAGGGCAAGAAGCTTAGGCCAGATTCTTCTGCTGTTCACCCACCGCTGAACATCTCTCCCGAGGCGAGTGAAAGCCAGGAGGTTTGCCCGGCTCCAGCATTAGATTCTTCTGTCGCAACCGCTTTGGTGGCCGGCGGGGATTTGGCATGTCTTTGGAGGCCTCGCAGACATCCACAATGGATGTTCAGGGAGAACCGCAGCTGATTTTTACAAATGGGACTAGGGGTGTTACTCAAATATTGGTTAGAGGAGAAGGCCCAACTACGATATTTGAATTCCGTCTGGGGTCAGAGCCTTCTAAGTTTAATAAGGCAGACATCCCCTTAAAGAAAAAGCAGAAAATTAAACCTATTTCTCCAGTTTCCAGGAACCCACAGAGTGAATGGCAGAATTTCACTCTGGGATTGTTTAATGCTTTGATGGCTTTAAAACCTCCTCAGGGAGTTTCTTTTCCAGCTCCTCCATGGTCTTCCACTCCCATTCCCCTTAAAAGACCTAGAGAACAGGATTCATCTGAGGAGGAGGAGGCAGATTCGGATGAGGAATCCCTTGTTTACTCCTCTGATTCCCTCCGCTTTAGATAATGGATGTGAGAAAAGAGGAATCTACTAATCTTGATACTCCTTTTGAAGAAATTTGTTTTGGGGACACTATCTCTAGAATGATGGAATTTTTTTTTTAATTGGATTGTGTTCAGGTTTCTGACATACAGAAGAGGTATTATGAGCTCCTGCAGATGGACTCTCCTAGACCTTCTGCCTATGTTCTTTGTGTTTCACTGTTGCAGTCCTGACTTGTGGGCTTTCCTGCTGTGGAAGCCCTTGGTTGGCCCAACTACCAGAGTAAAAATTTTCCCTCCTTGTACGGGCAGCAGATGACCTTTCCTGTTAGTACGCTGTGAGTAAGTGGAGTCTGCCATCATCATGACTTCAGTTCTTGCTGTTGGAGCCTGAAGCAGGCATCCAGTATATGCGTGTGTCAATTTGTCGGTCCGTGCCAGAGTGAAATGTTCAGAAAGCTAAGTACCCCATTGGGAATTCTTTGGTTTTGCTATCTAATGTCAGACAAAGTTAACAACTGTCTCCATTGTGGAAAACCTTAGTTTAACCTGTTTGGGCCCAGGCCACATGTCCCTAACTATTGTTTTTGTGTACATTTCAATTCAAGAACTATTTGCTGTAGGGCAGACATTTCAGCTAGGTTCATTAGAAAGTTGCATGGTATGACATCTGTTACGTGTCCCAACTTCGATATGCCTAAGTGCAAATGGCTCAGGCTTACTGAAGAACACCTGTTTGCCATCTTCTAGCCCCTCAAGACTGGTTATTGGGAAAGTCGGTGAGGTGCATTCACAGCCGCTTTCCATGACCAAGGTGGTAGAAAAAAACCTCTATTGAGACCCTTTTGGAGTCCAGTACACTGTTGGGGCCCTTGACATCTTCACCAGTCGTCATTCATTGTTAGTTATTCGGCTTTGAGACTGCTTTGCAGACCTCTGCTTCCAGTGAACACAGTACTTCTACTACAGCTCCAAGGTCTTCGGGCATCCATGCCCCCAGACATCCCAAAACCTAAACAAAAACTACTCCTAGAAAGCCATCTTCTTTCCATTCCAGCACTACCAGCTCCTGCCCTCAGGCCTATCAACAGGACTTTGTTAAACTGTCCTTGGTTAAGGACAGACAGTCTCCCCAGAACCCCTCTCAGGAAAAATTAAAAGAGAGCCAATCTCAGGAGTTATTACTGATCCTTTTGAGACCAGGCAAGACTCTGACCAGGAGGTCTCAGTCATTGAGTAGGATCTCTCTCTGGTTTCCTTTGAGGAGTTAGATTCGGAGGAAACTTTGCCTTCTGCCTTCCCTCCTGAGGATCTGTCCCTAGGGGCATACCATGGGTGATCAGGACTACCCCCAAGCTAAGAAAAGGGTCAGGGAATTTCTTTACCTACCAGAAATTAAACCCCTTGGCAGTTCCCCCTGTTTTGGAAGTGGGTAGTGATGTTTTCCAAGAATCCTCTTTGAAAATAGACTCCCTTCCTCCTGCACCCAGGAAACTTGACAGATTTTACAGGGTTACAGATTTGCATAAACACCTATTTAAGAACCCTTCAGCAGACCCAGAGGTTTTTGTTCCTGGCCCCTAGGATGCCAAAGCCAGCACATCAGAAATCCTTACCCTATGGATAGAGAGCAGAGCCCTTGATAGATTTGACAAAAAGGTATACATTGCAGCCACACGGTCTATGAGGATACTCAGCTGCCATTCCACGTAATAAGATGCCAAGGAAAATTACTGGAACAGGTGAGACAGAAGCTACTGGATACTGAAAATAAGAATTTATCTAAAGAATTCCTGGACAGCTCTACATCACAAGTGGTCAAGCACTCTACACTGTGGATTTGATGCCTTGGAGGCTGCCAGCAGGGCTGCAGCCACTGGGTCTGTCATTAGGAGGCACGCATGGCTAAGGGAACAAGCCCTCCCAGAGCAGGTTAAATCCAACCTTTCGGATGCTCCTTTGGATAAGGAGCTTCTCTTTGGCCGTAAGGTACAAGCTTTCCTCAAACAAAAAAAAAAATGGAGGAGAGAGCTCAGTCTATGCAGACAGCCAAAGGTTTCTTGTAGATACAGCCACCTCGTTTCAGTAGAAAATATCCCAAGCTGTGGTCCTTTCCTCTCCAACCCAAAGTAGGTCAAGGAAAGACCCACAGGGGAAGAGGACCACACTCAGTGACAGGAACCAGGGCAAGGACGCCACACCTCCCCAACACCAGGGAGTACTCAGGTCCATGGTAGGGAACTGTTGTGGTCTTCCCTCTATATGGCACGCTCCCCTCCCAGTCCTGTTCCCAGACCTGAAGAAAGACTGCCTGTATTCAAGGAAACTGGCTTGTATTTTCTTTAGACCAATGAATTCTGCTTATCCTTTCCAGGGGACATCACCTCTAATTTATACACCCACAAGGCAGCCAGACTTTCCAGGTTTTCTCACCCTCCAAAAAAAGCAGAGGTTTTCACACATGAGATTACTAAGTGTACAGACCTCAATGGAAGTAGCCCCTCTACATCAAATAGAAAGGGGCTATTCTCTTTACAGTGCTCAGGGTCCCATATTCAGAATGCTGACCCTTCTCTAACTCCTATCCATGTTTTTCCCTAGGATTTTCATGGGGACACCAGTTTTAAAGCATGTATTCTTGCTTATTCCCATATTAGCATCAATCTGAGGATTCTTCATCCTTTTGATAGTCCCAAACCTTTACAATTTTGTGCTTTCCCCTTTGTTTATTCTGGTGCTCCCAGAGTAGTCACAAAACAATTACCCCCCCCCCCCCATTGCCTTCTGTTAAGAATAAAGGCTACAGATTTACCCCTACTTGGAGGAGGGACTCCTCAGGCTCACAAGCCTAGCACCACTCATCACAGACTGTCTCTCCACCCAATGCACATTAATTTTCCTGGGCTTACACCAATAATCACCACACTGTTCTCAAAACCAAAATACTGTTTTGGGTGGGGGTGGAAGGAGTCTTGCTGGTCTTTACCCTTCAAAAGACAGGGTATCCTTCCTTACCAAGTGCCTTCAAAATCCCTTTGGACAGCAATCTTATAACACTCAGAGTTTTCTGCTCACACTGGGTTTCATGTCCTTTTTCGTTCCCATGCTTTCCCAGACCAGGCTGCACATAAGGCAATTACAGTGCTACCTCAAAAATGTGTAGGCCTACATACACAAGCACCATCGGCCAAAATAAGGCTGACACCAGGTCTAAAAGGCTTTCTTCATGGTGTTCCAAGGCCTGCTCCATGAATCAAGGCCTAACATGCTGCTTTGCAACAAACTCCACTGCGGATGCCTCGGAATCAGCTTGAGGAGCTCTCTTCAAACAGTTACAGGCCTAATGGATGTAAGGAAGCACATAAAGTAGAAGAAGCTTCCGACACCTCAAGGGGATTTACCAGCACTCAGAGAGAAATTAAAACTGGGGTAGTAGCCCTGAAGAGAGATCATGATACAGACCTGTGACACAAAAACAAAGGGAAAACCCATTCCTGCCTAGTTATGGGATGCAAATTAGTGTACTCCATGGAATGCACCTGTTGGCTGAATACCTCCTGGATGAGCTCTACCAACAGGCAGACAAAATCAACAGAAGCCTGTAGACACCCACTTACGGTGACTGCATTTAGAGATCATTCTCAGCATAACCGAGTAATGGAGGACCCCACAGATGGACCTCTTCACCACCAAGAAAACCCCAGTTTTGAAAAGTTTGGGTTTCAGGGGCAAGACCCTCTCATTCTGGAATACAGACATTTTCCTATTCATATGGACAGCCCTATTTATTTATGGTTCTCCACTTAAGACCCTACTTCCCAGGACTTTCCAAAACTCTGAGTAGAGTGCCTAGGTCCATACTTTCAGCTGCACATTGACTAGGCATTACTGGTACTTTCGTCCTCTTAGTCTGACCAATACTGACTTGGATATTACCCCAAACTCTTCACCTTCTCGCTCAGAGGAAGGGACTCTTCGTAGTCCCCACCTACAAACCTTCTACCTATCACCTTGAAGGACCCCCCCTTTCCTCCTCCTCCTCCAGCTATCAGCATGAAGGATATGCTAAACAGGTGGGTGGGGTGTCCCCCTGTGTAAGTGGATGCAGGAAATCCCAGTGAAAGCCAGGAGGCCTCTTGCCAGGAAACCCTGGGCAGGTAATGGAACATGTTTTCAAGTTGAATGTACTTGGGGCTACTGGCCTTGATGGGGACCTTATTAGGCTGGTCCTATTTGGAAGATCTTCCTAACTATGACCCTTCTTACTCATTGTTCAGGATTCAGGTTTCACTCCTGCTTTCTTCTGCCTGACATTCTAGCAGTTCCTTGCCACCTAGTTTTTGTCCTAGGAAGGCTTATACTTCCTTTAGTTTTAAAATTTCTGGAATGGAAGACCATCTGCTCATTGGCTATCTCTTCAGCCTAGACAGTTTCAGAAACTCCAGGCTGTCTAGACAGTCCAGCCCTTTATCATATTTTGTCCTGATGGAGTCCCTTTCTCAGGATTAGCCCTTCCTTTAGGACACGAGGTGGTGACTGATGCCTCTTTATGTCTGGCAATGTAACTACCCATCCCCCCCCCTGCCCTAGTCCCACAAAACAGGGGGGAAGGATTTCTGCATTTCGCAGACACCCATAAGCAGCTACCCTTCTAACTGGGCACTACAAAACCCATTAGAGAATATGACCAACTGTCTGTAGCTTTTGCTAGCAGCACTAAAGGATACCCTGTCTGCAAGCAGACCATTTGTAAAAAGATTTCTCACTCTAACATCTTCTGTTACAGCCATCAGAGAGAGAACACACCTGAAGCTGTAAGGGCCTTTTCCACTTGGGCAACTAGGTGTGCTGCTGTTTTTCTGAAGGGAGTACCTACCAAGTGTGGTTAAAGGTTGCCATCTGGTCTTCAGGGCACACTTTCAATAGGTATTACTACTATCACCATTCTACTTATCCAAAGCAGGAATTCCCTCTATTACCCTACAGAAATCCTCTCCTAGACTTTCTTTCCATCCTCCCCTATTCTCAGCTTTGAGAATCATCCCACAAGTCAGGACTGCAACAGTGAAATATGAACATAGTGCAGTTGTGTGCACTTAACATAAATGTTGATATTTGAGTGTATGCACTGTTGCAGTCCTGTTTATCTTGGACTCCTGCTCTTGACTCGTGCCTACCTAGGGATCCCTCCCATAGCCATGTCACTTTGACCATCTGCTCCTGCTGATGGGCAAGAAAGTAACTGAAGTCATGATGTTGGTGGACCCCACTTAATACTCTGGGGTACTGATGTCAGCAAAGGGTGCCTGCTGGCAGTAGGAGGAGGGGAAACTTTTATTGTGGTAGTTGGGCCAGCCAAATGCTTCCATTTGTGGCCTTTTCTAATGCATCTAAGGCTCCTGACTCCCAGCCCCCTGCCCCCAATAAATCTGATAGGTTTTATAGGGTGCCTGAGAACTGTGAATTTCTTTATAAGTACCCTTCGGTGGTTTTTTAGCTTCTGATAAGCCTTTTCAGTTGTTACCTTCTTCTAAGTTACTTCCCCCTGATAGGGATAGCAGAACTATGGACAGGTTAGGCAAGAAGGTTTATACTTCTGCTAATTTAACTTTTATATCCAGGTACATTTTGGCTTTACTTTCCCAGGCATATCAGGTAATTTCTGATCTTCCAGACTCTAGGGGGGGAAGACTTTTGCTCTTTCCCTGTAAGGGATTTCCTCCCAGGTGGCTTGTCATTCCATCAAGTGTAGTTATGATGCAGCAGATGCTTCCTCTAGGGCTGCTACCTTTGTCTGTCATGAGGAGATATTTGTGGCTTTGGCTTCAGCATTTGCTTGATGATATTAAGGCTAAGTTGATGGATCCACCTCTTGATAACAAGCACTTGTTTGGTGAAGCTGCTGCTGATTTGTTTGTCTCTTCAGGGTAAGGGCAAGGCCTTGCATGAACTTAAACAAGTTTTTGTTTCTCCTGTACCTAAATTTCAGAGAAATTACTCTAATAAGCCAGCTTTTGTTCATAGAGAGTCACACCCTCCCTGCATGGGTATCAAGGGTGGAAAACGGGCTCCTACTGCTAAAGCTACTCAGACTTCCATTCCCAGAAGTGTCCTTTTCCTGGTAAATCCGGGTGCTGTCTGACTATCCTGTTTTTCTCAGCCATATTCCTCTTTCTCTTCATCTTTCCCTCTCTCTTCCTGTTTGGTAAAGATTTCCCAGGACTCCTGGGTTCTGTTCATTATTCGTCATTGGTATTTCATGGTCTGGAATTCTCTCCACTCTTTTATGGGCATTCCTCAGCCCCCCAGGAGCAATTGCCTTTCTTTCCAGAGGTACTATCTCCGGACTCAGGAACCTATTCAGGAACTCTCAGTTTCCCAAAGGGGGAAGGGGTTTTACTCCAAAATGTTTTCATTGCCCAGATAAGAGGGCACTTGGAGGACCTGTTCTAGACCTCTGTAATCTGAACACTTTTCTGAAGGTTCTTTCGTTTCGAATGTTGTCCCTTCAGATGTTTTCTCTGCTGCTTCCTCAGGCTTTTCTGGTGTCTCTGGTTTTCATGGATGCCTGTCTCCATATCCCTGTACATCCCTTTTTCAGAATGTTTTTACGTTTCTCTGCAGCTTCCTGGCATTTTCAGTGCTCTGCCTTGCCTTTTGGCCTTTCTACTGCCCCAAGGGTGTTCACCAAATGGCTCACTCCTGTGATTGCTTTTTGCAGATTAAGGGGATCTAAATCTTTCCCTATTTGGATGACCTGTTTCAGACATTCACTCCAGAGATTTTGTTGCAAAACCTCTTAAACTTTTATGCTTTGCTTGGTCCATTGAAGGTGGATATTGATACCATTTGCATTGTTTTAATAAAAGTGGTGCAGTGAGGGCGTGTTCATTTGTCTCCGTTCTTTTTCTAGTTTGTTTTTTGTGTTTGGATTCCTTATCCCTACCCTCCTCCCAAGGCCCTTTCTCTTGTTTCTTTCTTTCAGTTCCTTTTTCCTCTGGCTTCAGTAACAGCCAGGGAATTTCTGAGAGCTCTGGAGTCTGTGGCTTCCACTATTTTGATGCTTCCATTTGCCAAACTCCACATGAGAAAGCTTTTAGTGGTTCATAAAGTCAGTTTGGCTTCAGCATTCTCATCCCCTAGAATTATTAGTTCCTCTTCTTCCTTGCCTCAAGCAGAAGCTTCAGTGATGGATTTAGCTGCTGGGTGTCATTTCAGGGTTCCTTCTTCATCCACCTCTTCTCTCTCAGGAGCTGTTCACAGACTTTTCATCCACCTCTTCTCTCTCAGGAGCTGTTCACAGACTTTTCAGACTTGGGTTGGGGATCAGCTTTTGGCTCCCTAAAGGTGTAAGGAATCTGGTTGCCTCAGCAGCAAAAATACCCTATCAGTGTCAAGGAGATGAGAGCTGTTCTGCTGGCTCTTCCAGCCTTTCACCCCCTGTTTCCCTAGGTCCTCTCAGGCAACACCACAGTGATGTGATATGTCAACAAACAGGGGGGGGGGGGTCAAGGTGTTATTTTCTTTGTTGGCCAGCACTCTTATTGTGGGAACTAGCTATCCAGTATCAAGTGACTCTACAGGCAGTTTACATTCCCCTCAGGTCAAGTTTTTGTAGAAAACTCTCTGAGCAGGTCCATAACTCAATCCCAAGAATGGATGATTCACAAAGATGTGGGGTACTCCTCAAATAGATCTTTTTGCCTCTCCTCTGAACAGACAACTTCCTCCTCTTTACACCAGAGTCCCAGGTCCTCTGGGTTGGAAGGTGGACACCCTCTCTCTATCTTGGAAGGGGATATTTCTTTGTCTTTCCTGTCCTTCCCTCATTCCAAAAGTCCTGTTCAAAATTCAACAGGATGCTCACAAAATCTTGTTTGTGAATCCCATTTGGCCGAGACAGCATTGATTCCCCCTTCTTCTGCATTTAGCCACTTACACAAGACAAGGGATCCCTCATCCATCTGTACTTGTCCTCTCCTCAACTGACATTGTGGGTGATAGTATTCTGATTCCACATGGATAGCTTTTTTTTCTGAGGACGTGATTAGGGTCCTGCAGGAGGCCAGGAAACCCACTGCTAAGAAATACTACTTATCCAAATAGAAGTTTTCTGTTTGGTGTCTTTCTCATAACCTGGATCCAGTTTCTGTGGATGTTCCTTTGGTTCTGTCTTGTGAATTGCTCAGTGCTGGTTTGGCTTATTCTTTGGTTAAGGCTTGCTTATCAGCTGTTTCTGCTTGACTACCTTTATCTTCTAGATTTGAGGCTGAGGAGTTTCTTAAAGGCATTCTTCATATTAGACCTCCCAGGGAGCCTGCTCTTCCTCCCTGTGGTCTTAATTGGTGAATGAGTTATCTCTTAATCAGTCTATTCATTTGCTCACTTTTTTCCCTTCTCCTTCTCCATAAGCTGCCAATGAGAAGGTGCTGCACACTTGTGATGTGCATGGACAACTCCGATTTTATTTGGACAAAACAAATGCTTTTTGTAAGTCTGATCAGCTTGTTCTCAAAAATTACATTCAAAGCACCAGCAGTCACTCTAAACAAAAGTCCAAGGTGCCCCAGGAAGCAGGAAACAAGCACTTTTAAAAACACGATTTATTGCAGGAAACCGCAGCACATAGAAATCCCAATACACATTAATATTTCTGAAATCTCAGCCTATACGTTTTCGTTTGGTTTACTTCAGATGTGGACATGAGCCCTGCACCGACTTTCCGAGTCGCCGGTGCTAGGAGGCTTTTCCATGGAGCTCAGGATTGAACTGAGAAGGTCGGCCATCTTGGACAGACTGACCCATGCGATGCTTTTTGTAAGTCTGATCAGCTTCTTTTCATCCTAAATCCATAGAATTGTCGGTTTCCAAGCAAACTATTTCTTCTTGGATATCTAAAGCTATTTCTTTTTGTTATTATTTTCATACAGAACCCTTTTCTGTTAAGGGTCATTCTACTGGGGCTGTGGCTTCTTCTGGTCCTTTTTTCAAGGGTTTGGATACTAACTCTTATTCTTAAGGGAGCTACCTGGACTTCTGTGCATATGTTTACCAGTCTTCTTCCTGAGCTGTTGCACTCTCTCTGTTGTAGTTTATTTATTTATTTACATACATTTGTTAATCAGGAAATGCCAACTGAACATAGGTCCTTTTTCAGTGGAGGCCCGGGGAGAAAAGCTCCACAGAATAATAAATGAGCAGCAGAGTACATGAAGAACAATTGAATATACATACAATAGCAAATAATACATACTGCAGCAAACATTAGCTATGCATACAATATGAAACATAGTATTAACAGATTTACTAATATCTAGCTAGAGGTTAGGAGTAAAGTTAGGCTGTATATACAGATAGTACTAAACTCAAACGGATACTGTTCTAAACTCTTATACTTAAATTGTACATACAAATATTGCACTAAACTCAAGCAGATATAAAGCAGAAGCTCCGCACGAAGGTGGAACAAGCTAGAAGGGCTAAAGGGATGGAAGGGGAAGATAGAGGAGTAAGAGGGGCGACTGAATGAGTAGTATGTGTGGTAGTGACAGGAAGCTAAGTGTAAGTCAGTTGGATATGTATTTGGAGTTGAGATGAAGTGAGGTAGTTAAGCATGTTATAACAGGTCTGGGAGACTGAGTGAGGAGGGATGGGGAGGGTAAAGGGTGAGCCAGAGTCTGCAGAGGAAGGAATGTAATGGTCAGATGGTGTGAGGCAGGGTGGCGAGGGGAGGGGAGAGGAAGGGGAGGTAAAAGGAGGGTTACTAGTTGGGATCGGAGCATGGGCATAAGACTTTTTAAGTGAGTTTTTAGTGCAGTCTTGAAGTGATTGCAAGAAGGTAGTGTGGTTATAGCGAGGGGGAGATTGTTCAATAATGAATACTGCAACAGTGAAATGGAAGGACATAGTACAGTTGTATAAGATCTTACCATAAAGGTAGATGTCTTTCTCTTCACTATTCAGTCCCTTCCTCCTCCTCTGGTCGTTTCTTCTTCTAGATGTAGAGCTACCTCTCTATTCCTTAAACTGACATTCTTACTGGGGTTTTCAGTTGTGAGGATGGTGCGTCTGGATGTCACCTTTATGCTCTAAGCTACGTGAGGAGCATACTTGTGATGTACGACGTACCTTAAAGCAACCTAAAAGCTTTGGTATACTGGTCAGATGTCAGGCCACCCTTGGCAGGGGAATCCCTATTGTAATGAGTTCTGCAGCAGTGAAGAGAAGGATATCTAGCATTAAGCTAAGATCTTACACAACTTGTACATTCTCATGATACCCCTGGCAAGACTGCACATGAGAAAGGTACAAAGGTATTTGAAGTCCCTTTGGTCCCAACACCAGCATCCTTTGTCTTTTTAAATCTCAGAGCTAGGGTTTGTCAGAAGAGAAATCTCTTGGTGGGGACAGCAAATCTTCCTAAATCCAAGTCTTCCCTTCTTCCTCCTTGCTCCAGAGCACTCTTTCACCACAGACACCTCTGACTTTGCTTTGGGATAAAATTGAAAATGTGTGGGACAATGACAAATACAAGCACATAAATCTAAAAGCAATGTTTGCACCTGGTCAAGGCACTCGACTTTCTATCATCTTTGGTCCCTGGGACCTGTTCAAGTTGTTACAGACAATACTACAGCTATGTGATACATCAGCAGGCAAGGGAGAACTGGGTCATAACCCTCTTTACAGACTAGCTGTATTAGCTTGGGATATAGCTTCATGGCACAGTCTCACTCTACAGGCATCCTACATTCCATCAGAGCAAAATTGTGTGACAGACAGCTGGGCAGGGCACTGTTGATCCTTGTGAATCAAAACTACAGGGTCTTCCGATATTTGATCTATCTGTGGAGAGTTTCTGAAGTAGACCTCTTTGGCTCCTTTCTGAAGAATCAGCTGGCAATATTCTGCTCCAGGAATCCCTGTAGGAATGCTTGAAGACTGATGCCTTTTCTTTTCCTTGGACAGGACTATTTATGTATTCTTTCCCACCATTTTCACTGATATCCATGGTACTTCGGAAGATTCAGAAGGAATCCCATAAGATCACAACATTGACTTCCTTCTAGCCCAGGCTACAATGGGTTTCCTTTCTTTTGGAAATGGCCAGGGCATTTACCATAAGCTTTCTGACGGGCTGGATCTATTCACACAAGACCAGGGGTATTTGATACACCCCAACACCAATAGTCTTCAATTGACTGCCCTGAACATGGTCTTAATTCCTTTTAGACACCTGTTTTTTGAGGATGTGCTGCAGGCTGGAGACAAGAAAGCCTGCTACTAGAAAATCATACATTAGCAAATGGCAAAAGGTCTTCTGGTTGGTGCCAGTAACATAACCAGCACTAATTCAGGGCTAGTTTTCCTCTTGTTTTACAGTATTTGTGTGAGTTACTATCCTGTCGCCTTTTTTTACTCTTCCATCAAGGTTCATTTATCTGCCAGTTTAGCACGTCTGCCCATGGATCCTCCTCTTTCTGTGCATTCTCATGTTGAAATGTTTTAGAAAGGGGTTTTGCATAAGAGGGTTCCAACAAAACTGGTGCCTCCCTCTTTGGGATCTTAATCATGTGTTAGAGAAGCTAATACTTGTTCCATTTGAACCAGCTGACCTGCTGACTTTGGATGTTAACATGGAAAACAGTTTTAATGATTGCTCTAACTTCTTCAAGAAGGGTATCCGAGTTGTAAGCTGTTACTGAGAGTCAACCCTGTCTCATTTTCCACAGGGACAGAGTTTCTTTGAGAGCTAATCCTCCTTTTCTGCCTAAAGTGGCATCCAAGTTTACTTTAAACCAAACTATCCATTTCCCCCATTTTATTTACCTAAAAATGAGGTAGAAAAGATACTCTAGACCCTGTATGTCCACAGACAACTTTGGAACGATCTTGATAGAACTAAATCTTTCAGATCTTAAGATCAAGTATTCATTACACATGAAAGTGAGAAGAGAGAAGCAATGTTAAAACAAGACTATTTCCAAGTGGTTGTCTAAGACTATTACTGTTTGTTATATCAACCACAACAAAACTATTCTAGATAGGGTGACAGCACACAGTGTTAGGGCCTTGGCTTCATCTATGAATTTTAGGAAAGAATTGGATTCTAGAAGTATTCTGGAAGCAGCAAATTGGTCCTCTATAAGTACATTAATAAGGTAATACAAGTTTGATTCCTTCTCTAGGTCTTTATCAGACTTTGCTAGGACCATTCTCCAGGGGCTCATGGACCCTTCCCCTTCTACCTCCTAAATGTAGGGTAATATACCCTTATAGATAAGGCTACTGTAGCAGTAGTCAGTATGATGAATATAATACAGTTGTGTAAGTAAACCTACTATAACTGTAGATGTTTGAATGATCACTGCTGCAGTAATTACTCCCTCCCTCCATCCCCCTTCTTTCTCTGCATGTTGTTTACGCCAGGGTGTGAATCATTTTTTTGTTGCTCCTAGCATTGTCCTTTCAGGCTGTAGCCTCTGTCTTGCTTTTGGCATGAAAGCTCTGCAAGGCTTGGCACTCAAACATGTCTTTTAGTCAGCTCAGCTTGAGCTGCCTGTCAGTTTTAGTGTATAGAAGGTGCTTGAAGCTGTGGAAGCTGGCCGGCTGTTGTGTTCTTGGCAAGATATAACCCATATCACTAAAGCTACTGCAGCAGTGATCATTGGAACATCAACTGTCAATGGATAGCTTGCTAACACAACTGAACTTTACTTTAGCTTCAGATTTCATAGCAATAAGGGGTATATACCAGAAGAGGACACTGTGCACACTTTATAACATTGTGTGATACTTAACACAACTTAAGATCCTGTGTCTCACGTCTGGACTACAAGGAGGTATCATACCTTGTCATTCAAGCCAGTTGTAAGGTGTGCACATCACACTAATCTGAATTAGAAATAATTTGAGAAATCTTGTTGGTGGATTTTGAGGTTAACCTTTTCTTTTTAGGAGTTCTTTTTGCAGGTGGTGAATGTCAAGTATTCTGGAAGGAGCATGAATTATAATAGAGAAATTTCTCCTCAAAATTCTTGCCAATTTTGTCTTGGACAAAATTGGTGATATATATTTTAAATTAAGGTTGTAGTCGTAGTCTTGTTAGTCGGTAGCAGAGACATGTAACCTGACTCATTAAACTAAATTAAAGAATGCTTCTCTGCTGTATGCTGTTTTAACTGCATGACTTAGCCTAGTTTGACAGGTTACCTTTGAAATGCAAAGATCAGTTTTACTCTGGTGTGTGTTTTAAACAGTACCTGTAAAAAGAAGCAAGGTCAGGCTGATTTTTAAAGTTCTTCCTTCAGTTTTGTGATGGTGTGCTTACCTTCTGGTTTCAACATGCCAGAACAGTATATTAGTGAAAAAGTCTACAGCAGAGTTTAAAAACGTTGATCTCCAGTTTGTCAAGCATTAGGTAGTAACAGACAAGAACATGACCAGAAACTTCAGCATTATAACAGTCCTTATGTGACAGACTATTTTCTGTAGCTTGTCACAGCCTTGAGGAAAGCCGCAGTCTTGTTCTGGAAGTCATACTTTAAGCTAAAAATACTCTACTTTTGAGTTTGATAAATCTGTTGTCTGTATTGATTATGTAGCCTGAGAGAGAATATGAATTTCTCTCTCCTCCCCTTATAGTGATTGAAATGAGTGAAGGTGAATTAGATAAGCCACCTGAGGATGTGAATTCTCGCGACCTTTGCTTTTAACGCGCACCCATTTTCAGTGAGTTGTTACATAACAGTTGTCAAAGAAGTCGTATCTTAAGTTCAAATATTCTGCACTTGCATTTTGGTTTGCCCACCTTCTGTATCCTGCTGTTCTGTTTTATACATCTATGCATCTCGTACTAAAAATATTGTACTCAAGCTATGTACCATAGCTTGTTTTCCAGGTGGGATTTAAGAAAAAAGGAATATTAAATATCCCTTAAAAATTCAGTCTGATGGGAAAGCCGCCCCACACTGCTGTCAGAAATTTGATTTTGCATTTGGCAGTTGGGTTCCTCTTACCTGCCGTTCATAATCTTCCAAAGTGCACTAATGAGCTTATTCCAGTGCAGTAATAATGCATATTCAGGTTCTGCTGTTCCAGTACAATAATCATGCATATTCAGGTTCTGCTGTCAAGCTTTCCAGCCTGCTGGCTTTTAAGAAGTTTGATTGTTTTTCTTACTTCTGTGTTCACACGTGTGTATTTGTATGTGCACGTTTTTTGTTTGTCAAGTTGCAGTTTGTTGACATATGGGGTTGCACCTCATATATTTTACAATTCCTTGATGTATACCATTGTTTTAACGGAATAACAAGAGCTTTAAGTGTTGTCATTCTTTTTTGCTGGTGGTCCTACCACAGTTGCCCGACTGTGGAGTTAGTATATATAAGATGACATGAGGGTACAGAGGAGCTTGCCCCTATGCAGAAACCTTGTCTGTGTTTTTGCAGGGAGTTGACCTTTTTATCATTAGTAGTGATTACTTTTGATTGCAAAGCTACTGCGGTGGTGGTGCTGCGGTAGCGTTGTCTCCTCACAGTAAGACGTCCTGTTCGATTCTCAGCTAGAGTGTCTTCTGTGTGGAGACATGCATGAATGGGCGTACCTTCGTTGAAGGTTGTGTCAGGGTTGGCAACTTGGCACGTAAAAATCTACTGCCAATCATTAGCGGACCGGAGTTCTGCTGTGGCAACCCCTATCCTGGAAAAGCCAAAAGACACAACAACAACTTTTGATTGCAAAGGATCTCAATTCCGTGATCTTGGAAAAAATTGTGTAAATGCATCTTTCACCTTTTTACTGTTCTTGTTTACTTTATCATTAAGTTCCCCAGTTTATTTAAATTTAACTGGGGTAGAGCACTGATCCACAGAGACCATTTTTCAGGCCAACAAGGGGAGGGGGTGGCAGAACATGCTAGTAAACCAACAGTTATTAAATAACCAAAAAAAAATCTGATGTATAACATAATGCCATTCTACATCTAACATTGAATTTGGAGTTAGGCCAGTTATAGGAGTTAACTACTAACAAGAATAGTATGCACAGTGTATACAGTGAAAGGGAAGAGCAGGGTGTGGGAGAAGTTAGGACAGGAGGTGGAAAAGAAGGGTCTGAGAGAGTTAAGGACAGGAGGTTAAGGAGGGGAGACTGTAAAAGTTAGAGAAGAGTGCAAGGAGATGGTGAAAAAGTCTACTCTGAAAGATAGACGGTGAGTTAGAAAATATTGTACAACAATGGAAGCTCTGGATAAGGTGGTGAGACAGTTGGAAGCAACAGATAAGTGATGACAAGTGGGTTGGAAACATTTGTATTTTTCCAAATTATTTTTTTTTTTTTTTTTTTTTTTTTTTTTTTTTTTTTTTTAATTTGGACCGATAATGGTAGAAGAACTGTATGTTTTTTGTAAGTGAGACTAAAGTGACTTTTGCATCTTGGGATCTGTACACAAGAAGGCATGTTTATTACAGAGCAGTATAGTGTGGTAGAAGGGGGTCCAGAGGTGGGAAGGAATTAACATTTTAAGTGGTGAATCTAGCTGTGATTTGGCCTGCAAGTGCTGGCTGAGGAGCTTGTGGAGGAATGAGCCAAGAAGTCATGATCTTTGTACTATGGAGATTTATTTAGCTTTAGATGACCTATGGCAGTGGTGTTCCCTAATAGAGGAGAGGGTTATAAATCTACTCATGTAACCGGACAGTGTAGAGCATATGGGTTTATCTTTGAAGTTGCAGAGATTATTGGAAGGGTGTTTTCTAAACTAACTTGGAATGTGCCCTTATATTCAGTAATTATCCTTTGTTGAAATAGGAAGCCAGAGAATTTTTTTTTTTGTCCAGGAAAGGGTGTTGGAAATGTTGGCTTTGTGAGGTGTACATGCTGAATGTTTAGTTGGACATTAGGCCAGACACCTAGATTGTAGAGTGAAGTGTTGTATATGGGCTTGATGGTTGTGGGTAGTGACCAGTCCACCAGTGACAGCATATAGAATGGTGAAGATACTGGAAAGGTTAAGAACAATTTGATAATGACAGAGAAGAGTAAAGGAACCGCAAAAAACCCTGGATAACATTATTGATGAAGTAATGTTTTTATCTTAACTTTGATGGCTATGTGGGAGAGGAAGTTTGGAAACCAGAAAAAGACTGTGCCAATTCCACTGGTAGTAAGAAAGGAATATATTATGGTTGACAAGATCAAAGGCTTGTGTAAGGTCTATAAAGTAGTATCTGTTGTCTCTTTATCTATATTTGAGAGAATGTATTGGTAATGGTATAAGGCAGTCATGGTACCACATCTGGTTCAGACGCCATGTTTTTTGAAATAACATAGAATAGTTGTGTAGATAGGAAGATAATGGAGAAATAAGATATTTTTCCCGCAAATAGTTTGAGTGGAAGAATGGAAAAGGGTCAGAAGTGTTAAGATGAGAAGGATTTTGTGAAACTTTGAAAAGTGAGGTTATAGTTGCTTGCTTCCAGGTTTGGGGCACATTGTTATTGACAAGGTAAAGATTATAGATGTAATGATTGAAGGTGTTTTTGGTAATGACAGAGGAGCCAGTGAGAGTGCGTATCTAACTTTTCAGTTGGAAAAGGCCTCTAGAAATTTTTCTATATCTGTTAGTTTGATTGTGGAGAAATAAAACTGGGGTATGTAAAGTGCTGAGTAAGAAGAGGTGGGGGTAGGTTGGAGAACTCCTGTGGTGTGTCAAAGCCGAAGATTACCAGAAGTAGTCTCTGTACCCATTTCCAGAGCATGGTAAGCTGTTGCAGCAACCAGTGTTAACTTGCTTCCAAAATTGTTTGGGCTGTTGCAGAAAAGTGCTTTGTTGATTTTGTAACATAGTTAACCTTGTGGTACCTTATAGTTTTCTTGACTAAATTATAAAGGTTCAGTAAACTGATTTAAGCTGGTCCTGTCCAGACACTGAAACTGGCAGTCTGGTCACTGAAGATGTGTCATCTCCATGGCAACAGCGAAACACTGGCTAGCTCAAGCTCCATCTGTTCCTTAATGCAGTGCTGTCAGCTGATTGACCAGTTCTTGTGGCTACCATCATGAGCTTCAGTGGCTGCTCAGATTAGGTTGCTCATTTCAGGGGAAATGTTTTTTGTTTTGGGCCAGATAAGTGCATTTTTCACATATTCTTACACATTTCATTTAGAATAACAGTAACCTAGGGGGGTGGGTTTAGCATAATGGTTAAGGGCTTTACGTCACAGACACAAAGGTACAGTGTTTTATTCTGATCTCAGGTTATTGGCTAGGCTTAAAATGGACTAGTATCCACCTTTGAACTAACAGGTTACTGGCAGCTTCAGTTGAAATTTCATTTCTTATCCATGTCTGTTCTCCCCCGTCTTTCCCACACATGTGTGTGTGTGTGTGTGTGTAAATATATATATATATGTATATAGATATATAGATATATGTATGTGTGTGTATATATATATATATATATATATATATATATATATATATATATATATATCCCTGTCTAATATGTCAATTACTGCCCCATAGCTATTCTCTCTCCACTTTCCAAAATACTAGAGAGATGCATACACTCTCAGGTCTCAGACTACCTCCTTATTAGCAACCTCCTTTCCAATACTCAGCATGGTTTCCGACCAAACCATAGCACCACCACTGCCTTACTCTCCTTTACTAACACTATCCTTCAGCATAAAAACAATGGCTATCTCTCTTCTGCTACTTTCCTAGACCTATCTAAAGCATTTGACATGGTCCCACACAAACAACTTATCTCTGTCCTCAATAACCTATCCTTCTCACAATCGGTCACCAACTGGTTTCAGAGTTACCTGTCTGACCGCCAGCAATCCGTTGTATGGCAGAATGACATATCTCCCCAACTACCTGTCTCCATAGGGGTTCCCCAAGGATCCATCCTTGGACCCCTACTCTTCTGTTTTCACAAATAATCTAGCCTCTGCCACCACACATGGCACACTCATACAATACGCAGATGACTCAACCATCATCTGCTCAGCCCAGTCCCTACCCAAACTGCAAAAAGTCACACAGGAAGCCTTTTTCTCTGTTGAAACTTGGTTATCTGATGCCCAATTAATACTCAACCCAAACAAAACTAAACTACTCATCTTCCAACCCACCAAACATACTCAAAACAACTCTCACTTTAACATCACAGCAAAAGACAACACCACTATATACCCAACTGAACACACCAAATTGCTAGGAGTGGAAATAGACAATAAACTAAAATTTGACATTCACATATCCATGACCATAAAAAAAGTCCACAAAAAACTAGGAGCATTATACAGAAATAAGAATCTTCTCACCAAAGCAGCAAAGATTTCAATAGCAAATTCCCACCTTATCTCCACCCTACTTTATGCCTCTCCAATATATACCAACCTAAGGCAATGCGATCTAAACAAGCTAGAGACCTGCTACAACAAAATTGTCAAATTCGCCACAGGGGCATCCTACCGTAGACACCACTGTCTCTCACTTGCTGAACTGGGCTGGCTTGAACTCCCTCACCTTCTTCAATGGTATCAACTCTCACTTGCCCACAAACTAGTAAACCATCCACTAAATGTCCCATCCCTCCAGAATCTACTCCAACTCTATCGCACCACCAGAACACTAAGATCCAGCAACAAAAATCACTTGCAGATCACTAAAGCCAATAACTCTGCTGGTGAAGCACTATTCTCTTGCACCATACCCAAATTATGGAACGAATTCCCACCCACAATTACCTCCATACCATCATGCACCCACTTCAAAACATTACTAAAAGCGCACCTAAAAACATGCTGGCTATGCCCTTGCAACTCCCACTCTAATATCACCCACCCCATCCAACCACTACCTTTCTTTCCACTCCACTAACTACCTTGATTATAGCAAGCTCAGATGCTCATAAGCCTAGTACTTTTACAGCAGGAACTTCTTATTTTAACATTTGTTAATGTCTGTTATGTACTTCACAGATAAAGATTCTAGTTGCCTACTGATGTACTATGTTCTTCATCTGTAAATATGTTGCAAGTAATTGCTATGTAAATTGTTAATCGCTATGTAATCCAATGTAACTACTGTCTGTTTATTTTAACTGTGGAGCTTTTCTCCCCGGGCCTCCGCTGAAAATGGACCTACGTCCAGTCAGCCACTCCCGGTCAACAAATATAAATAAATAAATAAATAAAGTTCATGTAATCAAACTTCATTTTTTGGTGACGAAAATTGGAAATGCTTAAATACCCAAACGGTGAATCTTTCCTAAGGCAAGTAAACACTTGTCCAACATGCCCTTTTCTCCACTGTACTGCAATCCTGGAGCTGGTATATATAGTTATGGGGTGTGAGGAGGGAGGGGTATTTACTATGGTTTGTGTTCCGTTGACGTTTGGGCATGTGTTTACTTGCCCTGGGAAAAATTTGCCATTCAGGTATTTAAACTTTCGTGATTTTCATCTTGTGAAAATAAAGTTAGATTGTATGAGCTTTCAAGATTTAGAGGTGTGTGTGTGTGTGTGTGTGTGTGTGTGTGTGTGTGTGTGTGTGTGTGTGTGTGTGTGTGTGTGTGTGTGTGTGTGGTTCCCCTTCACAAGGTCGAATGGATGGAAGCTCGAAATTCATAATCTCGAGACCAGAATCTCGAACTTCCATTCACTCGAAATTGTGAATGGGAGCCTTAGGTTTAAAAAAAATAAAAAGTTAACCTACCTTATTGCAGGGGGCCAGGTCCCCTGTACCCTAGCAGTTTAAATGTGAATGTTCCGTGACCGCACTATAGCAGAGGAATGGAAAATCTTCCATTTTGCACTTATGCGTATAGCGTGGAATGGGAGATTTCCCTTTCCTTCACTATAGTGCAATCTCGGAGTAGGTATATTTAGGTAGGGGGGTGCAGGGGGGGCGAAGACCCCCTGCGAAAACATTTGAAAGGTGTTAATTTTTTTTTTTGGTCCCTTGCATATGTTCGAGTTTCTCTAAGTTTGAGATTCTGGTTTCAAGTTTGACTGTTGAGTTTAGAGAAATTAGATCATATGAGGGGGAACTATATATATATATGGGTCCCATTCAGAAGACCGAAACGCCGATTCCCCGACGCGGAAATCACCGACGCCAGATGACCGACAGGGTGATTCGCCGACAGTGGAAAGACCGACAAGGGTAATCTGCGATCGCGACCCGGTAAGTGTGCGATAGTGACGGAGGTAGGAGTGGGTCAGGTAAGTGAGTTAGGGTTAGGGTGCAGGTAGGTGATGTGTACGTTAGTGTCGGAGCTTGGGCTAGGGGTGTGTAAGTGAGTTAGGGTTAGGGTGCAGGTAGGTGATGTGTACGTTAGTGTCGGAGCTTGGGCTAGGGGTGTGTAAGTGAGTTAGGGTTAGGGTGCAGGTAGGTGATGTGTACGTTAGTGTCGGAGCTTGGGCTAGGGGTGTGTAAGTGAGTTAGGGTTAGGGTGCAGGTAGGTGAAGTGTGCGATAGTGTCGGACCTTAGGGTTAGGGTTTGGGTCAGGGCTAGTGTGTATGGTATGTAGTGTCGCGTGTTGTTTACGTTCCGTGTCGGTGATTTGGTGTTCGGTGTTTTGCGTTGTCGGGTTTGTGTCGGGTTTGTGTGTTGTCGGTTATTTGGCGTCGGTGAGTTTTGTGTCGGGGAATCGGCGTGTCGGTGTTTAGAAGTAGACCCATATATATATATATATATATATATATATATATATATATATACACATGCACGCGTGTGTCGTGTATATATATATATATATATATATATATATATATATGTATATATATATATATATATATATATGTTCATAGGTATGTATTTGGCTAATGGCCCTGGGGCCTTTACAAGCCTAGCCATAGGATTACCCTGGCATAGTGCCACCCGACCTTAGTTCCCAGTGCCATTGTCGAGAAAAGCCAGTCATTGGGTTGAATGTTCTGTTTCCCATCCACTCATCAAGATCCCTCTTGAAGACGGTCAGCGAGGTGCTCTGCTTGACATGTATGGGAAGTCTGTTCCATAGCATAGGCAGTCTCTGGGTTATGAACCTGTCCCTCCAGCATGTTCTGTTAATTGTGATAATGAGGTTGAGGTCTCTGGAGCGTGTGGTGCTGAGGGATTGGGATTTCTTTAGATGTAGCATTTCTAACAGAGCTGGGTCAGACATGGCTTTCTAAGTCAAGCAGAGATCGCCTCTAAGTAGGCGATATGAGACAGAGAATAGATGGAGTTTTCTGATTCTGTCCATATAGGACAAGTCTTTAAGGGCTAGGATTCTCTTTGTGAGGTACTTTTGCAGCCTCTCCAGTTGTTGCAGGTGTCTAGTGCGATACATGCCAAATGGGGCATTGTACTCTATTGGCAGAGTGAGGGAAGAGTAGAGGGAGACTGACCGCTTTTTTCCTGAATGCAAAACCCTTAGTAATGAGATGTGCCACATAGATGGACTTTCTGACCACAGTGGCAATGTGGTGAGCAAGAGAGGTTGCTGTCAGCCTGTGTTCCCAGATCTCATATAACACCTTCTGTGTTTAGTGGACTGCCATCAATGTGGTAATTCATGGGAACCAAGTTTTTCCCAAAGGGGGTGACGACCCATTTTTGGTATTTAGCTTAAGGCCATGGTTCTAACACCAGTTGTTGGCCACACTGAGGCCAATTCTGTAGGATGTCAACATCACTTGGGGAGTTAATAATAGCTCCCAACTTGCAATCATCTGTGAACTTTGTCAGCCAGAGTCCCTTCGTGTTGCCCTGGACTTCAGAGAAATAGATACCAAACAGGAGAGGACCCAGGACCGAACCCTGTGGGACTCCACTTGTGAGCAACACTGTACGAGCTGCAGGAATTTTCTGCCAAGTGCTGGTTGTGTACTACATGTGGCAACAATCTCCAGTATTCTCCATATGTCTGGGCTATGGGGTAGGGTTGTAAGATGGAAGCCTTTTCTTTCAAAGAAAAACATCCAGGCCTGGCTAAAATTTGCAAAACAATACGTCAACTCTCCCAAAAACATGCAGGAAAATGTGTTATAGTTCGATGAGACCAATGTTGAACTTTTTGGCCACAATTCCAAAAGGTAAGTTTGGTGCAAAAACACTTTGCATCACCAAAAGAACACCATCCTCACGGTGAAGCATGGTGGTGGCAGTATCATAATTTGGGGTTGCATTTCTTCAGCTGGAACTGGGGCTTTAGTAAAGGTGGAGGGAATTATGAACAGTTCCAGATACCAGTCATATTTGGCCCAAAACCTTCAGGCATCTGCTAGAAACCTGAAGATGAAGAGGAATTTCACCTTTCAACACGACAATGACCCCAAGCATACATCCATATCAAAAAAAGAATAGCTTCACCAGAAGAAAATGAAAGGTTTGGAATGGCCCAGCCAGAGCCCAGACATAAATCCAGTAGAAAATCTGTGGGGTGACCTGAAGAGGGCTGTACACAAGAGATGCCCTTACAATCTGAAAGATTTAGAGCACTTTTGCAAGGAAGAGTGGGCAGTTATTCACAAGTCTTGATATGCCATGCTGATAGACTCCTACCCAAGAAGACTGAATGCTGTAGTTAAATCAAAAAGTGCTTCAACAAAGTATTAGTTTAAGGGTGTGGACACTTATGCAACCAGCTTATTGTACGTTTTTTTTTTAAATATTTTTTTCCATTAACTGATTTGTTTATTTTTCAATTGAATTGTACAGGTTATAGGTCACATTAAAGGTGCGAAAAGGTTTGAAATGATTTATTGTTGTCTCATTGTCACAAAAACCTGGCATTTTAACCAGGGAGTGGTGTACACTTTATATCCACTGTATGTGTGTGTGTGTGTGTGTGTGTGTGTGTGTGTGTGTGTGTGTGTATATATGTATATATATATATATATATATATATATATATATATATATATATATATATATATATATATATATACATATACATATATATATATATATATATATATATATATAAAATGTATTTTAGATATTTTTCTGCTAATATAGGAATATGATATCCTACCAGTTATTTATTAGATTTGTAGTAATAGATTACGTGTGTGTATGTATTTATGTGTAATATATTTTTATATATATATATATATATATATATATATATATATATATATATATATATATATAATGTCTGTGGGTGTGTGTGTATGTATATATATATATATATATATATATATATATATATATATATATATGGATCCCATTTAGATGATTGAAGTCTTAGAACTTAGAATTTCATATGGCTGACACCATATGATCGAAGTTTTAAAACTTCGATAGTTCAAAACGGACATCTCCATACAGCGTGGAATGGAAATTTTTATCTTTTCCTTGCTGTAGTGTGATCTCAGAGTTGGTATATTTAAGTAGCAGGGAGTGTTGGGGTAGGGGGTGCTGGGGGCATTGCTCCCCTGCAGAAATGTACAGGAATACTTTTGTTTGTTTTGTTTTTATTTTTTTTTTAGGTATTCAAAGTTTTAAAACTTCAAGTCATATGGTGTCAGCCATATGAAAGTTGAAGTTCTAAGACTTCAGTCATCTAAATGTGACCCATATATATATATATATATATACATATATATATATATATATATATATATATATATATATACATATATATATATATATATATATATGTATATATATAAAATACATTTTTTTTTGTTTGTTTTGTTTTTTTTTTTTGCTGTATCTTTTTGCCTCATAGCCATTATTTTTTATTTTTTGCTGAATCTTTTTGCCTCACAACCTGCAGTCATCAAGCCTCCTCAGTAGTTCAGTACCCCTAGTTTCCTGATGGTGGTGTGTTGCCTCCAGATCTGGTCAGGAGAGTTTTGTGCATGGAACTACCATTATCCACATGGGCATCTTAGATGACTAGATCATTATATATTTGTTTTTATATAATGTAACCCCACCCTTTTATGGAGACTTGCCCAGCCATGTCATTGCACTGGCTGCTTGTTATCTCACCACATGGACACTCATCACGCGAAGACAGGAGTAACCATCACCATCTTGAGCAGTCACAGAAACTGGCTGCTCTTTTTATTGCTACATGCAACCTCTGCCACATGCCACCAGAGTGGCAGAAACAGTCAGCCAAAAAACAACCACTCTTCCCTCAGGATAGGTGTTTCCCATCCTCTCCTGCCTTTTGATTGGTCACCCAGGCCGCTACTCAGACCCAGTTTTTATGGATTATAGTTTGGGCTTTAGCCATCAGGAGGCTCATATGTTGCGATCCTTTGATAATGTCTAGTGATGTTTTTGTGGTAGTTGTATGGCAAGAAACAAGACAAGCAACTGTGAGACATTGGGAACCACACTGTTTATTGTAATATGTTAAGTACTTTTGTCTTAGTCACCAGACTTCATCAGAAAAGTGTACAAAGTAAATCACAAGAATTATATAACCAGTGAAAATCACATGACTGTTTAACTGTTAAAATTCAAAAACATTTGTTTAAACCTGATATACCACCTTATAACTTTATAGCCAGCTGATTCAAGCACTTCAAGAAGAAACTGATCATATCACAAAATAAACAAATAGAGGTCATATAATTCAATCCTGGATACATAGTAGTTAGTTTTGAGC
The DNA here is from genome assembly GCF_019279795.1 of Protopterus annectens. Classification (NCBI taxonomy): domain Eukaryota; kingdom Metazoa; phylum Chordata; order Ceratodontiformes; family Protopteridae; genus Protopterus; species Protopterus annectens. The sequence continues at coordinate 51,319,429 of NC_056747.1, read as the reverse complement.
TGCCACTTGAGTTCCTTAAATTCCAGAACATTTTCCCCTGGGCCACCCCTGTTAATATGATCAGTTATATAAAATTTGAATCTGTGATTACTGTAAGTACTAATGTGTTTATATGGTACATTATGGTCATCCTTTTTCCCATTGTCATAGAAGTGCTGATAAATCCTAGCTCTGAAAGCTTATGTTTTTACCTGTATACATACATACACATTGTTGGCACTGTGCTACATATACTACTCCTGCACTAGAATAGTAATACTTCTGACTCAGTTTGATCATTCCATAACCTTGGATGCAAAATGTGGACCCTTCAATTATGTACCTAATTTATACACATTGCCCACATTTTTTTTCATATTACCAATGTTCTCCAGGGGACTTCCTCTCTCAAGAAGGGACTTGAAACAAACATCCTTCTTGTGCACCACATTTGGTGAGGTACCTACAATGTCTAAAGGTTCCTGATTAATGGAAAAAAATACTCCAATTCTTGTAAATAATGCTTCTTATGTCATTAAAATTCATGTTATAACTAAGAATCATAGCCCTACTGCAGTCAAACCTGATTGTTAATAGGGGCCTTGTTTGTCAAATACTGGGTACCTGTCCCTAAAAGAGGAATAAAGTTTCCTCTTTCCCTTTTTATTTTACCACAAAAACGAGTATGGAGCAGGCAGACGTCTTCTTGAAACCACCAAAAAGTTTTATTAATATTAGGATAAAATAAGATCTAAGCGCGTTCGTCTCAATTCCACAATTTACAGAGACTTCATCTCTTTTTATTTTAACCTGTTGGTGAATCCCTTTCAGAAACCTAATGGGGTATCCCCACACCTCAGACATCTTTTTAAGTGTTAAACTTTCTTGGATAAATCTAGCTTCCTTAGGAGACCATTTGTGGAAGTCCCACAAACTGCCCCTTAACAAGTGATTTATTTATTTTTTTTTATAAATGGGGTGCCAACTGCTAAAGTGTAATAGAGATTTGGAATACGTTGGCTTTCTATACAAACTTGATTCAAAACAAAATCTGTTTTCTGTTTTTAAAGATGAGAGTATCCAAGTACTTGAGCTCCTCAAAAGAAAAATTCAAAGTGAATTTTTAAAAAATCAGTTGTGGAATTGTAAGTACTGAAAAAATTCCTGAAGTCTCTCTCTAATGTCAGTCCAAAAAATCACTATGCATGTCATCAAGACATCTCCCATATATGTAACAACAATGCTGATATTAAGGAAAAACTAAATTGTCCTCCCAATGAGCAGTGAGGTTAGCAATAGTGGGGGTGCAAACTGCCCCCATCGCATAGTTATCCTTCAGTAGTAATGGAATTGTTTTCTAAAGCCATCTCCATTAATGCTCTTAAACTTTTAATTTTGTTGTGATTTCAGGTCTGTTTTAAAACATAGCAACTCATAAAACCAGTCAAGACCTGTATTGCGATGAATCAGTGAAAAGAAATCTTACATTGATTAGTAACTAAAATCAAATCATCCTTAGATATGTCATTAGTGACACTAGTTAAAAAGTCCCAGTAATCTTTATGAAGATGTTGGATCTCTTTCACTGCCTTTTTTAAATGCCAGTAAATATAAATGGCAATACCAAAAGTTTTGGAACATTTCACATCCACAATGGGGCACAAAGGGGTGGTCAGAAAGATTCTCATGTATCTTGGGGTTCCCGAAAGTAGTAGGAAGCCTGGGATCAGGAACTGATAAATATACAAAATCACTTCTGGTAATCATCATAGTCACCCCCTTTTTCCCATTTTCTACATGGATTTGGGATGTCGTGTTAACGGTTGCAATCTCTCTCTATTCTTTGCAACACTCCTGCCTTCTTTGATACTTATGCCTGAGTGTCGCAGGTCTTCTTTCAAAAAATCCATCCACCTCAGTTCCTCTTGCCTTCTGCCTGCCTGTCCCAAACCCTCTTCAGCAGATTGTCTTGTGCTTTTCTGCACGTGTCCGAACTGCAGTGATCTGTTCTCTTTGATTTTTTTTTTTTTGCAATTGGTGCTACTTTGGCTTCTGTTATGTCCCCCATTTCTTCATCTGTCCCACATTGTGCATCCTACAACCCTTCTCGGGCACTTAATTTCTGTCATCTCTAGCTTCATCATCTCTTCTCCCCTTACTGCCCAGGTTTCGGTACCATACAGTAGTACTGGTCGCACCACTGTCTTGTACACTTACTTTTTAGCTTTTTTTTAACATTCATCTCTCATTCACTACACCTAACTCAATGCCATTTGGCTGCAGCCTCTCTGATTCTGGCTTTGACCTTTTCATTCACTTCCCTTCTCAACCTCCCCTCCCAGATACTTGAAATTATTAACCTGTTCCACTATCTTTCATTCTCTGTCAATTCTCAGCTTCTTTTGATTTCCCCAGTTTGCTGCCATTACCACCATCTTAACTGTGCTTAGTTTCATCCCATGTTCTTTCAGCTTTGCATTCCATTCCCCTGTTCTTTGCTGAAGTTCTTGAACAGAGTCTGCTTGTAATGCCACATTGTCTGCACACAGCAAGTTTGTTGATCTGTCCCCTCCAACCTGTTTGCTAATGTAGTCCGTCACCAGTATTAGCAGCAGTGATCTCACAGCTGAACCCTGATACACACCCACTCCCACTGGGAACCCTTCTGTGAGTCCAAACACTGTTTGTACGTGAGTCACTGGGTCCTTGTACATAGCCTGCACTAATTCTACCAATGTTTCTGGGACTTCGAAGCACTGCAGTACTGCCCAGATTAGCTTTCTTGGGTTCTTGCAATATTTATCCAAGTCTAGGGATGGACTGTTTCCTCATCTCTAGCTTCTCAACTATCTGTGTCACTGCAAACATCGGGTCAGTTGTACTGCATCTTGATCTGAATCTAAACTGCTCATCTCCCATCTTATTTTCTACTACCGTGTGTGTCTGTCAGTCATCCTCTCCAGAACTTTCATGCAACGTGACAGGAATTAGATGCCTATGTACTGCCTACACTTGTGGATGGTCCCCTTTGTTCTTGTGCACTGGCATGAGTGTACTTATTCTCCAGTCATCTGGGGGTACACTTTTTTCACCACATGAATATGAATACCCTCAGGAGCCATTTCTGCCCTCTCACCCAGTATCTTTATCATATGTGCTGTGACTTCATCTGAACCTGCTGCCTTTGCTGATTTAATTTTCCTTAGTGTTGTTCTTGCCTTCTCTAGGGTGTGCTCCACCTCTCTCTCATTATAGGCTGTGTCTGGGGTAGTACAGCTTCTATGGAGCTTTCTTCATTCAGAAGCTGCTGGAAATACTCCTTCCATCTGCCTTTGGTGTCCTGTGGACTAGTGAGCAGGTTGTTGCTGGCATCTCTTATGAAGGGTGTCTGTCTTATTATCTTTCTGCCTTTTCCTTGCAACCTGACGTAGTTTCTTTTTGCCACATACTGAGTCACATTTCAGATGTTGGTAGAGTGCCTCAGATGCCCTGTTCTTTGGTATTGCAACCCCTTTCTTAGCTTCTTTATTACCCAACCAGTATTCCTTCCTAGCCTGGTCCATCTTCTATCTCCCACCTTTTTCTGCACTACTCCTTTCTCTTGATGACTTCCTGGACTTTTCCATTCCACCACCAGCCTTACTTATGTACCTTATTTCCATACCTGACTCAGCCACATATTCACACATATCTGTTCTGTAGTCCTCACATATGCTGTTTTGAGGTGATGCCATTCTTTTTCAACTCCACCTATTTCCTTCTCTTCTTGGGGTGCTAGTGCCCTGAGTAATTCCTTGAACTGTTGTACTTTCTCTTCAACTTCCAGCTCTTCATGCTAGTCTCTGTTGACTTTAGACCCTTCCCTTATCACTGTTTATAGCAACCAGTGGTTTATGCTGTGGGCTAATTGTTTCACTGGGGATGACTTTGCAATCATTGATTCTACCCCAGTGCCCTTTCCTGAGTAAGAACTACTTGTTAACAGGTCCTCCAACCATACATCTATCCTTCTTTATGCTGTGTTCTTTTGATTGACAGTCACCTATAATTATGTGGTTGATGGGCTATAGAATACTGCTTTTGGATTCACACAATGTGGTCACAAGAGCCCTTCTAAAGATCCACACAAGCTTTGCGTTGGGTGTTTTGGGGTTAGGCTTCTTGATCAGTGTCTGACATGTAAAAAATTAGCTCTAAGAGCCTATGTGAGAGAAGAAATAAGCTGGTCCAAAAGGTCTCCTTAAGGGTATGTCCACAAAAGAGTAGCAAAAGAGGTAAATTAACAAAAGCAAAATTATTGACAAGGATAAATTGAATCATCCAGAAAAAGGAAAACAAAAAAAACAAGATCAGAGGAAATGGATATGCCTGTTTCAGTGAAGATTTCGCCAGCAAAAAATCTGAGTATTACCTTTCTCTTCCTACAGCCTTCTTCCATTACTATTCCTTCACCCCCTGCTTCTCCTCAAAGTCTTTCTTCATTAGGACTGACAGACACCTCTCCAAAGAGAAGAGCACGAAGTTTATCCTCTGAGCAAGGGTTATCCAAGTTTCATAATGTCCCACTTCACCTATGTCCTTCTACACCTCTAAGTCCCTCCAAAGCCATGTGCGTTTGGACTGGGAAAAGATGATGGCTACATTTGTGACAGCTCAGCTTCAATTTTGTGTTCTCTGACTCCTCAATTTGTATGGTGGTGCAAGAAGATAACCTATTCTCCCTTTATTGCTGTTCTTATCTCGGAACCAGTTTCTGGGCTAGAATATTGGAACTGATGAGAAATCCTGTGCTGATATGCTTGGAGTCCAAGGATTTTATTTCCTTGACATCAATGCCTTTGTCTGTACTGACCACCACTAGGTCTAAAAGAGTCAGCACAGAGAGCCCTGTGCCCTCCAGATTATGGTCTTTACTTTTTAGGACTGTTGTCAGTGTTGATACTCTTGGCGCTCACTCCTTTGGTACCAAAGTCATACTTGGCTGACTCAGCACTGGAGTAGTCTCCTTCAGCAGTTGGGTATCAGCCTGGATATGATTGTCAGTGACTTATGCCTCAGGCATTTCAGCAGATGATTCAGGACGGAGGAGATCAGCATCAGTTTTCCATCATGAACAGCCTTCTACTCCACCAGTTCTGCCCTTAAGCAGTGTTGAAGCAGAGCCTTTAAGCTGTTCATTTGTCTTGCCACCTTATGACAGAGGAATACAGAGGCACAGATTCCCCAGGTTCAGGTTACCTTCTCATGAGAGCTCTGATGGGTCCCCCGAGTCCACCTAGGAAAAAGCAGTGCAAAAGGAAGCCCCTAGATTACCTTGCCTAAACACAGATCTTGTTCAGGGGAGGCTTCACCCCATTTCCCTATGGAGAGCACCAAATTTGGTGGGATTCCCAAAATGATGAGATGGAGAGGATCATGCCCCATTGACCCATTTTCACCAGTTAAGAGATCCTGCAAGAACCTTCCATTTCCACTTGCCTGCAGGAGGGGCAGTACACCCACTGGATGAACTTGTGGTGTGTTCCAAGTATCTGAACACAGTATGATGATGTGGTACTGATTATACAAGCCCAATGTAGTACTGTGAACCTCCCAGCTTAGTAAGGGGCCTGTTGCCAGTTTCAGTCAAGTGTCAGAATCCACAATACATGAGGTCCCAGAGGATGCTCAGTCTATTTATTTTTCTAACAAGGTTTTTAGGGTGATGGATAGGCTGAGAACGCATGAGTATGTGTCAAGTACTTTTTTCCAGCAGAGGTATGAACTACTTGAAGCATATGTTGAAGTTTCAGATAGGCCTAGTGGATAAAACAAGGAAAACTCTGAAACAAGTGCCAGCTGAGGACCTTCAGAAATGGAGCCAGGTAGCAACTGTTAACTCCATCTCATTACTGTCCATGCATCTTCTTAACACAGCAGATGGTCCAGCTGGATCAGCTGGGATGGCATCACATTGAAGTGTCAGGCCTGACTCCACCTTGTAGGTTTCATTAAACACTTCAATGCTGTTTTCAATAATGCCTGTTTTGTTGGAAACTCTTTCTGGTCAGAGGGTAAAAGATAAACTGCTTCTGTATGAACAAGAGGCAAGATGCTCACAGCTGTTGATTTTCAAGAGGCCAAAAATGTGCCTCTATTTCAAAGAAACCAGAAGGGTGCCAAGAGTATCTGTTTTTTTGAAATCACAACAGCATCAGCATTATCTGCAGTATGACAGAGGCTCTTGAGGAAGGAATTTCTTTGCTAAGTGCCACCAATGAGGCAGAAGTGATCCACACCTAAAAAGATTTAAAGGGTTCTCTCCAGATTTCTGCCAGTATGAACCCTGAATGGTCAGTGACTGTTTTTCTCTCTGGAGAGAGTTAGGGGACATCTTTCCCTGGATCCATTTGTGTGGCTGGCTGTCATGTAGGACAAATCCAGAGGCTATTCACTACAATTTTCAGAACTGCCCAACCACCCACCCACCATCCCATCAGAAGAGGGCACCCCTACAAGAGATAAGGAAAAAAAAATCTGCTCTTAAAAAGGGCCATCCAAGAGATCCCACCAGACCATAGTGGGTTCAGATTTTGTTTGATTCTGCGTGGTATCCAAAACATTCATGACCCGAGACAGATTCTAGACTTCAGTTGGCTGAATCAGTACTCAAAGGAGGAATTATTTTGGATGGTCATGGTGCAATCCATCCTTCCATGCTTGCAGGCAGAAGATTGGATGCACTGTTTGCATCTGCAGGATATCTACATATTATAATAGTGAAACTGCCCAAGGTATTTTTATGCTTTCAGGTGGGAGAGAATCATTACCATTTCAAATAGACCCCCAAGGGGTATACAAAGTTCATGGCTCCAGTCACAGCCTACATTCATCTTCTAGAGATACAAATTCCCTGTCTAGACAGATGATTCATTCTGCAGCTACAGTGGGAAGGCTTATAATTTCAAGGCAGTGCTTATTCCATCTTTGCCTGTCCTTGGTTATAACAGTCAGCCTACCCAAAATCTGAACTGAAACTCTCCCAATTTCTGATGTTCATTGACTGCCTGTTGGCAGTGAGAGACGGTGAGCCGCATTACACAACCCCTGGGACAGGAGACGCACACTAATTCGGGCAGTTCTGGATCTTTCACCACCCAAATCCCAGTGCAAGTTAAGTTCTCAAAATGCTAGGCCTTATGACAGTGTTTAATCAAACGGGATGGTATGCTAAATTGCAGGAGTCCTGAGGATGCTCCTTCAGTGGTGTCAAGCAATGCAGCCTATGACTAAACCCCCATACAACTTTCAAAACCTTGTTTGAAACACCTGTGCTGGTGGGAAAACTGGGAAGATCTCAGTTCAGGGATTCCCTTTTGTTCTGCCTATCCCTACAGACACTGTAACCACAAAGATGTCCATACTGGGTTAAAGAGGCATTATTTTAGCAGGACTGTCCAAGCGAAGTTGGCCACGGATAAGGCCAAATTACACATCATTGTCGTAGAGACGAAAATGGTCTTCCAAGTATTGCAGGCCTTTCAAGACCATTTCTCACAATATCCATCTATTTGGACAATATATCAATGGCATGTTATAAAAACTAGCAGGGTGTAACCCAATCCTATCCTGCTGCAGAGTAGGCTTGTGTAATGAGCCATGTCTTCATATTGCTTTCTCATAGCAACGGACATCCCCAGGAACGTCCACCATGGTTGTGGACAGGTTGAGCAAACAAATTTTCTCCCATATGAATGGTCACTCAGCAACTCCTTTGCAGTAAGATTTTTTGCAAGTGTGAGAAGCCTAGTTGCACTCTTAGTTTTCTTTAACGTACATTGCCAAATGTAGCAGTTTTTTCTCCAGCTTCCCTCAAAAGGGATTAACTAAGGAGATGCATTGTCTCATTATTGGCCTCTCACCCCTCTCTTCCACTCATTCATAGATTTCTCTGGAAAGCCAAGATGTACAGACCCAAGGTAATTTTCATAACTTTGTTCTGGCCACATCAAATGTGGTTCCCCTGCTTTGTTCGCACCTAAGAAAGCAAGCCCCTTTCTTCCATAGCACCCTTACCTGCTGTCTCTTTCATCCTGCCAGCCTCACTCGTACATCCAGTCCCTCATATTAACAGCTTAGTTTCTCCAGTATAGTTATATCCAGAGACCCTCTGCTCCCAACACAAGTTACGTAATTTAATTACAACCTCTTAGATCTTCATTGAGAGAGATTTTACAAAAGCAGATGGTTAATGTTTTCACTATAGACAAATAGACATCACATTTATCCTTTCATAGTTCCTATATTTCAAGTACTGCCATTTTTAACAGAGCTTTTTACAAACAAGGGCCAGTTACTCATTAGTCAGAATTAATTTAGCTCCATTTTCTTCATGTCAAGAGTTTACATCACCATCCTTAACCTCACACAAACTCTTCAATGCTTTGCTGAAGTCCACGTTCCATTCTGGGCTACCTCTGATTTGCTGTTACCCCCCCTTCAAATCTGCCATCTCTTCCATTAGATTAGTTGGGAGTTATAAGCTCTGCCTCCAAATTTCCTGGTATTATTTTTCACAGAGATGGGTTGTCCCTAAGAATTGAGTCATCCATTTACATGCGTTTTTTCCCAAACTGTAGCATGCAGAAATAAAGCCCTGAATATGATCTTTGCAACCAGACTTCATGTCTTGGATGCTTGAATGCAAAGGATGGGAGGGTTGAGACTTACGCACTCGAGGCTTACTTGTATGGTCTATTTTCTATGGTGAAGACTAGGGGAAACAACCTGGCAGTGCTACCTGTATGTGAGTGAACAAGGTGTCCTTGCAGACATGAGAATCAGTCCAGGGCTAGGCACACTGCATGTTTCTCCCCAGGGTATTACTTGACATACATAGGCTGCATAAGGAATTAAAAAAAAAAAAAATGGTCAACTTACTAACAGTAATGTGTACCGCTACTTCAGGTAACTTGATTTCTTCACTAGTTCTGAAGATAAGTCTGGATTTGCCTGTGGTAGGTTAAGGCAGGTATAATAGACTCTGTGGATGAGGAGAGGACCTAGGCGCAGCTGATGGTCAGCTGCTGAGAGCCAAAACGAAGTGTGAAGGGTTGAGATGTAAAGTCAAGTTCCATCTGTTTGAGTTGGTGGTAGCTTAGGTGGATGTAAAAGATCCCACAACACCGTTAGAGTAGGGAAAGTTCCTTGATGCCCTGGCCAAATTGCCCCTAGTAGAAATACCACCTCTTATCTCCCTTGAAAAGCGGCCAGTAGTCTAGTGTGACGAGCTTGGTCACCGAAGGACAAATTAAATAAAGAAGATTAGTAGGCTTATATTTGGTTTGGTGTACAGACTTGTAAGAGAGTCAAACAGTTTTGAATTTGTCTGACTTGAAGGGAGGAAGTAGAAAAGCAGCTGTTGTAAGTGAAGATGAGTTTATGGGAATGAAGTCTAACAAGGAGATGGGTTGGATTAAATCATTGGGGGAGCCTGCTTGTGAGCTGGTTTGTATTTATAGTAGTTTTTATAAGGGAAGAGGATGCCATTTTCCACAAGAGCGCTGAGTATGTAAAAGTATCCGGGAGAGGAAAATAAAACAGGACAAGCCCAAGATGATAATCTTGTTGGCTCTAAATTGGCCTCGGCAGTTTTGGTATCCAACTCAAAAAAAAAAAAAAACCTATGCCTGGAGCCCCCTTGGGTTTTACCTCAGTCTTCAAACCTTCTGTCCCAACATCAGGGTCAGGTTCTACACTCTCATGTCAGAACTCTCAGCCTGGTGGCCTGGTTAATCCAGGGCCTTTGATTTCTTCTTTCCTACCCAAGCAGGTTATGGATGTCATTTTAGAAGCCAGACGTCCTAGCACTAGAAAATCTTATGCAGGAAAATGGAAAAGATTTTGTTCCTGGATGCAGGCTCAGGATTCTGATCCTCTTCTTCCTAACATTACTTTAATTTTACTTTACTTGACAGATCTCTTACATAAGGGTCTCTCTTTCTCTTCCATTAAGATACATGCCTCTGCTATTTCTGCTCATTATAATACAGACCCTCCCATTTTTTCCCACCAGCTCATGAGACAGTTTCTCGGAGGAGCTAAGAACTTAAGACCTCCTAGATCTCCTCCCATTCCTGCTTGGGATCTCAACTATGTTTTGGAAAAACTAACCTTGCCTCCTTTTGAGCCTGCTGCCTCTTCTGACATCAAGTTTTTATCTTGGAAGACAGCTATCTTGTTAGCCCTAACTTCTGCCAGGAGGGTTTCAGAGTTACAAGCTCTTATGGCTGTGGAACCTTATATTATTTTTCATCAAGACAGGGGTATCTTTGAGGACTAATCCTACCTTCATGCCTAAGGTGGTTTCCAAAGTGGCTTTAAATCAAACTATCCACTTGCCAACTTTTTTCCCCACTCCTCAAAATAAAGGGGAAAGGATCTTACATTCCTTGGATCTACACAGGCAACTACGTTTTTACCTGGACAGAACCAAGGACATCAGAAAATCAGAACAATTGTTTGTTTCTTATACTTCAAGTTCCCAAGGTAAAGCCATTTCAAAACAGACCATTTCTAAATGGATTGCTCATGGAATCAGATTTTGTTATTCACACCATGGAAAGCAAATCCCAGGGAGTATAAGGACTCATTCCACCAGAGCTGCTGCCACTTCTGCGGCCTTCCTCAGGGGAGTTCCTACCAAAGACATTTTGGAAGCTGCAACTTGGAGTTCAGTGCATACTTTTTCTAAGCACTACAATCTACCTCTCTACTCTAAGTCTAGGGCAGGCTTTGCCTCTGCAGTCTTGCAGGGCCTTTTAGCCACCCCTTCTTCTTTATGACCACTTCCCTTTCTTTCAGCTTTGGGATTCTACCCTACAGTCATGACTGCAACAGTGAAACACGATGAACATAGTACAGTTGTGTACACCTACCATAAATGTAGATGTTCGAGTGTCTTCACTGTTGCAGTCTGGGTTTCCCTCCCTCCTGTCCCCTCTTATTTTTTACTTTTGTGTGGTTCCTTTTTTTCACCATTCTTCTGAGGTGTATTTGCAAAGGTTATGGGACCTTTTTCATTTTGGGACTCCTGACATCTGGGGCAAGAAAAACTGGAGAAGATGGCGTCGGCTGTCAGCTTTGTACTCCTGACGCTCTGACGTCAGGGAGCATGGTTGAACAGCCGACGCCGGACCCAGACTTTGGGATTCTGGCCGACCGAGGGCTGCCTGCCGGCAGGGGAGAACCCTACAGTCATGACTGCAACCGTGAAGACACTCGAACATCTACATTTATGGTAGGTGTACACAACTGTACTTTTTTGAGCTAGAGAATGGCCGAGTTGGAGCTGAGGTTCGGCTCCGATTCCAAGTGTAAGAATGAAGGGTGAGATGCACTACAAACATCGAACGTTATGGTAAGTACATAACTTCTTTTTTTCTGTTCTATGGAATTAGACAAGGGCAATTAGCACAAGCTTCCCCACATATTGGATCTATTCACACAAGTCAGGAGGAATGTGATACACTTCCAGTCTCAATCAACTTCATACAACTGCCAGATGATTCAGTTACACCACCTTTTAGGCACTTATTTCATGAGGATGTGCAGAGGCAAGACAATCTGCTACTTGAAAATCCTATAGTGGTAAGTGGAAGCAATTTTCTGTTTGCTTCCTAGACAATAACAAGGGGCCCATCAGGGATTTTGTACCACTGGAGCTCAAATATTTGTGAGAGTTGCTTTCCTCTGGCCTCTTATTCTTCTATAAAGTTATCTTGCAGACATTTCAGCATGCCTGCCCATGGATCATCCTGTTTCCTTTGTGGTAAAGCAGTTTCTGAAAAGCATTTTACACCTGAAATCTCTCTGTAAATAGGTTGCTCTTCCTTGGGATCCAAACTTTGTGCTGTAGAAGCTGGCTGTCTCCTTTTGAACCTGTTAATTAAGCTGATTTAAGGTTCTTGCCTTGAAAATCTGTACTCACTCTTCTTGTAAATGTAAAGCAATGATATATTGAGTCGTGGTGGTGAACCTTGTAACATATTCTGCAGAGAGGTTCACATTAAGAATAACCCCCTCTTTTAAGACCATAGTAGTCTCGGAGGGTTGACTTTGAATCAAGCATCCAATTTTCCATTTTCTACACAGAATCTAAAAATATGGAAGACAGGATTGTGTATACTTTGGATGTGCATAGGCAACTCTGTTACTTTCTTGACAGAACTAAGTCCTTTAGAAAAGATGGTCAGTTATTTTTTTTTTTTTATATCTAGGAACAAAAAAGAGGATATCTTGTGTCTAAACTGACAAGTTCCATGTGTCTCTCCTCTATTGATTTTTTTCCTAACATGGCAAATCCGTTTCAGGGAGTATCAAGGGACATTGTACAATGGCATTTTGGAAGGAGGTGGGCTCACAGTATTCTAAAGGCAAGCAACTTGGACCTCTGTACATACATTTGTAAAACATTACAAACTGAATTCCTTTTCAAGGTCCATGGCTAGCTTTGTTAAGACCATTCTCTAGGGTCCATATCATTCCTTCCTCCAAGGATGGATGTAGGGTTTGGTAATCAACCTCTATAGAGTAAAGGCTACTTCAGCAGTGGGAATGATGAACATAGTACAGTTGTGTAAGTTGCACTTACTCATAACAGTTAATATTTGAATGCTAGTCTCACCTACCCTCCATTCCTCACTCTTGTATATAGTTGTGGTTGAGATATAAAGTAAGTTTCTTTGTGTTTCTGCTTTGTTTGTTTATTTATATTTATTTATTTATTTTTTTTTGGTTCAGAATTTTCAGGCTGTCCTTTCCCTCTTTTAGCAAAAAAGTCCTGAAGAAATCTTCACTATGACTGCTTATTTCGCTCCATGGGACTAGCCAGCAGTCAGAGTGAAGGTGTGTATGTGGGGGTGGGGGAATCCAGACCTTTGTGAAGCTTGCTGGTTATTTTACAAACATTTGAAACATTTGCTATTGCATGTAAGATCAGCTCAGACAACTGTACATTGCGTAACATTGCTTGTAGATTTTTGGTGGTTATCTTTTTTTATGATGTAATGATTTGTTCTGTAATGATAAATAGTCCCTTTTGCCAAGTCACATATATTCACTGACGTCAAGTGTAATCTTATTACCACTACATAGTTGTCGATTTTTATAGATCATCCTGGCAAATTTCAGTTTTTTTATTGAAGCAATTGTTACCAGTTTGCACTCCTTAGCATACTTAGTTATTTGTATCCCATTTCCAACTTTATATCTGGGGATGGAGCAAAAACAATGTGTCTCAGTATAGATGTGTGCAAGACACAACTGGTAACCCTAATCTGGATAGACAGGTTGCTCATTGTATTGTATATGGTTTGAGGAGCACAGCATAATAGTTGAGGCCTTTGCCTGCCATGTACAAGGTACGTGGTTTGAATCTAACCTCTGGCTAATGCCTGTGTGGAGTTTGCATCTTTTTCCTCTCTCTCCTGTGGCTGCTCGCACATCCCATAAACATGCTGGGCGTTTCCACTTATAACTCCCAAGAATAGAATTGCAGTCACAGCACAGACTCTATATAGTGCCTAATGGGGAAAGAATTATATAGACTCTGGTGTTCAGTATCATTTAGATAGGAGAACAAAGATCAAGGGTAGTGCACCATGTCATGACTAGCCACTTGATGGTGTAAAAGTTGTGTCTAGGTGATTTGATCACGTTGACTGCCACCAAAAATGGGACTGGATATTTGCTGGTGATAAATGGGTTGAGGACCTGGCCTGCTCTCATCTACACCAGGAACGCTTACTAACTGTGGGAGGATTCTTTGTGCTCTTGTTGACCAGTGTGTGTTGCCATAAACTCAGCAGCCTGGGTCAGTTGGCTGCTAACCAACTGGTGTTGAGTCCAGCTTGGCTCACCTGGAAGAGCACTGATTTGAAAGCTGCACTTAAAACCAATCCACCTGTCAAACTTGAACTAATGATTGCATTGTATATGTTCACTGACAGGACACAGCTTGGCAGTAAATGGCATGATGGTAAGGAGGAGGATGGACGTCCTCTGTATCCAGGAAACAAGATGGGAGGGCAGTGCAGCAAAGCCATTTGGCTTGAGAATCCAAGATCTGCTACTCGGGGAAGACAGAGTAGAAATGGTGTGGGAATTGCGGTAAGAGAGAGGCTTCAAAAGACAGTAAGGGATGTCGTCAGAATTAGTGACTCATGACAGTCGGATGCCATTATAGGGACAGGGTAGTGTTCCTAATCTCAGCCTATGCCCTACAGCACAATTGTGATTGTGAGGAAAAGAGTGCATTCAGGCAGCAGTTGCAGGATGTAAGATAAAATTGGACAACATAAGTTGCCGTTGATAATGTACGAACTGAATGCACATATCAGGACAGGCAGAACAGGATATGAGGATTAAGTGTGCCTGCATGGATACCACAACAGGAATAAAGGAGAGCCCATTCCTAATTTCTGTCTGGCATATTGCTTGATGGTAGCCAACACATGGTTCAGCAAGAGATACAGTAGATCAGATACAAGACTAGCCAACATACAGCTCAGGTAGACTTCCCTTCTAGTAAGGGAAGGGCACTGGGGTAGAGTCAGCGACTGCAAAGTAATCCCCAGTGAAAAGAATTATTCCAGAAATGTAGAGCCAGTCACTTGAGCAGTGAATCAAAAATATTTATTCAACAGTTGAGCGCTTTCTTCCCTTCACATAAAACAGGACTTCTTCAGAACAAGTTTAAAAACATCCACATAATGAACACTTAACACCCAGCCTTATATAATAAACCTTCATTTAATTACAAATTAGACCTTAAAGTGGCCCACCCATTTAAAATGCCTAATACACACAAAAAAGACCAATCCCTAAAAGCTCTTTATAAAAGTAACAGTAATTAAAGCCAAAAACAAATATTAGTATATATATCAAATTCATATTACCAAGGAATGTGTGTTTTAAAAAGTATGTTTCAACATATATATGGAATTGATACCTTATCCTTTAGATACATACTAATTGCCCATATCTAATAACACTCCTCGTATTCATCACATAACACTCAATTAAAAAATACATAAGAAAATAAAATTAAGATATACCATTTGAGAGCCATGGTGAAAAATCTAGTATCTTAAAGCAAAACTGTATGTAAAATTCCCTATTAAATATTTTTTAATCTTTATTACATTTTGTTTTGTTCCACCACAACCCAGGTATATTACCCACAGAAGATTTATCCCAAAATGTGTCTTAACTTTAGTATACTGGAGATGCTGATGGCTTCATTAATTCCTGGAAAATTAGCTGCATCCAGTCCAAGTTGCCATCAGGATGTAGGGTAGGATAGGTGACACAATTCATAATAATTGGGACATACTGCAGTTTGATTCCAATATAGCCCAAACAGTGATTGGAGGGCCAAAAATAATTTATAAAAGGGATAGGTCATTCAAGGAAATTTTTGAAGGGATTATGAACTATAAAGAGGTTGACAAGAGTAGAGCAAAAGGGAACTGTAAGTGTCAGCATTGTGATTTTTGTTACCACATTTTGGAGACCGGTGACACATTCCAGTTGAATGGGAGAATTTTGAGGCTGTACGGGCATTTTAATTGCTGTACAGCCAATGTGGTTTACCTGGCTAAGTGTTTAAAGTGTCTACATTTTATGTAGGAAAGACCTCAAGACAGTTTAAAAACAGAATAGGGGAACACCTATTGGATATTAAACACAAGAGGTTGACCAACGTGCTAGCCAGACATATAAACCAGTATAGCGAGCATGTTTTTAAATTTTTAGTGGTTCAGCATTTACCAAAGGACCCACAGGGGAGATGCTTGGATGTCCATTTGGACATCTGTGAACTAAGATGGCAACTTAGACTGGATGCAGCTAATTTTTCAGGAATTAATGAAGCCATCAGCATCTCCAGTATACTAAAGTTAAGACACATTTTGGGATAAATCTTCTGTGGGTTGTGGTGGAACAAAATAATAAAAATTAAAAAATATTTAATAGGGAATTTTACATATAGTTTTGCTTTAGGATAATAGATTTTTCACCATGGCTCTCAAATGGTATATCTTATTTTATTTTCTTATATATTTTTAATTGAGTGTTATGTGATGAATATGAGGAGAGTTACTAGATATGGACAATTAGTATGTATCTAAAGAATAAGGTGGTTGTTGTGTCTTTCGGCTTTTCCCAGTTAGTGGTCGCCACAGCGGAACTCCGGTCCGCTAATGATTGGCAGTCGATTTTTATTTGCAGAGTTGCCAGCCCTGATGCACAACCTTCAACGAAGGTACGCCCATTCATGCATGTCTCCAGACAGAAGACGCTCTAGCTGAGAATCGAATGGGACAACGTCTTACTGTGAGGCGACAGCGCTACCGCAGCACCACCACCGCAGTAGGTATCAGTTGCATATATATGTTGAAACATACTTTTGAAAATACACATTCCTTGGTAATATGAATTTGATATGTATATTAATATTTGTTTTTGGTATTAATTACTGTTATTTTTATATAGAGCTTTTAGGGATTGGTCTTTTTTATGTGTATTCGGCATTTTAAATGGGTGGGCCACTTTAAGGTCTAATTTGTAATTAAATGAAGGTTTATTATATAAGGCTGGGTGTTAAGGGTTCATTATGTGGATGTATTTAAACTTGTTCTGAGGAAGTTCTGTTTTATGTGAAGGGAAGAAAGCGCTCAACTGTTGAATAAATATTTTTGATTCACTGTTCGAGTGACTGGCTCTATATTTCGGGAATAGTTCTATAGTTCATTTCCTATCTTTGTGTGGTTTAATCCCCAGTGAAAAGGTCAGCCAGCATCATAAACCACTGGTTACCACAGTTAGCTGCACGCATTGGTCATTGAAAATTCTAAGATCAGCTGAGACTAGGCTGAAGACCTGGAAGTTGACTGGAGAGAGAGAACCTGAGTTCAAGGAAATACTCAGGGCTCTAACACCTCGGGAAGAAGAAATAGGTGGAGACCAAGAATAGCAACACCTCAAAACAGCATGTCTGAGGACTGTAGAACAGAGAGATGGCCAAGCCAGGAATGGAAATTAGGTGAAATGCAGAAGTCCAGGAAATCATCAAAAAGTAGAAGTGCAGGAAAATGGTAGGAAATTAGAAAAGATGGACCAGGCTAAGAAGGGATACTGGTTAGTGAGCAAAGAGGCTGAGAGTAGTTGCAGTAGCAAAGAGCATGGCATCAGAGGCACTGTAGTAGATTCTAGAAAGTGACTCGGCAGATAGCACAAAGAAACTCTGATCAGATTGTAACACAAAAATGGAAAGATGAAGAAGATGGTCATCAGCCACTAGTCTACAGGACATGGAAGGAGTACTTCCAGCAACTTCTGAATGAAGCAAACACCACAGGAGCTGTGCTGCTCTAGACACCAATTATGGTGAAAGAAGAATAGACGCTCACCCTAGAAGAACAGCAATAAGGAAGATGAGGCTGGAGAAACCAACAGGCTCAAATGAGGTCACAACTGTTATGATCCAGAGCTGGGGAGAAATTTCTCCTGATGGTACAAGAGCAAAGGGAATATTTACAATTATAGGCAGTATAGAGGTATCAAACTCTTGCCACACTGCATGTAAGTTTTGTAAGTGAATAATGCAGCACAACCGATCCAATGTTGGCAGTTTGACAGATAGTTGAAAAGATGTTAGTCATAATGAAAAAGTCGAAATGGGCATTATTAGACTTGGAAAGCATATGACAATATGCAAAAAAAGCTGATTTGGCCAGTTTTGTGATGGTTCAAAGTCCAGGAAACATTGGCAGAATTGGCGCAGGCTATATACAAGGATCCTGTGACACAAGAACAGTGATGGGAGTTCCCACTGAGAGTGGATGTGCATCAAGATTTAGCTCTAAGTCCTCTGCTGTTCATGCTGGTGATAGAGTACATTAGCAAGCAGGTCAGAGGAGACAGATAAACAAAGTTAGTGTTGTGCATACAATGTGACATTATAGGCCGACTCCGAACAACACCGAACTTCAGCAAATGATAGGACATTGTAATGCAAAACTGAAGGTACACTAGATGAAACTGAGTACAGATCAGCCAGTTGCAATGGCAGCAATAAGCAGAAGCTGAACATTGAGGTAGAGGGGAAAAAGTGGAACAGGTTAACAGCTTCAGGTGTCTGGGAGGGGGTGTTTAAGGTGAAGGGAAGTTTGAATGAGGAGGTTAAACCTAGAATAGGAGGGGCTGCATCCATATGGCACAGAATGTCAGGAGTAGTGTATGATAGAAGAATGCCAAAGAAGCTGAAGAATAAGATGTAAAAAACCGTAGTGCAACCAGTACTACTGTATGGTACAGTGATCTGGGCAGTAAAGGCAGCGCAGTTGAAGTTAGAGGTGATGGAGATGAATGCCTGAGAAGAGTGATAGGATGCACAGTGTGGGACAGACTAAGAAATAAGCTTATCAGAGAAAGTAGCTCCAAATGAACAGAACAGATTACAGTGGTTCACGTACATGTGTAGGAAAGCAGAAGGCAATCTGGTGAAGAGGATTTGGGACGGAGGAAGAAGAAGAGAGGAAACAAGGGAGTTCAGCAGAGATGTATGGATTGTGTGAAAGACCTGCAACAGACATGACTGTTAAAGGTGGGAGAGTGGCACTGAATCTAGAGAGTTGACAACAGTTGATGTGACACCACAAACCTGTATAGAAAATATGGGATTAATGTTTTTAATTTGCCAATTATTTCCTTATGTAGGATAGTGCTGAATGATTTGGCAAGATCAAGATAAGCAGTGTTTTATTTATGAGTGTGACTGATGTAGTGGACCTATTTCAATCACAGCCCAATGGTACATATTACTTGTATATTTCAGTACATGTCAGTAACAGAAAACATTTCAGACAAGAGGACAGCATATAACAGGAAACATTTACAGGTATGTTGTAGTTCATTCAAAACAGATTACATGTTATAAAGTGAAAGTCAGTGACTGTTCTTGTAAGTTTTAACAAATAGTGAGTTTGAGGCCTCGATTTCAATACAATACTTACAATGTGTATAATGTAGATGTCTAATGTCATGTTTTATAGAACTGTGTAATGGGTTGGAGCATATTGTCAGTCCTTCACTAAATGCTGCTTATTACCATGAATGCCTACTTCTTCTGGTCTGTCCACCATTGTCTGTCTTTCAACCTTATCAACTAACCTGAACTACATAATTCTCTTACTTGCTGGCATCACTCTTGCTGTCCTATAGCATGTTCTACTGCACCAATCTCTGCTTCTCATTTATGCAAACTTTCGCATTACTTCTCCAGCTACTCACAACTCTTAACATCTTTCATTCCACTTAGACAACACACAGCTATATTTATCCCACTGTGTCAGGTCATTCTCTAAATCTGAGCCGTCATTCTTTATTGTAAACGATGTATATTACTGCTGTATGTACACTTCACGTTTTTGTTAGCTGATAATGACATGATGTTCTTTGTGTTTCACTGTTGCAGTCATTGCACTTGGGTTAGCTACCTGCAGGTAGCCCTCAGTTGGCCCGAATACCAGAGACTTAGTATTTCTGTGTCGGTTGCTGTCGCTCCAGGTTTGACATCAGGTCGTCAAGGGTATAAAAACAGGCAACTGACGCCATTACATCAGTCTTTCGTGCCGAGGAGCCTGTAGCAGAAGCAGTTTGCACGAGTGCTGGTCGGCCGCTACCTGAGTTTTCATTATCGAATTGAATTCTCCTGAAGTCCTTCTAAAGCTAAGTACCCAATTGGGGATCCTTTTTTTCTTGCTCTAACCGATGTCAGAAAAAGTTAACAATTGTCTTGCCCATGGAAAGCAAATATCACACCGAGATTTCCATTCTTACTGCGCCATCTGTTTAGACCCAGACCACAATGTCCCCGCTGTCAATTTTGTGCCTTGTTCAATGCCTGAACTATTCATCGTCGGGCCCTTTTTGTTGCTAAATACTTTCGTTTTCTATCTCCATATTCCGAAATGGCTTCGGTAAGCCATCCGACTACCGATCTAATGAAAAAACATATGGATAAAGACAGAGACAGACCGCACAGGTCCCAAGCTGCCGATGATGCTTCCGTTAAGCTAGTCACCAGTTCGCCGGTACTCAGTGAGGTGCTTTCGCAGCCCCTGATGCCCGCTTCAGTGGATTCTCAGGCCTTTACCGAGATCCGTTCGGAGTCCAGTATGCCACGAGAATTTTCGACAGACCCTGCGGATGTCTCTACCCTTGGATGGGTCCAGAGCAGCTGAGCAGGCACCGGGTTCTGAGGAAGTTTTCGGACTACCGATATTCGACACAAACGGACGACTTTTCGTGTCTTCAGTTCCATCTAAAACTTTTCTAAGGCCAAGAGTACGCGCTACACCTAAAAAAACCGACGACCCAAAAACATGCACCTGCTTCCTTGCCACAACATCAAATGCTTAAAATGGCAGAAGACCTTATTACGTTGATTAGGGGAAGTCAGCCTTCCCCTGCTAAGAGGAAAAGAGACCTGTCCCCAGCAGCTTTAACATACCAAGAGACCGACGACTCTGAGGCATCTGATTATGAAGACATGCCTTTATCTGCTTATGAGGATTCAGATTCAGAGGAATCTATTCCCTCTGCTTCTCCTCCAGAGGATTTTTCTTTTGGTGGAACCTTGCATACTTTGAGAGCATTTCCATTGGGAATGCCAAGACTATCCTCAGTCCAAAAAGAGACACAGAGAATTTCTAGACTTGCCACAACATAGGCATTTAGCAATACCCCCAGTCCTGGATGTTGTGGATGATGTCTTTATGGAATCCAGTTTAACTCCTGATACCTTACCCCCTGCTCATAGGAAACCAGACAGAATGCCTGATTTATAAGGTTATTAGTGGGCAGCACAACCCAAGAGTTAGAAGAGCCATTCCAAAAAGCCTCGGGGAGGACACAGCAGTAGACCAACCCACTTTTTTTCATTAATTCCAAAATATCATCATGTGTGACATCTTCCAGAAGGGAGTGTGGGAACCCTTTGCCATCACCCAAGTTACACATCTGGTTCCTAGGACCCTACCACTTTTGGACTTCCAGGGAAGGCTCAGAATCACATTGGGCATTAACAAACTCCCATTACTTCACTAAAGATTTCGATGGCTTTTCTGAAGGGACATTTTCTATTGAGACAAACTACAAGGGACCCAATTCCTCCATGGGACATTGCTGTCATATTGCAGGCCTTAATGCAGGCTCCTTTTGAACCTACAGCCACACTGGATTTAAAATCTCTTTCTTGGAAAACCCTCTCTCTGGTGGTGGTTACGTTTGCAAGGATGATTTCAGAATTGCAAGAATTTTTCTTTTATTTATTTTTGTCTTTATTTTTATTTAATATTTGTTTACCAGGAAGGTCAGACTGGGCTATAGTAGCCCGTTTTCAGCAGAGACCTGGGGAGAAAAGCTCCGATTCAATTTGTAAGATTACAAGTAGAGAATAGAACCTAAAGGTAAGGTAAATCACATAACATAACCAAGCATTTACAATTCAGTTTCAAATTGACAAATATAACAAAACTTGTTACAACATAGCATGTTCTAAAATAGTACTTGTATCACATGAATAAAAGACAAAAAAAAACCCTGTTGTTAATGCAGGTAGAAATTCTCCAAATGTAAACCTCCATTATATGGTCTTCCATAAGGACAAGTGTCTTTGAGAAGGAATCCTACTTTCCTCCCAAAGGTAGCATCCAAAATTAATCTTAACCAGACTATCAGTCTACCCTTATTTTTCCAATAAAAGACAATATAGGTTCATAGGTTCATACTAGGCTATCTGCCCAAGGGCATTTATAAGCCTAGCCAGAGTTTTGTGGCTTTCGCCACCCCTTTAGTTTGGAGGATACTATGCCCATTATTTTGCTGTGCCTCTGTCAAGCAGTGGCACTGATATAATCCCTGGGGTATATCTGCGATCTCCCATCCATTGGTCAAGATTTCTCTTGAATAAAGCCAGCGACGTGCTCTGCCTCACATGTACCGGGATTTTGTTCCACAGCATAGGAAGTCTCTGGGTGATGAATCTGTCCCTCCAGCAGGTCCTATTAATAACCGTGTCAAGGTTTAAGTCTCCCGCCCTTGTAGTTTTGAGGGATCTAGATTTTTTTGAGGTGAAGCATGTTCATCAATTCTGGGTTGGACATGGCCTTGTATGTCAGGCACAGGTCACCTCTGAGCAGACGGTAGGCGACTGAGTAGAGCTGAAGTTCCTTCAGTCGGGCAGCATAGGACATATTTTTGAGACCCTTTATCCTTTTGGTGAGGAACTTTTGGGGCCTTTCCAGTTGCTGCAGGTGTCGTGTCATATACATTCTGAATGGGGCATTGTACTCAATCATTGGCCTGATGAGTGATGAGTACAGGGGGACGATGACTTCCCTTGATCTAGATGCGAATCCCTTCATGATCAGGTGGGCAATGTAGAAGGTCTTCCTAACTACTTTGGCAATGTGAGTATCAAATGAAAGGTTACTGTCAACCTGGGTACCCAGATCCCTGATAACCTCTTCTGTGCTTAGTGGGTTGCCGCCTATATGGTAGCTAGGGGTAACCTTGTTTTTCCCGAAGGGTATGACTATGCATTTTTTGGCGTTTAACTTTAGGCCATGGTTCTGGCACCAGTTTTCCGTTTCTATAAGACCCTTCTGTAGGATATCTGTGTCAGATGTGTTCTCAACTATGGCGCCCAGTTTGCAGTCATCTGCAAATTTTGTCAGCCATACTTTACATTTACTGGATGCTTAAAAGACAATATACTTTACATTTACTGGATGCTTCTAGACAGTGCAGATTTTATTTACACATAACAAAGGACATTAGAAAATCCGATCAGCTGGTTGTGTCTTTTTCTAAAGTATTTTTTCAATACTTTGGAGCTTTTCTCCCTGTGCCTCCGTTGAAAATGGGCTCCTACCCAGTCGTACTTTCCCTGTAGCCAAATGTCAATAAATAATGTGAAACTAGCAAAAGCGTATCGAAGGTCACTCTGTCTAGATGACTTTCTTATTGTATAATGTTTGTGTACGAAAACATGGGACTATCTCTACACAGAAAAACACAGGCTCATTCTACAAGAGCAGTAGCTACCTGTACTGCTTTCATGCCCTATTTCTGTTGACAGGATTTCTGCTACAAGTACTTGATCTACTGTTCACATTTCTGACTTACTACAAGTGGGATATACAGTCTAGATCCTGTACATCATTTGTTTTCACCATTCTCAGGAATATCCTTTCTTGATACCACCCAGGTGTTTTTTGGTAGATTGGGAATCTGTCCCTAAGATTGAATCAGACGAAAAAAGACCGGATATGGAAGTTATGTACTTATCGTAACACTAGATCCAGTTTATCTTGTTTTTTGTCTGGTTCAACATCCCTCCCTCCACCCCCCTTCCTAAATTGTCACCTGGTGCTCCTTTTGAACTGATGGAACTCATCAGGGACCTTTGTTCATGAACAGCCTTTTATTGCTTTTTCTCTCTTTATGGCTACTTAGTCCATCTTACAGGCTAGCCTGTTTATGTTGATAGATAAATATTTTTTTGTAGTTATCCACAGACAAACTTGATCTTGGGTGTTCTGGGGGAACATGGAGAATTATGGGCAGGGGAGAAGACAGAGTCCTGAATCCACAGCTTCTAAAAGATGCTGAGGTCTGATCCAATCGGATCCTATAACCAAATGTTGAAATGGAAGAAAAGACCACATGGAACCAGTCTTCTTGTAAGTACATAACTTTTGTTTATACAAGGGATCTCTACCCGTGGGGGATCACTGAATTGTTTACTCCCCCATGCCCAATGGCTTTGTGAGCTGGAGACCGGCATCCCTGGGCTGTTCTAAGAACCCTACGGCCTATTGATTGTCTCGGAAAGCTTATTGGCCCAACAGTTTCCCCATCAACAAGAGTTTGATGGTAGTGTGTGGTCAATCTGTGGTTCTGTAAAGCAGCCTGCAATTCCATCACCTAGGTTGTCCATCGACTTGCAACGACCACCAGGTCAGAAAGAGGTGCCATTCATGTCATTTACATAACGGGGA
Source organism: Protopterus annectens (assembly GCF_019279795.1). Lineage (NCBI taxonomy): Eukaryota > Metazoa > Chordata > Ceratodontiformes > Protopteridae > Protopterus > Protopterus annectens. Next base: position 51,295,343 of record NC_056747.1, on the reverse strand, counting down.
GGTAGCATGAGCCAGTGTTGTGTTTGCTTGAGGGTGATGCACCCAGCCACTGCTAAACTGTCTTTTGCTTCTTGTGACAGCTCATCTTCCCTGTGTGGTCCCTCAGTTGACTCTGCTGCTGACTGAATATGGGTCACTTAATCCGTAGTCTGGGCTTCATTCCTCTGTGCCATTGAATTGGGCATCACTTCATTGTTTGATAGTGTTACATTCACAAGATTTCCCTTCGTCTTTAATATCGCTAAAGAATATTTCTTCTAGTTCTTCGATCTAGAAGACTGGATAAGAAAAGTAAGTAGTTTCTGTAATTTATTTAATCCGGGCTTGTTTTCATGACAAGGGTAATGTTTGGAAGGGATATGTTGTACCTTTTCTGTTGTGTATATTATTAGTTGTGATTCCACTGAAGATTTTTTTGTTGAATTTATCTTTATATTATTCTTATCTTTGTCTAGGTGATAATGTAATAAAACTTGCTGATCATATCCTAAGTACATAGATCTATATGGGTCACTTACCATAGTTTCAGTATTGCATCATTTTATTTACTTCATCATGCTGACACTTCATAATGTATATTGTTTTATAAGTAATATCTTTTCATTCAGTATTTTAAGTGTGTTGTGGTTGATAGCACTAACAGGACTATTGCATAGGTCTTCATTGGCTTTGTTAGCCATTTGTCAAGGGCCCATTTTATTAATATTTTATCTAAACCTGCTTCAGCAGAATTAAACAAGGTGGAGAAGGAAAACATCAGTCTGTCAGTTTTCATTCTGTCCTCAACCTGTGGGTTTGGCCACTACAATAGTTTATGGGAACCAATAACCTCTTGAACTTATCCCTTACCCAAAATGCACCTTCTCAAATACCTCAGATCTTGTTTGCCGGTTTGTGAATTAGATGTGATGCCATATCCTCTCGAGCAGATGTGGTTTTTAATTTGTTTTCTTCTACAATTATAAATTTCTTTGCCTTTCTTCAAACAATCCCTTACCCTTTTCTTCTTCCAGTGTGAAAGTATTCTTGGGTATTATTGCTCGTATCCTTTTCTTCCAGATGTCATGTAGTTCTTAAATATCATAGTTGATACTCTTCTATTTTTCCAACTTTTCCTTTTGTCAAGGAAAAAAAAAGAGCAAAAAAAATTCCTGTCAACTTATCTCCCTCTTCCCTGTTTCTTAGTAGTCTCTTAGGTGAGAGAGCATGGTGTGTGTGTGTGTGTGTGTGTGTGTGTGTGTGTGTGTGTGTGTGTGTGTGTGTGTGTGTGTGTGTGTGTGTGTGTGTGTGTGTGTGTGTGTGTGTGTGTGTGTGTGTGTGTGTGTGTGGTGTGTGTGTGTGTGTGTGTGTTTGTGGTGTGTGTGTGTGTGTGTGCGTGTGTGTGTGTGTGGTGGTGTGGTGTGTGTGTGCGTGTGTGGGTGGTGGGTGTGTGTGTGTGGGTGGTGTGTGTGGGTGGTGTGTGTGTGGGTGGTGTGTGTGTGTGTGGGTGTGTGTGTGTGGGTGGTGTGTGTGGGTGGTGTGTGTGGGTGGTGTGTGTGGGTGTGTGTGGTGTGTGTGTGAGAGTGGTGGGGTGTGTGTGGTGTGTGTGTGTGTGGTGTGTGTGGGTGGTGTGTGGGTGTGTGTGTGGTGTGCATGTGTGTGCATGTGTGTGGTGTGCGTGTGTGTGTGTGTGTGTGTGGGTGGTGTGTGTGTGGGTGGTGTGTGTGTGGGTGGTGTGTGTGTGGGTGGTGTGTGTGTGTGTGGTGTGTGTGTGTGTGGTGTGTGGTGTGTGTGTGTGGTGTGTGTGTGTGGACGCTTGTGGTGTGTGTGTGTGGGTGGTGTGTGTGTGTGGGTGGTGTGTGTGGTGTGTGTGTGTGGTGTGTGTGTGGTGTGTGTGGTGTGTGTGGTGTGTGTGTATGTGTGGTGTGTGTGTGTGTGTGTGTGTGTGTGTGTGGTGTGTATGTGCATGTGGTTTGTGTGTGGTGTAAGTGTGTGTGGTGTGGGTGTGTGTGTGTGGTGTGGGTGTGTGGATATGTATGTGTGGTGGTGTGTGTCTGTGTGTGCTGTGTGTGGTGTGTGTGTGTGGTGTGTGGTGTGTGTGTGTGTGGCGGGTGTGTGTGTGTGGCGGGTGTGTGTGTGTGGCGGGTGTGTGTGTGTGGGTGGTGTGTGTGTGTGTGGTGTGTGTGTGTGTGTGTGTGTGTGTGTGTGTGGTGTGTGTGTGTGTGGGTGGTGTGTGTGTGTGGGTGGTGTGTGTGTGTGTGGGTGGTGTGTGTGTGGTGTGTGTGTGTGTGGTGTGTGTGTGTGGATATGTATGTGTGGTGGTGTTTGTGTGTGGGTGGTGTGTGTGGATATGTATGTGTGTGTGGATATGTATGTGTGTGTGGTGGTGTGTGTGTGTGTGGGTGGTGTGTGTGTGTGTGTGTGGTGGTGTGTGTGTGTGTGTGTGTGTGTGTGTGTGTGTGTGTGTGTGTGTGTGTGTGTGTGTGTGTGTGGTGTGTGTGTGGTGTGTGTGTGTGTGTGTGTGTGTGTGTGTGTGTGTGGTGTGTGTGTGTGTGTGTGTGTGTGTGTGTGTGTGTGTGTGTGTGTGTGTGTGTGTGTGTGTGTGTGTGTGTGGTGTGTGTGTGTGTGTGTGGGTGGTGTGTGTGGTAGTGTGTGTGTGCGGTGGGGTGTGTGTGTGTGTGGTGGGGTGTGGGTGGGGGTGGTGGTGGTGTGTGTGTGAAGATGAGCCATTCTGGATGAAAGGTTTGCCTGTGGATGGCATAGTCATGGTGGTGGCCACAGAAAAGGAACTAGCAGAGGAATGTTCCTCTAGCCATCCTCCTAACAAGGAGTCTCAGATGATGGATAGATTTGGGAAGTGAGTTTCTGCGTCAATGACCTTTGCCTTATGGTCCTTTAACTACCTGGCACACTTTACAAGACTACAGAGGGATTTGATTAAAGAACTGTCAGATAACCTCTCAGAGACATTTTTGAAGATGTTTGGGAACCTGTTACCTCTCAGTTGGCCACCCTAATCTCCATTTCTAACACTTCCATGAGGCTTATTTCACATACAGCTGAAGGAACAAATAGAGTAGCGGGTTCAGGCTTTGCCATAAGGAGACCTGCTTGGATGCAGTTGTGTGATTTTTGCAAGAGCCCTTAAAGTCTTTGTTTGTCAGTACCCCCTTTGACAGCACATCCTTGATTGGCCGTAAAGATAGACCCACATTGATCAGGTGTGAAAAGGATGGGAAAACTCTTTGTGCTGTGGGCGTACATTTTTCCACTCTGCAAAGACCCTTTTCTAGGAATCAGTGCAGTAGTAAGAAAATGTGGTTCAAGAAATTCCAAGGGTATTCTCATGACACACATGGTGGTAGTTGACCCCAGAGGCAGAGGGGGAACACTAACAGAAGACGCTGCCTTTGCGGCAGAGGTGGCCTGCAAATCTAATGGTACAGATTCCTTCTTTGGTAAACCCTTTCAGTGCTCCTGAAAGGAAGGCTGATTGTCTTCCTCTGGAGGCAGTCAGGGGTCTTTGGTCACTGCACCAGAAAGCCTGGCTGCAGATAAGACAAGATACATGGATGCAGAGGACAATATCCAGAAACTATATTATACCATTTTCCCTTCCTCCATTCATTTGCAAAAAAATCCCAGATGTTCCAGCCAGTCAAAGGGAACAGGCAGCACTGCAAATACAAAAGTTGCTAGAAAAGAGTCATGCAAGAGGTCCCACCAGACCAGAGAGGATCTGGAATTTACTCAAGGTTCTTTTTAGTGCCAAAAAGGACAGGGGACTGCAGACCAATTTTAGATGTCAGCAATTTAAACAAGTCAGTTCAGGGAACCAAATTCCGGATGGTCACAATTCAGTCCATCCTCCCCTTTTTGGGACAGGACAACTGAATGTGCTTGATAGACCTTCAGGATGCTTACTACCACATTAAAGATGCACATGTGATCCAGAAGGTTCTTGTGCTTCTGGCTGGGAGCTGGTCATTATCAATTCAAAGTACTGCTCTTTGGCCTCACCACAGCCCCCCGGGTGTTCACCAGGTTTATGGCAGTAGTAGCAGCACATTTCCATATTTGGATGACTGGCTCATTACTGCTACAACCAGGCATTGACTGTTAGAGGCAACGGAAGAAGTTCTCCAAACATGCTGTTACCTGAGCACAACCATAAATTACAAAAAATCTCACCTAGAACCAACACAAACTTGAGATTTCATAGGAGCTTCCTTAAACACAAAGATTGCAATAGCCTCCCTTCCCCCACCAAAACTGGAGACGTTTTCAAGTCATGAAGATAATCAACAGCAACAAAGTACAAGCATGATTAGTTCTTCAGGTGCTGGGGTCCATGGTAGTGTCTGTAACACTTTTCTCCTTGGCCAGATTTCACATGAGAATTTTACAATGGCTGCTTGCAACACAATGGTCCATCCTTAATCAGCCAGTGTCAATGCCCATTGCAGTCACCAGTATCTACAAAATATATCTTGCATGGTGGATTCAGTAGCATTAAATTTTACAGGGCTGTCCTTTCATTCCCCCTCAGCCCAAGGCCACAATATCCATGGATGCTTCCCAGTTAGGGTGGGCAGGCATTGTCTGTGGAGGACGGTCCAATGCCCTTGGTCCGCAGTAGAGGCTAGTTTGCACATCAATGTCCTAGAGGTAAGGGCAGTGCTTTTAGTGTTGCAGGCCTTCCAAGATGCTCCCCCCTTGGAGACAATTGCAGTTAAAGTGGACAACATGTTAGTAATTCAGCATATCAACAAACAGAGGAACCAGATCCTGCCTAGTGTGTTGAAGCTCTGACTGTGGCAGTGGGCAATTTTATCTAACCATTTTCTCATAGCAACCCACATTCTGGGGAAGTCCAGTGTGATAGCAGACAGATTGTGCAGGTCCATACTTTTACCTCATGAGTGGTCGCTCAGAGAGTATCGGAAAAGATATTCTGAAGATGGGGTCAGCCATGCTGCAACCTGTTTGACTTTCTCCTAAGTAACAAGTGCAGCAGCTATTTTGCCCTGATCCCCCAACAGGGGGTGTTACCAATGGGTGTTGTTCTTAACAGTTGGCCTTCCAGTTTCCTTTATGCCTTTTCTTCAATTCCATTAATTCCCAAGTTCCTACAGAAGGCAGTCAGACTGAAGAGCACCGTTATCCTCATTGCTCTTTACTGGCCTTGACAGATTTGGTTCCCCTTCCTTTGGCCTCACCTAATTCGACAGCCGTGGATACTGGATCCAAGTCCGAATCTCCTGTCCCATCCAACAGGCATGGTTCACCCAGATGTTCCAAATCTCAAGTTGACAGTGTGGTTTCTCCAATTCCATTGGTAGGCAGACAACCCATGCTATCTTCCCCTGTCCAGTGCATTCTGTTATCTTCTCATAAACCATGTACACAAAAGCTTTACACCAGTAAATGGAAGAGATTTATGCTTTGGGTGCTCCAGAATAACGGTGAACCTTTTTCATCTCTAGTTCATGATGTTCTTCATTTTTTGGCTTTACATTTTAATGAAGGAGCTTCGGCTTCTGTGATCAGTCCAATTAGCAGCGATATCCAACTTTCACACTGGTTATCAAGGCTCCTCTGTTGCTTCTCACAAACTTTGTAAAGCCATTTTGAGGGGTACTCTTCTTTTAAAACCGCTTTACAAAGATCCTCCTCTTCCTTGGGACAGGAAGCCGATGTTGCAAACAATTACTCAATCCCCCTTTGAGCCAGCCCGTGATTGCAATCTGAAGTTCCTGTCTTGGAAAACTATTTTTAGTAGCAGTAGCTTCTGCCAGAAGGATCTCAGAGATTCAAGCCTTTTCCTCTAAACCACTATACCTGTTTTTTCACAAAAATAGTCTCGTTCAGAACCCCAACCCCTCATTTCTTCCTAAGGTGGTTTCAGAGACCAGTATTAACTTGCCAGTGTTTTTTCCTCAGCTTCTGTAGCAAAGGTGTGAATACAGTTTGCATTTGCTAGATGTTTGCAGGCAATTGAGATTCTGTCTTCACAGAACAAAAGATTTCAGGAAGTTGGGCCAGTTATGTGGTTCCTTCTCATATACCAGATTGGGAAAACCTGTGAAAAAGTGATGCTAGCCAGATGGCTCACAGATTGTATCTCATTTTTTTATTCCAAGTCACGCATTGCCTTGATATCCTTGTAAGCCCATTCAACCATGGCTGTAGCAACTTCAGCTGTATTCAAGTCTAGAGCTTCCATGGATGATATATAATTGAGATAGGTGAATTGTGGGTAAGGGATGAGCTTGAGAGGTTTTTAATTCCCAAGTGGCTAAGTCAGGTCTGAAGATTGGAACCGAACCCCACTGGCTGAGGAAGAATGAAAATGGACAACACAGATGGAATGTTATGGTGAGTTACATATCTTCTTTTTACTCGGCATATGCCTCACTTCTAGAAAAACTCCTATACAGATAAAGCAGCATGATGCAGTGCGTCCCTTCAAGATACCTTGATAGTTGGAATGGTATTCATAAATTCACTCTGGAGTTGACTGGTCTAGCCTCCCTTTGGAGGGGAGATGCAGTCTAGGATGGAAATTAGCAAAGCATACTTTTCACAAGACTCTGTGACTTTTAGCCTCCTATAATTCCTATTATTAATTAATGTTGACATCTGTGTGTGGTTTCTTAGTGTCTTAGATACTCTTTTAACAGCATACTGGGAGCTCAAGTTGGTGATGTCAACAGTCTATACATTTATGCATTGTCAATGTTTATGTAAAGATTCATTTCCAGTTTTATTATACTTTCAATATTATGATTGTCTTTACAAAAACACTTACTGTATGCATTCATATATAGTTTTTAAATGCTTTGTATAATTGCTGTAAGTTTTTATTGGTCATGAATTTGTCATGCAAGTAGTGAGTGAGTTTTATAACTTTTGTTCTGAAAAAGTCTCCATACTTAAAATGAGGCTAAAATCTGAACAAAGTGTTTAGTATTTGTGATTAAATTGGTGAGACTGATCACTTTGGTACATTCATTGATGGTTGCTAGTTTATATTTTCTCCATACTTAGATTAACACTGTCATTTTGTAAACACTGGATGTAGTTTGATTGGAGAACCTTGTAGGAATACTCTAGCAAAGATTAATGTTTTGAATCTACAAAAGGCTAAACTGTACAGGAGTGCAGTCAGATTGTATGTAAGGAAAGCAGTTTTTTGTGCTAATCTCACTTGTTGTTTTCTTTCGGCTTTTCCCGGTTAGGGGTCGCCACAGTGGAACTCCGGTCCGCTAATGATTGGCAGTAGATTTTTACATGCCGAGTTGCCAGCCCTGACGCACAACCTTCAACGAAGGTACGCCCATTCACGCATATCTCCACACAGAAGACGCTTTAGCTGAGAATCGAACAGGACAATGTCTTACTGTGAGGCGACAACGCTACCGCAGCACCACCACCGCAGTTTTATATGCTAATGTCACTAATGCTTTCTAATACTGAATTGTTCATACTTTTTTCAATAAATGTTGGCATAGAAAATAAAAGTCTGAGCTGTGTGGTCAAAACTATCCCTTGGATTCAGAAAAGCTTACCTTTGTACAGAAATCTTAATAGGTTTCCACATTGCAGAAAGCCTGAGCAACTGAGACTGCTCTCCTTCCACTGTATTCTGCTGGTGTAGTGCAGAGAGACAAATCCCATGTACTCTCTGTCAGCAGATTAATTTGGTAAAGTCATTCAGAAAATTGTTTGGCTAACTTAATTTTTCCACTAGATGGAAAAAGTGAATGCCATCTTCATTGATGGTGTTCATCAAAGATTGTAGCTCACACTAGGTTGTGTGTGTGTGTGGTTATTCCATAAGTGTGTAGGGGCTTGTTTGTTTCTGCTTGGTACGTATGTGCTGTCGAGTGCCTATACTACCAAGATACATGGGCTGGATGGGAAAATAATGGTGGGGTCAGGTCTTAGTGCACTGTTCTATTCAGACACATGATGATAATTGACCACTAATCAGCTGATTATGTATGCGACTTTACCTTGTCTATGAATAAAAGATTTTTTTGTGGCTGTAATTGAAGGAAAACATATTCGTAAATTAAATCTGGCAGTGAGAATCTGAGGGTATAGAGTAAGAGAGTGCAGAAGATAAACAACTGTGCTGAACAGCTAACGTGTCCTTTATAACATGGTACCAAGTACAAGTGAAGGTCAGCCTGGTTACAACAGGCCATTGTAGGTGTAGCTAAGTTTGCAGATATCTTTGAAAATAGATGCCTGGTGGTTAAGCTTGCAATTAGTGTACATATTTGTCTTAAGCTTAATGTGAGGAGGGTGTCTCCTGCAAACAGGATTATAAGGAAAGGATGCAGAGATATAACTGAATTAATAAAGTTTGATATAAAACAAATTTCATGCATGAAGTTGTTTGTGCTTCACCTGACCACTCCATCAGTACTATATATAACTTTAGATTATCATCTGCATTCTGTAGGCATATTTGTTTCTAGACCTATGAAAAGGGTAAGAAATACCCTTATCTGATGATGTCATTTTAATTTGTTCCTCAACAAATGGGTTCAAATTCAACACTGCCACTTTTTTGCAGTCTAGGGTCAGGCTCTCAAGCTTCTCTCTTTACCCAGAATACCCTTGATCACTGCTTTACCTCAGATGTCGTTTGCCTCTGTTGTCGAGCAGTGGAGATTTTTCGCACTCTTGAGCTCTAGGCAGTTTAGTTGTGACATATGAATTTTTGTGTTTAATACTAAATAATTTTCTTCTTTAGTGCCTTCCTGCCTTTATCATTTCAACTTTCTATACTCAGTGTAGGCTCTATCCTAACATTGTTGGTAGTTTTTTTTTTTCTTACCTCTCTTGAGGTAACCTGTTTTTGTTTGTTTTTTTAACCAGTGGTGGTAAGTTATTTCCCCTTTTGTTTTTCTCTACATTTGTATATATATAAAAAAAAAATATTTGTCTATTTTTTTCTCTTGTATTTAGTTGTACTTTTCTGGTAAGTTTCAAGAAGTACTCTTCCTTTGGGCATGAGATTCCTAATTCTGATGCCCACAAGGAGTGTGTGTATTGTTTAGGCCCTGCTCATTTTCAGATTTCATGTGGTATCTGTGAGGATTTTTTATGCCTGGGTGGTCAGTGATAGGCGTAACAAGCTGGTCTTGAAAGGTCTGTTGTCCACTTCATCTGCAGTTCCTTCTACTTCAGGAGCTCAAACCCCCTCGAGAAGTCATAAGGCTTTGGAGACGAGGGAGACTAGAAAGCACGCCCCTATTTGTTCTCCTTCAGCTCTGAGTTTGGAGCCACCTTCAAAAATAAAAAACAGGCCTCGGATCCGACTTTTGTATCCTACTGCCCCTAAAGTGAAAAAGGTTTTGGATCTGACTTTGTTGGATTTGATCGCACGCCCAGTCTAATGGAGAATCCAAATAAGACTTTTCATCCTCCCTCAGCATCCTCCTCCTCCTCCATCAGGTCTTTCTGGAGTCTTTCAGAGCATGATGTGGATAGGATGATGAGAAAGTTCCTTCAGGCTGAGTCTCCCATCTGGTCCATGAGTCTGCAGCCTTGGACACACTCTGCAGTGACTCCTCTGATCCGACCTGAGGTTTTGAAGGTGTTTGATCCAAAGATTCCGAGAGTCAAAGTGTCGGATCCGAGAATGTTGCCTTCCTCTACTCCGACTGTTTCCCTGTGATCCAATTCTGCTCCTAGCATTTCAGAGCAGAAAGAGTCTCAGAGCTGAAGCATTGGGTCCTAGGAGATGACTGACTCTTAGGGTTTCAGAGCCATCGCTTCCGCTTGGTGCCTTGGCGTTGGACAGCTCTGGTATGATTCCCTCCTCGGGGGGTGGAACCTGAAGGGACTAGAACATTAGCTGAGCTGAGAGTTTCGGCTTTGGGGAGGCTGATTTCTACTTCTCCTGGGCCTTCTGCCTTTGAGGTAGTGGAAAGGTTTTTCTCACATTCAGGGGATTCTTCAGCTATCCCCTCTTCAGAGTCTATCCCTGTTCCTCCTCCGGATTTGGGTGCTAAGTCTAATCTTATTCTACAGGTAGAGCCAGCCTGTAGATTTCAGACAGTCACAGCTCAGGGACTTCTCCTTCTGACACTTCTCCAGAGTTTCCTACTGAAGAGGTTCCTGAGAAAAAAACTGTGCAAAAGGAGACACTTGGATTCCCCTCAGGAATCATTGACAGAGGAGACTGACTTTGATGAAAGGGAAAGGTACCCTAGACCTCAACCAGAAGATGTCTCATTTGAGACATTTTCGAAATCCTGTGCCAAAAAGGTGGATGATCTTCCCAGAATCCTTCTCAGGAAGAATCAGTGTTCATAGAAGCTATCTGGTCTGGCCCATCTATATTTGGGTTACCCCCCTGGGAGGATGAGCTTATCGATCCTGTCTCCTGCCTGACATGGAAGGAACCAGATTCCATAGAGCCCATCCCCAAACACCCAGACTAGTTACTCAGATCAGACGGGCAACACTAATCCAAGGGGATTCCTGTAGATGCCATGGTTTTTGCGGCAGCCATGAAGGAGGAGCTAGCTGAGCAAAGCTCTTTTTTCCACCCCCTAACCGAGGGTCTTGGGCTTTGAACAGATATGAAAAGTGAGTGTATGCATCAGTGATCTTTGCTGTATGATCGCTGAATTACCTGGCACATTTTACTAGGTTACAGAGGAACTTAATAAAAGAATTCTGTACCTCTACCTCTGGGTCCATGTCCACGGAGGTAGCAAAAGCTTATTCTTCATGACTACCACCCTACACTGTATATCAAACGCATCCATGAGGTTTATCTCTCACACGGCTGTATGTTCCTCACGGACTGCATGTACAGGCATATCCATTAGGATGCATGCCTGGATGTGCTTCTGCAACTTTGCAGAGCCCTTTAAAGCATCTTTCATCAGTGCTGCTTTTGTTGGATCCTCCCTTTTTGGGCCCACCAATAAAGAGACACTTGCCTGTAGTGAACAAGATAGAAAGACCCCATCTGCCATAGGAATCCATTTTTCTACCCCACAGAGATCTTTATCGGTAAATAAGTGCGGTGGTAAGAAAATGTGGTTTCTGAAATCTCAGGGGTCTTTTCAAGATTCACACAGAGATTTTTCTCCCAGAGGCAGAGGGAGAAATACTTATAATAATGGAAGATGTCACCCACGTGACACAGGGGTCCACAGAATCAAGGGTCTCAAGATTTTTTCTCTAATAGACTTTTCCAGCATTCCTGAAGGGTTGTCTGACAGTTCTTCTCTGATGACAGTCAGGGGATGCTTGTCTTTTTACCTGGAAGCCTGAGCAACCATCACAAAAAGCACATGGGTGCAAAGAATCATATCCAGAGGATATTTTATTCCCTTTTTACAGAATCCCCCAAAGATAAGAAAAAGTTTCCCTGATGTTCCACCCAATCAATGGGAGCAAGCAGCTCTGGAAATGTAAAAGCTGCTAGACAAGAGCCATTCAAGAAGTCCCACCTTAGCAAAGATGATCCATTATTTACTCAAGGTTCTTTTTAGTGCCAAAGAAAACAGAGGACCTGAGACCCATCCTGGATCTCGGTTATCTAAACAAATTCATAAAGAACTCATTCTACCGTTACTCCAGAAAGGCGATTGGATGTGCTTTGTAGATCTGATGGATGCATACTGTCACAACAGACTATCTCAAAGATTCCTTTGCTTCCAGCTGAGAGACTGTCATAATCAGTGCAGAGCCCTGCCATTTGGTGTCACTACAACCCCCAGGGTGTTTACCAAATGTATGGCAGTGGTTACAACCTAATCAAAGACTGCATGGATTTAAGGGGGTTTCCTTTTTTAGACAACTAGCTTCTCACTGCATCAACGAGGCATCTGTTGATAACAGCCAGAGACCATCTTCAGTTGACTCGTTTTCTAGGTATCGCTATGAATTTTGCAAAATCCAACCTTCAACCAGTAATGTTCTTGGGGTTTGTAGGGGCTCGCCTAGACGCAATGAATCCTCAAGCGTTCTTACCATACAACAGAATTCTTACTCTAAGGTTACATGTCAGTCAAGTCTGGCGCATCAGTTTTCTCCTGCCAAACTAATTTGAAGAGCTCTGGGATCGATGGCTCCTGCAATCACGTTAATACTGACAGCTCGGTTTCACATGAGAATCCTTCAGTGGAATTTACAAGTGCGATGGTCCGTTCTACACCAGTCCTTACAATTTACAATAGAACTGTCCAGGGAATGCAAGGACTCATTAATATTGCGGATCCAATCCAGTCAGATTTGTCAAGATCTTTCCTTTATCCTTCTTCCACCCATTGTCACATTGACCATGGATGCCTCCCAGTTTGGGTGGGGGTGGTTGAGCATTACTTGGAAAGACTGTTTAAGGCACTTGGACCCCAGTAGAGACCAAATTGCATCTAAATATCTTGGAGATGAGAGAGGTCTTATTAGCATTGCAGGCATTCAAGAACTCTTTCACTTAGGGGACATTTGCTATTCAGCGGACAATATGTCAGTGGTTTGGTACATCAGCAAACAGGGGAACCAGATATTACCCTTTTTGCTGAGAGGCAGTGAGAGTTTGGCAATGGGTGGATCTCCTCCTACAGCTTTCTTATAACGATGCACATTCTGGGGAAATCATATGTAGTAGCAGATAGGCTCAGCAGATCTAGTCTGATGTCTATTCTGATGTCTCACATGTGGCCCTCAGTCCGTCAGTGGCAGATTGCCTCTCCCTTCAGCAACAAGTGCAGCAGGTTCTTTGCCCTAATCCCTCCTCAGAGACGGTCGCTGTTTTAATCTGTATTTGGTCCTCCTCTCTCTCCTTTATGCTTATCCTTCCCTACCCCTAATTCCCAAGGTTCTTCAGAAAGTTTTCTGGTTGAAGAGCAAAGTAATCTTCATTGTCCCCTTTTGGCCTTGGCAGCTTTGGTTTGCCTTCCTATGGTCTCATCTAATGTCTTCTTTGGACACTGTACTCCAATACAGATCTCCTTTCGCACCTGTAAGCCCTGACTCATCCAGACATTCCAGACTTTCCTTTCCTGTTTGAAGAATTTTGTTTTCATCTCAGAAACCCTCTATGAGAAAGATTTATAAAAATAAATGGAAGAGATTGGTCTTATCTGGTCAGCAGAGAGATTTGGATCCTTTCTCTGCTCCAATCCTTGCTGTTTTAAAATTTCTAACATTTCTCTCTCAAGGTGGGGCCAGTTTCTTTACTATTAAAGTTCAACTAGCTGCCATTTTGAATTTTCACGTTTGAGATAATACTTTTCCTTTGGCTTCATCAAAGCTGTGTAAGGCTTTTTTTAAGGGTACTTTTTTACTTAGACCACCTATTAAGGACTGGATACCTCTTTGGGATCTCCCTTTAGTTTTACAAACCACCTATTAAGGACCGAATACCTCTTTGGGATCTCCCTTTAGTTTTACACACTCTGATAACAGTCACCCTTTGAATCCTCCACAAAAGTGGACCTCAAGTTTCTTTCTTGGAAAATGTTTTTCTTGTAGCTATAACTTCAGTAAGCAAGTCTTTGAACTCCATGTACTCTCGTCAAAACCTCATTAGTTGATCTTCTATAAGGACAGAGTTGCCTTATGTACAAATCCATCCTCCTTACCCAAAGTTGTGTCAGAAGTAAACATCAATCGGGTCATCAGTTTGCCAGTTTTCTTCCCAAAAATTGAGAATAAAGAAGAATACACGCTCCAGTCTTTAGATGTACATAGACCACTTCATTTCTATCTTCACAGAACAAAGGATATTAGGAAGACTGATAAACTGTTTCCTTTGCCAAAAACAATTTGGGTATGCCTGGCTCAAAAACTACAGTGGCCAAATGTATAACTGATTGATTGCATTTCTCATGTGTACTCAAAAGTTTTGACCTTGCCAAGACAACCAAAGGCTCATTCAACTAGGCCAATGGTTACATCATTTGCTTTTTGGTCCAGAGCTTCCATAGATATTTGTGCAGCTGCCACATGGTATAAAGCTCATACCTTTATGGCTCATTATAAATTAGACATCATTTCCAAGAGTAGAGCTGCTTTTGGCTCTGCGGTATTCAAGAACATCCTTCCATGAGGGCCATCCAAGGTTATTGTAGCTGGGGACTCTGTTCCATTCATTGAGGAATGAATGAAAATGCCATCATCAGGTATTTATGTACTTACCATAACTATGCATCTTTGTTCAGTTTCATTCTTCATAAACTTCCTTCCCACCCTCCCCCTTCATTGTCTTTGGGAATGACCTGATGGAGTTGGTTGGGAACCATTGTTCCTGTTTGAGGGCCTATTCTGTTCTATCACATCTTTTTCGATCAGTGTTATGATTGTTACTTTTTTCAAACATAGATTAGAGGCATCAAACTCTATCTGAGATAAAGCAGTGATCGGGGACATTAGACTGCAGAAAAGTGGCCGAGGTAGATCCAAGGATCAGATCCAACCTCATTCATTGAGGAAGAATGAAAATGAACAACACAGATGCATAGTTATGGTAAGTACATAACTTACGGATACTACACCTGAAAAAATATTTTATGCCGGTCCTGTAGGTAGAATAAAAAGTAAACGTTCACATTTTTGTTTGAATGTTCCAGAACGTTGAACTGTATATTGTACAAAGAAATCCCACCAGAGTAAACCATCACTTTATATTTTTAGGGCAGTTGTGTAATTTTACTAATACTTATTAACATTGCTTTTCGGTTTATAGACTTGTAGGTGTTTACTAGGCTACATAGGTGTTTAGTAGGCTAATGACCACAAGGGCTTTTTAAGCCTAGTCTTGCATCCCATATCTCTGGCAAGTTCTGGTACCCTTGATAACCAGAAGCAGAGGCCTAGGAGGTGAGCCATTTACAGGCTGCCTGTGTCTGTTAGAGACTCTCTGTATTATTTTGGTGAGGAATCTCTGTGGACGTTCCAATTATTAGGTATGCCTGGTTAGGTGCATACTAAAAGGGGGCACTGTACTCACTGATAGGTCTGATTGACGAATACTGTACAACAATGACTTCCTTGGACCTAGACGCCATACCTTTGTTTATAAGTTCCACTACATAGAATGATTGTCTCACTACTGTAGACGTGATGGTCCAAGTCTAGATTACTATCTGCATGTCCCCAGGTCACTGGTTACTGGGTCAGCTCTTAGGGGTGTGTTGTCAATATGATAGTTACCAGAGGTGGCTGACTTCCCAAAGGATATTATGCATTTCTTAGCATTTAGTTGTAGTCCATGACTCTGACACCAGTTGTTTGCGTCAGCCGTTCCTGGAGAACATCTGTGTTGGTGGGGGATTCGGTGACAACCCCTAATTTGTAATCATCTACAAATTGTCAGCCAGAGGCCATTGACAATGGGCCTTGACTTAAGAGAAGTAAATGCCAAAAAGGAGCAGTCCTGGGACTGATCCCCGAGGAACTCTACTTGTGACTGACCTCTTTGCAGAGGTGGACTCCCCAATTCTAACTTCCCGGGTCCTATCTGTGAGCCAGCTGGCTATCCACCGAATGGCATATGGGTTTGTTCATAGGTTCATAGGTTCATACTAGGCTATCTGCCCTAGGGCATTTATAAGCCTAGCCAGAGTGTGTGTGTGTGGCTGTGACCTTACCCACCCAATAGACTGGCCATATTATCGTAAAATTGCTGTTGAACTGTCCAGCAGTGATGATTCCCCTGGTAGAGACAAATTTTCTCCCATCAGTGTCACAGTCTTCTTCGGATCAATAGTGAGAGCGTCTCAGTGTGATGACTGGGACGTGTTATGTCTTTGTTCCTCTCTCTCCTATTGGCTCTGGGTGGTTAAGGCTTAAGTCCCTATTCGTGTTTTGTTAAGAAGGGAGCCTCTTGGCCGCAGTGGGTGGATTTGGATTTTTGAGGAGGTGGCTGTCCATTAATTCCGTTGGAGATGTGGCTGTATGTCAGTGTTCATAGAGCTTGACATAGCACACGGTATGGGCTGAATAGAGCTGGAGTTTCTTCAGTCGGGCATTGTATGACATATGCCTTTTGCCTTATCCTTTTTGCTGCAGGTGTTGGGTGTGTTGCTTCCAAATGGGTGTAAGGTACAATCATTGGTTCATGCGAGTTGTACTCAATCATTGGTCTGATATGATAAGGATGTGAGGTATTAATGACCTCTGGATCTCCTGAACTGATTCCTAACCACAGGTGCAATGTAGGTGTCAAAAGAGAGGTTTGCACTTTGGAGTGTCAAATAGGCCATCCGATAACTTCTTCCAGAGTCCCATTAACTAATTCTTATGTGTTGGATTTATACCATTACCTAATTTTATTACCTTACCTTTTCTTTCCCAAAGGGTAATTCTATATTTTGGCATTTATTTTTAGGCACCAGTTCTCTGGGGCACCAGTTATCCATTTCTATGAGACCTCTCTAGGAGGATGTCTGTGTCTGATGGGAATTATTCAATTATGGTGCCCAGTTTGCAGTCATTTGCAAATTTTGTCAATCAAATGAAAAATGCCGCACACTTCAGAAAAATAAATGGAAGGTGAGAGGGGCCCAGGACTGAGCCTGGTGGACACGGCACCAGCAACCTAACCTGTGTGTTCTGTCACTGAGCCTAACCCTGTGTGTGTTCTGTCCTTGAGCAGTTTGCAACCCATCTTTTGACATATGGGTTACATCTGCCTAAGCGTGAGCTTTTCTGAGATGCCGGTAGGGTATTAGGCCTGCCTTACCCTCAGGGCTGTCAAGGTAGGCTGTGTGAACTGCCTTACCTTCAGAGGATCTGCCCTGACAAAGCCAAAAAAAAGGAGCCAAAGTGCCTGTAGGTCCCCAATCTGTGACAAGCGATCCAAATTCTGTAGGTCCCCATGCCATTATTTATGAGTTCCAATATTGCAGAGCCGTAATTTCAGATGGCGCAGGAAGCACTTATGGGCAGGACCACACAGCCACCTTTTGGCACACCACTTCCGCCCGAAGCACCGCCTTTGTGGAGTATGTACCTAACCTCTTGAGTTTGTCAACAATGCCAAAGTGGTGTATTGTGTCAAAGCCCTTGGCTGGTTCAAAGTGGGCAGTGTGAACCATTTTGCCCTCTTCCATTACTTTGATGACCTTCTCAAAGAAGTCCACCAGATTGAGAAGGCATGACCTGTCTTTGATGAAACCAAATTTGGTTGGGTCCAGTGTCTGGAGTTTTCCGATGTCATTATTGATTATTTCCATATATTTTTTTCATGGCTTTGGTTATGAGACTAGTGAGACCTATGGGTCTGTAGTTTCCAGGGTATGTAGGTGGCCCACCATTGTGCAGAAGTGTAACTGTTGCTGTTCTACATTCATGAGGTACTAAGCCTGTTTTTGAAGCAACAGTTAAATAGCAGTTCCAGAGGTCCTGATAGGTCATGTTTTATGCTAGAAGGCATCCTGGGATATTGTCTCTGCCTATTGATGCAGTGTTTATTCCCTTAATTGGAGACCATTAAGGACCTGTTCCTAGTAATAGCGGGGGGGGGGGGGGGGGGTTACATTTGATGGTATTTCCTGAGAGAAGGTTGAGTGGGGGAGAGAGGCAAAGCTGGAGCTGACTCTGTCTGCCAGTAGGTTTGCTGTATCTTCTGGTTTGGTACAGGTGGCTCCATTAAGAATGAGCTCTGCATACAATTGTGTGTTAAATGAGATTACCATGCTTCCTGGCTTCATAGTAATAATTTGGATAACTCATCCCCACCCAGTGAAGACCTTGTACTACCATCAAATCCACTCTGATATTAGTTGGTATGGCAGGAGTGTAGTTAGTAGAAAGTTCTAAGAGCTCTGCCCTAGGTGTAATATAACAAAAACCTTGCACATAAGTAGAAAGAATTGGCTTGTTAACTCATCTAAATTACATTATGTCTACCAAGAAAGTGAATAAAGGAAACAAAACAGCTGGAAAAGCTGTCCAGGACTCGGATAAAACAGCAACGGTTTACTTGAGAAAACCTCAAGAAAACATGAGGAAATTTCCCAGAAATTGTTGGAGTTAGGGGACAGATTGACAAGGGGGAATCTAAGATTCATGGGGTACCCATAAAGGTGGCAAGAGCAGATGGTAAAAAAATTGTAATAAATTGCATTCATCAGTGGATGGGTATCCCACTGACAGAGATACAAGTGGAAAGCATACACAGAGAGAGAAAGGAGGAAGGGAGGATTAATTTTGATTTGCAAGGGATAAAAGATCAGACTACAAGAGGAGAAACTGCACAGACTGGGTCGACCTGTATTAGTTAAAAAAAACTGTCAGGGAATGGGGAATAATCCTGGCATCGGTGCACTGTTACCAAAAATCTGTCTACAAGAGATAAAACAAATGTATGCAATGATGGCCTTTCAAAGGGGAACTTTCATTATGAGGGAAGGGGGCTTGTTACCTTTTGATGAGAATGAAGGGTGTCATGGGAGACAAAGGCAGAATAACTTGCAGAGAAAAAAATATTTGTGGAAATATATGCAGATATTTGGACTAGATGATGTGACTGAATTGCAAAGGGGCAGAAGAGAATATACCTTTTATTCATGGAGAAATAGCACTTGAAAAAGTTTTGATAGGGTTTACGTTTTGAACATGTTTACTTGTTGCAGGGGAGGGAAGCTCACCTGATCATATTAGATCATGTTCCTGTACTAATAGATATAGGTCCATGGGAGAAGGAATATTTTGAGAAACACTGGCAGTTTCCTACCTATTTGATAAAAGTGTGGTGATCTGGGGAATGTTAACAGAGAACACTGTAGACATGGTTACATTCATAAGCATAGAATTAAGAGACCAGGGTAAAGAATGGGACTGTTGTAAATCAAGAGTAAAATACATTTCTTTGACAAAAATAAGGGAGGTATGGGAAGCAAGTTGTGATAGATATTTAAGAGTAAAGAGCAGCATTATGGTTAAAGACGGATAGAGGGGAAATCGACAAACTGGATTACCAAGAGCAAGTGGGAACACCAACAAAGATGTTGGAACATAACCTTAATGAATCTAGAAATAGAACAGTGAAAATTCTTTTATGATAATCCTAGAATGACCAAATCACTGATGCAAAAGCTAAGAAAACAAACCGGAGATAGAGCGGTAATTAAGTTCAGTGATCCAAACACAGGGATAGTAGAGACCAACTCGGGACAAGAAAAAGAAATGATGCAGGGCTACTACAAGAAATTGTATGCCTGCATTATGGAAGTAGAAATAAGAGGAAGTGAAATGGAAAGGCATTGGCAGAAGCTAGAGTTGCTCAAGCTGACCTAAGATGAATACAGAATTCTAACAAATAGGATAACTGAAGAAGAAATTAGGGATTCTGTCAAAAGTCTGGCTACAGGGAAATGCAAGGGATAGAGACTGAACTATGGAGATTTAATAAAGGAAGGGGTAGTTAAATGTAGACAACATTATTTAACAGTGTTTGAAAGGAGGGAATGCACCCAAGTCCTTTAATGTAGCAGTATTGGTGGTAGCTGGTAAACGGGGTAAAGATCCGATGTTGCATTTGAGGTCATACAGGCCTAGATCAATCTTGAGTCATGACTATAAAGTATTCAGAGCCACATTGTCTTAAAGGTTGCCTAAACTGTTGCCTTGACTTGTACGTTTTTGATCAGTGTAAATTTGTGTGTGGGAGTAGACAGACATTTGACAATATTACCAAAATGTTGGTGAGCAAAAAGATGCAGAGATAAATAAAAATGTGCTGATGATGGTTGGATTGGATTCTGAAAAAGCATTTGATAGAGTTAACTGCTAGGTTTTGAAAAGAGCCCTTCAAGCCTTTGGTCTGATGCAGTAATGGATGGCACTAATTTTCATCAATTCTAAAGAAGCATTGGGTAAATGGAAATATGATGCGAGACTGTCAATGGGAAGAAGGCAGGGATGCCCCTTATCCTCACAATTGTTTGCTATGTACTTAAAACCACTAACACGCAAAATAAGGGGATCTAAACTTCGACATAAGCGAGAGAATATAATGGAAAAATATCCTTGTTGGCAGATGATGTAATTATGCATGCCAAAACCAGAGGGAGAGTTTTAAGATTTTCTTTGAAAAACTAAAAATTATACAAAGTAAATGAAAGAAAGACAAAAGCAACATTTTTGAAGTATATACCCACCCAGGAACTGGTGCAGCAGTTGCCATTCCTTTGGGGTATGATAAAATGAGGTAGTTGGGGATATGGCTGAAACCAAACGTAGTGGAAGCCATGGCAGACGTATCTAGGGGAACAATGCAAATAATGATAGATGAGATCAAGCAATGGAAAGTAGAGACTATAGACTTTGCTAATAAAATACAACCCTGTAAAATGTTGCTGTGCCTTTGGTAATTTGTTAGCCATGTGTAATGTTTTCCTCCTAAAAAAAAAACAAAAAACATGGGCTTGAAATAAGAAAAGAAATGAAAAAAAAGCAGCATGGGTAAAGCAGACCTTGCCAGTAGAAAGGGATGCACTTGGACTGCCAAAGCTGGAAGAGTGCTATAAAGCCAGTCAGATGAGGCTTTATGTATTAACGATAGGACTTAAAAGTCTAAGTGGAAAGTCATAGTATTAGAACCGAGAGAGATATGGGGAATGTCATACTGTTAGAACAGAGAGAGATATGGGGAATGTCATACTGTTAGAGAGAGATATGGGAATGTCATACTGTTAGAGAGATACGGGGAATGCCATACTGTTAGAACAGAGAGAGATACAGGGAATGTCATACTGTTAGAACAGAGAGAGAGAGACGGAGAATGTCATACTGTTAGAACAGAGAGAGAGACGGGGAATGTCATACTGTTAGAACAGAGAGAGAGACTGGGGATGTCATACTGTTAGAACAGAGAGAGAGACGGGGAATGTCATACTGTTAGAACAGAGAGAGAGAGACGGGGAATGTCATACTGTTAGAACAGAGAGAGATACGGGGAATGTCATACTGTTAGAACAGAGAGAGATACGGGGAATGTCATACTGTTAGAACAGAGAGAGATACGGGGAATGTCATACTGTTAGAACAGAGAGAGATAGGGAATGTCATACTGTTAGAACAGAGAGATACGGGAATGTCATACTGTTAGAACAGAGAGATACGGGGAATGTCATACTGTTAGAACAGAGAGATACGGGGAATGTCATACTGTTAGAACAGAGAGAGATACGGGGAATGTCATACTGTTAGAACAGAGAGAGATACGGGGAATGTCATACTGTTAGAACAGAGAGAGATACGGGGAATGTCATAGTGTTAGAGAGAGATACGGGGAATGTCATACTGTTAGAACAGAGAGAGATACGGGGAATGCCATACTGTTAGAACAGAGAGAGATACGGGGAATGTCATACTGTTAGAACAGAGAGAGATACGGGGAATGTCATACTGTTAGAACAGAGAGAGATACGGGGAATGTCATACTGTTAGAACAGAGAGAGATACGGGGAATGTCATAGTGTTAGAGAGAGATACGGGGAATGTCATACTGTTAGAACAGAGAGAGATACGGGGAATGTCATACTGTTAGAACAGAGAGAGATACGGGGAATGTCATACTGTTAGAACAGAGAGATACGGGGAATTTCATACTGTTAGAACAGAGAGAGATACGGGGAATGTCATACTGTTAGAACAGAGAGAGATACGGGGAATGTCATACTGTTAGAACAGAGAGAGATACGGGGAATGCCATACTGTTAGAACAGAGAGAGATACGGGGAATGCCATACTGTTAGAACAGAGAGAGATACGGGGAATGTCATACTGTTAGAACAGAGAGAGATACGGGGAATGTCATACTGTTAGAACAGAGAGAGATACGGGGAATGTCATAGTGTTAGAACAGAGAGAGATGCGGGGAATGTCATACTGTTAGAACAGAGAGAGATACGGGGAATGTCATACTGTTAGAACAGAGAGAGATACGGGGAATGTCATACTGTTAGAACAGAGAGAGATACGGGGAATGTCATGCTGTTAGAACAGAGAGAGATACGGGGAATGCCATACTGTTAGAAGAGAGAGATACGGGGAATGCCATACTGTTAGAACAGAGAGAGATACGGGGAATGTCATACTGTTAGAGAGAGATACGGGGAATGTCATACTGTTAGAACAGAGAGAGATATGGGGAATGTCATACTGTTAGAAGAGAGAGAGATACGGGGAATGCCATACTGTTAGAAGAGAGAGATACGGGGAATGCCATACTGTTAGAACAGAGAGATACGGGGAATGTCATACTGTTAGAACAGAGAGAGATACGGGGAATGTCATACTGTTAGAACAGAGAGAGATACGGGGAATGCCATACTGTTAGAACAGAGAGAGATACGGGGAATGTCATACTGTTAGAGAGAGATACGGGGAATGTCATACTGTTAGAACAGAGAGAGATACGGGGAATGTCATACTGTTAGAACAGAGAGATACGGGGAATGTCATACTGTTAGAACAGAGAGAGATACGAGGAATGTCATACTGTTAGAACACAGAGAGATACAGGGAATGTCATACTGTTAGAACAGAGAGAGATACGGGGAATGTCATACTGTTAGAACAGAGAGAGATACGGGGAATGTCATACTGTTAGAACAGAGAGAGATACGGAGAATGTCATACTGTTAGAACAGAGAGAGATACGGGGAATGTCATACTGTTAGAACAGAGAGAGATACGGGAATGTCATACTGTTAGAACAGAGAGAGATACGGGGAATGTCATACTGTTAGAACAGAGAGAGATACGGAGAATGTCATACTGTTAGAACAGAGAGAGATACGGGGAATGTCATACTGTTAGAACAGAGAGAGATACGGGGAATGCCATACTGTTAGAACAGAGAGAGATACGGGGAATGTCATACTGTTAGAACAGAGAGAGATACGGGGAATGTCATACTGTTAGAACAGAGAGAGATACGGGGAATGTCATACTGTTAGAACAGAGAGAGATATGGGGAATGTCATACTGTTAGAACAGAGAGAGAGAGATACGGGGAATGTCATACTGTTAGAACAGAGAGAGAGAGATACGGGGAATGTCATACTGTTAGAACAGAGAGAGATACGGGGAATGTCATACTGTTAGAACAGAGAGAGATACGGGGAATGCCATACTGTTAGAACAGAGAGAGATACGGGGAATGCCATACTGTTAGAACAGAGAGAGATACGGTGAATGTCATACTGTTAGAACAGAGAGAGATACGGTGAATGTCATACTGTTAGAACAGAGAGAGATACGGTGAATGTCATACTGTTAGAACAGAGGGAGATACGGTGAATGCCATACTGTTAGAACAGAGAGAGATACGGGGAATGTCATACTGTTAGAACAGAGAGAGATACGGGGAATGTCATACTGTTAGAGAGAGATATGGGAATGTCATACTGTTAGAGAGATACGGGGAATGCCATACTGTTAGAAGAGAGAGATACGGGGAATGCCATACTGTTAGAACAGAGAGAGATACGGGGAATGTCATACTGTTAGAACAGAGAGAGATACGGGGAATGTCATACTGTTCGAACAGAGAGAGATACGGGGAATGCCATACTGTTAGAACAGAGAGAGATACGGGGAATGTCATACTGTTAGAACAGAGAGAGATACGAGGAATGTCATACTGTTAGAACACAGAGAGATACAGGGAATGTCATACTGTTAGAACAGAGAGAGATACGGGGAATGTCATACTGTTAGAACAGAGAGAGATACGGGGAATGTCATACTGTTAGAACAGAGAGAGATACGGGGAATGTCATACTGTTAGAACAGAGAGAGATACGGAGAATGTCATACTGTTAGAGAGAGTTATGGGAATGTCATACTGTTAGAACAGAGAGAGATACGGGAATGTCATACTGTTAGAACAGAGAGATACGGGAATGTCATACTGTTAGAACAGAGAGAGATACGGGGAATGTCATACTGTTAGAACAGAGAGAGATACGGGGAATGCCATACTGTTAGAACAGAGAGAGATACGGGGAATGCCATACTGTTAGAACAGAGAGAGATACGGGGAATGTCATACTGTTAGAACAGAGAGAGATACGGGGAATGTCATACTGTTAGAACAGAGAGAGATACGGGGAATGTCATACTGTTAGAACAGAGAGAGATACGGGAATGTCATACTGTTAGAACAGAGAGAGATGGGAATGCCATACTGTTAGAACAGAGAGAGATACGGGAATGTCATACTGTTAGAACAGAGAGAGATACGGGAATGTCATACTGTTAGAACAGAGAGAGATATGGGGAATGTCATACTGTTAGAACAGAGAGAGATATGGGAATGTCATACTGTTAGAACAGAGAGAGAGATACGGGAATGTCATACTGTTAGAACAGAGAGATACGGGAATGTCATACTGTTAGAACAGAGAGAGATACGAGGAATGTCATACTGTTAGAACAGAGAGAGATACGGGGAATGTCATACTGTTAGAACAGAGAGAGATACGGGAATGTCATACTGTTAGAACAGAGAGAGACGGGAATGTCATACTGTTAGAACAGAGAGAGATCGGGAATGTCATACTGTTAGAACAGAGAGAGAGACGGGGAATGTCATACTGTTAGAACAGAGAGAGATACGGGGAATGTCATACTGTTAGAACAGAGAGAGAGACGGGGAATGTCATACTGTTAGAACAGAGAGAGATACGGGGAATGTCATACTGTTAGAACACAGAGAGAGATACGGGGAATGCCATACTGTTAGAACAGAGAGAGATACGGGGAATGTCATACTGTTAGAACAGAGAGAGAATCTGGGAATGTCAAACTGTTAGTACAGAGAGAGATAGGGAATGTCATACTGTTAGAACAGAGAGAGATACGGGGAATGTCATACTGTTAGAACAGAGAGAGATACGGGGAATGCCATACTGTTAGAACAGAGAGAGATACGGGGAATGTCATACTGTTAGAACAGAGAGAGATACGGGGAATGTCATACTGTTAGAACAGAGAGAGATACGGGGAATGTCATACTGTTAGAACAGAGAGAGATACGGGGAATGTCATAATGTCATACTGTTAGAACCGAGAGAGATACGGGGAATGTCATACTGTTAGAACCGAGAGAGATACGGGGAATGTCATACTGTTAGAGAGAGATACGGGGAATGCCATACTGTTAGAACAGAGAGAGATACGGGGAATGTCATACTGTTAGAACAGAGAGAGAGAGATACGGGGAATGTCATACTGTTAGAACAGAGAGAGATCGGGAATGTCATACTGTTAGAACAGAGAGAGATCACGGGAATGTCATACTGTTAGAACAGAGAGAGATACGGGGAATGTCATACTGTAAGAACAGAGAGAGATACGGGGAATGTCATACTGTTAGAAGAGAGAGAGATACGGGGAATGCCATACTGTTAGAACAGAGAGAGATACGGGGAATGTCATACTGTTAGAACAGAGAGAGATACGGGGAATGTCATACTGTTAGAACAGAGAGAGATACGGGGAATGTCATACTGTTAGAACAGAGAGAGATATGGGGATTTGAAGTGGACAATGTGGTAGCCCTACAAAAGACATAACCAAGATTTATACAGTCAACATTTGAAAAGCAGTATCAAGCAAATTTTAAGACCCAGCTGTAAGAACATGTGACAGTATAATACTAATGATTGTCACAAGATAACTACAATAACACCAAAACGAAAGAATGTGGCCACTGAGTGGAGCAGGGTGGAGAGAGAGTGAGTGTTTTGGGAACAGATGCAAGGGGGGAGGGTAGAATTCTTCCACTGGAAGAAGTGAAGAGTTTGGGCTACAAGGCGGACGTACATTACATGCTGCCATTAGGCCTAGGTAAGATAAAGAAGTCATGCAAGGCTAGAATGTAGGGAAACAAACCCCAGAAACTGTGAATTATATAACAGACTGTTACGAAACAACTAATAGGTAGAGCGTACAGAGGAAGAATGGGCTCTGGTCCCATCAGGCTGACAGATATACTTGTACAAGACTGGAGTGAGAAATTAGAAAGGCATATCAAAAGGAAATGGATATGCATATGCATTATCCCTATGTAAGCAACACGGGAAGTTTTAGAATAGTTGTATGGAAGTGCTTCCACATATGCTTTGCACGTGGGATAGGAAATGTATGTTCCCACAAACAGAGGGTTACTGTGGAAATGTAGAGAAGTAAGGAGTGACTAGGAATGTATTTTTTTGGCACTGCAAGGTCTTAATGGTCTTTAATCAAGAATATTGCAAATAATCAGGAAAACAGTTTTTCTTAAACAAATTATTTTTCTGGGGTGGAGTTGGATCAGTGAATTCTAGCTGTGGTTCTTCACTAATGTCTCTGTTATTGTTACTAAAAAGGCTATCACAAAAAATGGAAAAGCAAAGGGTGACTATTCGGTCAAGAAGTAAAAAAAAAAAATCATAGTTGAGATCTGAGACGTTACTTCAGCTAGGCAAAGGATGTAACTAGACATTTTTTATTAGTAGGTTGAGCAAGTAGGAATTGACTGGGACTCTTATTGAAAAAGCTCATAGATTAGTACTAGGCTAACTGCCTTGTTGGGCCATTTAAAGCCTAGCCAATTACCCCATGTGAGAATCAAACCTTGCACTTTGTGTCTTTAAGGTAAGCACCTTAACCATTATGTCATACTTATTTATGCTCAAATGAATTCTAAATAAAAGGAGGTAGAGGATGAGAAGACAAATTGAAACGTACAGGGATTGCTAGTGGCACTTTAAACGGATTTCTGTGTCCAAATGTATATAGTTCGGCTAAGTCTTGATTAGTTTTCTTTGTACATTGTCTACAATGGCGCATACATATGACAGAAAATGTAATAGATGTGGAATAAAATGAGAAGGCATAGAGAAGAAATAGAACAAGTACAAATATTTTGTGTAAACTCTATTTCTGGGTTGTGACCAACTCTTAGGAGTAAAAAAAAATATATAAATATTGCAGATAGTATTAGCCAACCACTAGAGAGCAGGAAAGTGCATAATGCCTGCATGCAGATTGAGTTTTATACTATATGAAATAAGATTAGATAAAAAAAAGTTTGTGAAATTAAAGTCTGTAGATTTGCCTATTAAAAACAGTCTGTAAGGAAAATATTTTTTGATGCTTTCTTTTGTCTGGTGAAATCTGGTATTTGATGCTTTGGTTTGAAAAAAACTGAATTTGTGGGTTATAGAAGGATTAGAGCTCTTATCAGTGTCGATGTGCTTTTTAAACAAATTAAATTATCACTCAAGACATAGAATACATTAATAGAAGAGAAAACAAATCGTACTAACATATTCCATTTCATCATTACATAGTACATAATGATTATCTTCATATTGATCACTGCTGCAGTAGCCTTATTTGGGTTATATCCTGACAAGGATGTAAGAGCTGGCCAGCTTTCAAAGCTTCAGGGCACCTTCCATGTGCCTAAACTGTCAAGTACTCAAGCTGTGCTGACTAAAAGACAAAGTTTGGGCACAAAGCCCTTTTGAGCTTCACTGCTGCCGAAGAGTACGCCCCTCTGATCCTTTTAAGGATCAACGGTTGGCTTGTGCTTTCCTTAGCTGGCCGATAAGTTTCCATTGGGGGAAAAACTTTTTTCTTATTGTTAACTATTTTTATTACTTTCCTCTTCAGGAAAGTTATTTTAAAGCTTGGAGTGTTGTGTTTTAATGGATTGTCTCGAGAGTGTAACATACATTGAAACAGAGCACTTGTTTCTGTCAGCTTAAAAGTAGTGTCACCTGATGAAATATTTTCTGCAGAGAAATTGTGTTTATTTTAAGGTTGTGGGGCTGCCAAGGTGTTTGAAAGTACTGTCTCAAAAAAGCAACTTTTTTGGACTGGTAGTTTTACTGAGCATTGTTGCTTGTTTTCACCAGAATGGAGGCACCATTTTTGGCTTGACCATGGAACAAATAATCAGTCCCACAGTCGGTTCTTTCCAAAAAGAAAAGTTTAAGCAAACAGCCTTTTCCACCACAGTAGCCTAGAAATGGTGGGTGACTCTGCTGTGGCCATTTGTTGTACCTCAGACCACTCATCTTTTACCCTGGGTCCTTCTGGTATAGCACCTACAGCCACCGTGGTTCTGGGAGTTAGCCGTGTCCTCTTTGGCTGTTGGAGTCCCATCAGTGGGCAGGGTAGAGACACTGGTGGTGCTGGGAGAGGGAAGAGAGTAGGTTTCCCCTGTTGCGTCAGAATGCTGTTCCCATCCTTTGGGAGGCAGTGGTTGCCATTAATATCCTTTTTCCTGGCAAAAAGAAACAAAATCAAGCAGGTATCTACTCCTCCTCAAATTTCTTTGGATAAGGATAATCCAGTAAAACTGGCTCAGGGTTTGATTCAGGCTGCTGTTCCTTCTTGTAGAGTAGTTTCCAGTGAAAGAAAGAGAGAGATGCTTCCATTCCTAAAGAGATTCAAGATCCTGAATCTGAACAGGAAGATGCAGAAGTGGATTCAGGGTTTGGTCCTTGGATTTCTGATTCGGGCTCAGAGGAGAGCTCTATTTCTTATTCTTTCTTGGGTGTTTCTCTTTCTCTGAGATTATGGCTAGAATATCCCACTGTTTTTAGTGGGAGAACACCAAGATTTCTCAGTCTCTGAAAACATACTATGAGTTCTAACCATAGCTCTCAATCTCTGAGCCATAAATATCTGGACAAAGTAAAAAAATAATGGGGGAGACAAAACCCCAAAAATACGGAAACATTTTAAATATCACTTTTGTAAACTTAGAAAGTTGCTAGAATAAAAGGTTTTGAAGACAAAGTCAAATGCCTGTTACTTAGTGAATTCAGTCCTCATTGTTTCGCTACAATAATTAAAAAAAAACACAAATTTTATGAGAAATAGACCAAAAATATGAGGATTTTCCAGAACGTACACCCATTCCTCCTGTCCTGTCTTTAGAGGATGTATGTCTTACTACCTGCAGCCAGCTCTCCCTAAAAAGACAGATAAGATGTATAAAGTTTCTCAGTCTTTTAAATTTTTGTACACTATTCCCAAACCTGACCTAGAAGCTGTAGTCTTGGATGACTGCTCTGCGCTAAGTTCTTAATTCCAATCCTACTCTTTCTAATAAGGATGGAAAAATTATTGATAGGCATGGGAAAAAGTGTATGCTTCAACTTTGATTTTCAGAATTTTAAATTGTCAGGCTTGTATATTTTATTCTGACGTGAAAGTATGAGGGATGTTTTATCTACAGTTTCTTCTTGTGAAGAAAATTCTGTTTTTGACAAATTAGTTTCTTCTTTTGCATAGATCACTACTCATTTGAAGTGTGTGTATGACTGTTAATGCTTCTTCCAGGGCTATGGCCATTGGTACAGTTTTGAGATCTGCTTGGCTGCATTCTCTGAACCTTCCAGATGACAAAAATGAGATTCTAAAGTCTCCCTTGGATAGAGATTTAGTGTTTGGCACCTCTGCTGCAGTGATTATCAAAATAATGATGAAAGGGGCAAGTTGATGCAGGGAATCTCTTATAATTTTTCAGCCCCTCTTTTCCAAATTGTCCAAGGGATTTTCTCTTTATCCAATTTCAGCAAAAAACAGAATAAACAGTCTGAACAGCATTCAGGTAAACAAACGTTTAAGGAGTTGGCAAAAATGTCTCATCTTCCAAAACCAAGGACACTCAGTCTGAATGACTGTTCAAGAGACCTTGTGACCCTCCCCCACCCTGACCCTCTGAAGATTCACACTTTTGGTAAGAAACATTTTTCTCTTTGGCAACAGATGATGTCAGACAAATGGGTTCTGAAAATCATTCATTGGGGTTACACATGACATTGGGAGGGAATTATTCCTCTCCAGGGCATCATTCATTATCCTGCAGTTAAGACTGTTTTGTTTCTATGTGTTCTTCATATGCTGTCCCAAGGAGTGACAGAACCAGTTAACCAGTTCCTCATTCCCAGGTGGGGAAGGCATTTTATTCAAGGATGTTCCTAGTCCCAGAGAAAGAAAATGTTTAGAGATCAGTTCTGGATCTTTCCTAAACCTGTTTGTAATAGTGCCAAAATTCAAAACGATGTCACTTCACAACCCAGTGCCTCTTCTTTCTCTTTCAAGTTTCCTGACAACATTAGACTTAAAAGATGCTTATCACATTCCTATTCATCCAGACTTCAAGTGTTTATTAGTTTTGTACGTCTGGATCACATTATCAGTTCTCTGCCTTACCTTTTGGACTATCCATTGCACCAAGAGTGTTCATAAAGTGTCTAGCTCAAGTTACAGTTCATTATAGGTTACAGGGTACCCACATTTTTCTGTATTTAAATGACTTGCTTATCTTTGCAGAGTCCAGAGTCTTTTTCAAAATGTCAGGAATCTCTCTCTTGGGTGAAGATCTCTTGCTCAAGCTGGGATTCCAAGAGAACATTCAAAAGTATTTCTCGATTCCCTCACACATGATTGCATTGCTGGGAAGGATGTCAACTAGACACCTCAGTTGAAAGAGCTTTTCTTCCACAGGAAAAATAGATCTTTATTTAGATCTATTTCTAAGTTTTTCCAATCAGACTTCAGTCACTGCGAGTGAATACTTCAGGATGTTGTGGCTCATTTTTATTTTATTTTACATTTGTTGACTGGGCTGGTCCAACTGGATATATGACCATTTTCAGTAGAGGCCCGGGGAGAAAAGCTCCAAGTGAAAACATTAATAAACATTAATAAACTGAGTTACAAATATAGCTCGGAGAAAAATAATAGCATTAGCATATTTTTACAGTGGCAACAATAAGCAATTAATTACAAATAGAGGGTGTTCAGATTGAGCATGGTAGCAGAAAGGTAAGTTTTAGTAAAGATTTGTATGCATGATAATTGAGAAAAGTAGGAGCAAAATTGCAAGCTAGTCAGGGTTAGTACAGAGGCAGAGCCAGTGAGTTATGAGGTGAGTTTTGAGTTGGGATTTGAAACTGGGAAGAGAGGAGATAGCAGTGAGGCTGGCAGGAAGGGAGTTCCAGGCTTTTCCTATTGAGTTAGAGAACAAGGAGTCGCCTGCCAAGTTGTTGGATTTACAGGTTGATATAAGAAGTTTGTTAGAACGTAGGCTTTTGAGGTTGCAATAAGGAGTAATAAGGGTAGTAAGTATAGGGGTGTTGGTAGGTTTGTAGAGGATTTTATGGGTTAAGGAGAGCTGGTGAAATAAGATCAGACTTTGCAGCTCAAGCCATCCCAATTGCTTTAAGTTTAAGCAGTGGTGAGTTCTAAAGCTGGAGCCAGAGGCAAATCTGGCAATACTGTTGTAGGCGACAGCCAGTTTGGTGAGGTTAGTTTTGGACAAATATGTGTAAATAGGGGAGGCGTAAAGGAGGGTAGAAATCTGATGGGGAATGGGCAATGGAAGTTCTGGCAAGTGGTGTAAGAAATGGTTTAATTCTGAATAGGGAGCCTAGTTTTCTGTTAACTAATTTTATAGTGTTGTTAATGTGAGACTCAAAGCATAGGTTGTTTATCTCTACTCCGAGAATCCTGGTGGTAGAGTCAGGTGATATGTTGGTGCCATTACTAGACAAGACAGAGAAGTTGAGCAGTAAGGATTTATGGGTGGGGGAGAAAAGTAACAGTTTGGTTTTCTTGAGGTTTAAGATTAAGCATCATTTTAGGAACCATGTTTCAATGTTTTGGAAAGTCTGTTGGGTGATAGAGTGCAGTTCGGAGGGGGATGAGGCAGAACAAATCAAAGTAGAATCATCAGCATATTGTATGCAGGTTGCAGAGGAAATACTGGTATGTAGATCATTAATAAAAATAGAAAACAGAAGGGGGGCAAGTATTGAGCCTTGGGGGACTCCAAGGGTAATGGGTAGGAGGTTGGATAAGTTGAAGATCCAAAAAGATGCCAGAAATCCAAGTAACACGACTCCACAGCCACCAGGAACAAAAAAACAAAAGCTGATGTAGAATGCGAAAATCCTTTATTCAAGTAGGTCCAAGAAGAAATAAACACAAGCGCTTTCGCTCAGGGTAATCCTGAGCTTTTTCAAGTGAGTACAAAAGCATTTGCTGAAGCCAAACCTTTTTATATAACCATGGGTAACACATTAATTGAAAACAAGTGTTGTCAATCAGTTGTTAGATTCCTTAAAGGGGCTTTGCATTAATTAAAACATGAGATAAAAACTTATATTGTTAAAAATATTTTTAACAATATAAGTGTTTATCTCATGTTTTAATTAATGCAAAGCCCCTTTAAGGAATCTAACAACTGATTGACAACATTACCCTGAGCGAAAGCGCTTGTGTTTATTTCTTCTTGGACCTACTTGAATAAAGGATTTTCGCATTCTACATCAGCTTTTGGTTTTTTGTTCCTGGTGGCTGTGGAGTCATGTTAGGTTGGATAAGTTGTTTTGCCAGAGCACTGCCTGTTGTCTGTTATGAAGATATGACTTGAACCACTTTATAGCACTGGAGTCGTGAGCAAAAGCTTTAAATTTAACAGTATATGGTGATTGACCATGTCAAAGGCTTTGGATAGGTCAATAAAGAGAGCAGAGGTAAGTATATTATTGTTCCGGTTTTTGTTGATGCAGTCAGTAAAGGAAAGGAGGGCTGAAGTGGTGCTGTGGAAAGGCCTGAAGTCATGTTGACAGTCAGCTAGTAGGTTGTAATTTAACAGGTGTTTAAAAAGTTGTCTTTGGATGCATTTTTCCATGATTTTTATCTAGGGGGGAGAGTATGGCTATGGGATGGTAGTTTGAGAGATCTGTTGAGATCCCAACTTTATGCAGGGGAATGTTATGTGAAATTTTCCAGAGTGAAGGAGTGTAGCCTTCAACAAAGGTTCAGTTAATCAGAATGGAAATGGGATAGACTAATGGTTTGGCTGCAATTTTTAGATACTGAGCCGGTAGAAGGTCAGCAGAAGGAGAGGAGGTTTTAAGTTTGTGAAGAAGAGAACAGATAAGTGATGTGGGTACAGGTTGCAGTTGAAAAGTGGGAATAGAAGTGTTAGAGGAGGAGGACTGAGAGGATATATTGGGGGCTAGTTGATTAGCTAGAGACTGGACAGTTTCAGAAAAGAAGGTATTGGAGGCATCAGCAGTTTGTTTTGGGTTGTTGTGGGAAGTGCCTAAGGGGGCACGGGGTGTCAGAGTGGCCAGGACTTAAGAGAGTATTTATACCTGCCCAGAACTTTTGTGGATTTTGTTGGTTAGCTTGTTGTAAATGGCAGTAGTAGTTTCTTTTATCTAGAAATACAGATTTTTTAGTGTAGTTTCTTGTTTGTCTAAAGTTAAGTTGGTCAGAGGGATCTTTAGTGCTACGAAATTTCGTCCAGAGTTTATTTTTCAGGATAATGTTATGCCTTGTATCTTTTGAGAGCCAGGGGGCAGGTTTTGAGCTAATTCTAATAGATCTTAAGGGAGCATGAGAGTCTAGAATAGAAAGGAACTTGGAGTTGAAGTAAGCTACAGCATTATCCAGTGGCAGTTGTTTGAGGAGACCAGTTGCAAGCATTTAGTTCTGTAAGGAAGCTTTCAGGGTTAGTTTTTATTTGTTCTGACCATTTTGTATTTAGTTAGGTCAGGGGTAGCAGTCTTATGTCTGATTAGGTAAGTAAGTGCATGGTCACTTAAACCATCAGGTAGTGTCCCTACTGTTTAAGTATGGTGGTGACTATTTATCAGAATCCAGTCCAATATGGACTAGTTTGTGCCATAGTCATGGCATCTATGATTCTCATGATACCCCTGGTAAGACTCCACATGAAAAAGATACAGTGGTATCTGAAATCTGTGGTCCCAGCATCAATACCCTTTATCTTTTCAGATCCCAGTGTTGAGGTTTGTCAGAAGAGAAATCACTTGGTGGAGAAAACAGATTACCTTAAATCAAGGTCTCCCCTTCTCCTTCCTGTGCCAAGGCAGTCGGTCACCACAGATGCTTCATTCTTTTCTTGGGGAGCAGTTTCAGGAGAGAGAAAAGTACAGGGAGGTGTGGGACACCAAGGACAGATGGGAGCACATAAATATCAAGGAGATGCTTGCCTCGATCAAGGCATTCAGTTCTTTAAACCACCTTTGGTCCCTGGACCTCTTCAAATGTTTGCAGACAATACCACAGTGATATGGTACATCAGCAAGCAAGGGGGAACTGGATTGTACCCTTTTTGCAGATTAGCCATATTAGTGTGGGAAACAGCTTTACAGCACAGTGTCACTCTTCAGGCATCCTACATTCCATCAGTGCAAAACTATTTGACCAGGACCAGGGCAGACCCTCACGAATGGAAACTAGATCCAGGGGTCTTCCAAGATTTGATCCATCTGTGGGGAGTTCCTCAAGTAGACCTTTTTGTCTCCTGTCTGAACAATCAACTAGAAAAATTCTGTTCCAGGATTCCATGCAGAAAGGCCTGGAAGAGAGATCCCCTTTTCTTTTCTTTGGACAGGAATGTTTCCTGTGTGCCTTTCCACTAATATCCAGGATACTTTTGAAGATTCTGAAGGAATCTCCAAAGATCATTGTTGTGACTCCCTTCTGGCCCAGGTAA
The DNA here is from genome assembly GCF_019279795.1 of Protopterus annectens. NCBI lineage: Eukaryota > Metazoa > Chordata > Ceratodontiformes > Protopteridae > Protopterus > Protopterus annectens. The sequence continues at coordinate 51,260,827 of NC_056747.1, read as the reverse complement.
CCATGGCTCTCCCTTCTTTTGGAAATGGCCAGGGGCAATTACCACAAGCTTCTTCACAGAATGGATCCACTCGCACAAGACCAGGGGTGTTTGATACACCCTGACATCAGTCGTCTTCAGTTGACTGCCTGGATGATATGGTCTTAATTCCTTTAGGCCTCTGTTTATTGAGGATAAGCAGCAAGCACTAATATGGAGGCAAGAAAGCCTGCTGCTAGAAAATCATACATTAGCAAATGGAAAAGGTTTTGTAGTTGGTGCCAGCAACATAACGAGCAGCCATTCAGGGCTAGTTGTTTGGTTTTACAATGTTTGTGAGTTACTCTCCTATGGCCTTTCATATTCCTCTGTCAGGGTTCATTTATTGGCCATTTCAGCATGTCTACCCATGGATCCTCCTGTTTCAAGGCAGTTACATGTGAAATGTTCTTGAAATAGGTTTTGCATTAGAGGCCTCCAAGTAAACAGGTGGAGCCTGTCAAGATCTTAATTTTGTTTTAGAGAAACTTTACACTTGCTCCATTTGAATCAGCTAATCTTACTGACTTGAGGTTCTTAACATGAAAATCAGTTTTATTGAGTGCTGTCACCTCTGCAAGAAGGTTTTCAGAACTGCAAGCTCTTATGGCAAGTCAAACCTACGTCATTTTCCACAAGGACAGGATTTGTTTTAGCACCAATTCTTTTATGCCTAAAGCGGTAACTGAGTTTATTTTGACGAACTGTCTAGCTCACTGATCTGAAATTGTTGCCTTCATTTGGTCTAAAACCTGTTGTTATAGGCACTGACATCATTGGCAAACCAGTCATATCCAAGCTATGGTGCCAAAACTGAGCTTCTTCCCTACCCATAATGCCCCTCTCTCCCTCACTACCTCAGATCTCGTTTGCTGCCATTCGAGCAACAGCGAGTTCACTGAGCGCCTCCTTTATGAGCTGGTTCTATCCAGTTTAGCCTTTTTGCAGGTGCAGCTTTCTTTTTCTATAGGTTTCCTTTCTTTAGCCTACCCTCGTGTTCTTTGCGATTAAAAAAAAAAAAATCCTTTTTGGGCTATCAGGATCCCTTTCTAACCTGCTTTATTTACTCTATTTTGGACAAGGCTGATAAATCTGATAAAGACAAGGCTGTGGGTTTTAAAAAGTGTACTGGATGTGGACACAAGTTTCCCCCTTCAGATGCCCACACCCAGTGTGTTTGTGCTCCAGCCACCTGGACTCTTGAGTGCTCCATTTGTGTGGGCTTCAGTGCTCGTACTATCATGGACAGAAGGAATAAACTTATTTTAAAGGGCCTGTTACCTAGTTCAACTTCTGTGGGCGCTGGGAGTCGATCTTCCCTCTGTCGCCCAGTGTGAAAAGGAGGGAAGAGCATAGAAAGGACGAGAGAAAAAGAGAGTGAGAGAGAAGTCTAAAAGCATGGATAGACCTCTGGAAAAGTGTAAACTGCTGGATTCTTCCCAGTCTACTGGGGAATATTCCCCAAAAGCCAGGCCCAGGAGGTCTTCTCCTCCACCGAGATTTTCTCCTGAACCTCCCAAGATCCCATTGGCCTCACCCAGGCATTCTTCCAGGCCTGAATCGGTGGCTTTCTCTGTCGGATCATCCCAGAGTTTGTCAGAGAGAGAAGTGCACTATCTAATGAGACAGTTTCTGTGGGCCCAGATCCAGCTGGGGGTCCTTCCCACCCCCTCCTCTTTGGGAGCTGTGCCCCCCCCCCGTTTTTACAGGGCATCCTCCTTTCCTGAACCCCATGGCGTCGGGGCCTCTGAATATCGGATCTTCTGGCATTGAGGTGCTGGTATCAATGTTTTTGGTTTCTTCTACACTGACCAGAGATTTGAGCTCCTTGGCACCTGTCATTTTGGTGCTGGAGGACTCCCGGAGCTGTAGTCCTCTCGGTGGTGGGTCCAAGGGGTTGGCATTGGCATCCATGTTTTCGGTGCTGTCCCTTCCCCTTGGAGCCTCAGTGCTGAGCAACTCTGCATCGACTCCCCCATCGGTGCAGATGGGGTTGGGGGGGGGTCTCTGTTCTGGCAGCGTTGAGCTCCTCCATGCCGAGGTTTTCGGGACCTATCTCCTGCTCTCCGTTGGCATTCAACGTGGTCGAGAGGGTTATAGCAACTTCTATGTCGAGATCCTTGATGCCACCCCATCCATATCCTTTCTTACCTCAGCTGGAATCTGAGCTCAGTGTCTCCAGTCTTCAGTTTTAGGGACAGCCTCACCCAACCCTCCAGGGGATCCTCCATTTGGAGCCCCAGGCTTCTGGTTCTTCCTTGGAATCCCCCCCCAAGGATGTTCACCAGAAGTACGTGTGCAAGAGGAGGCACCATAACTCCATGCCTGAGTCTGTCACCGAAGCCACTGACTGGGAGGAAGGGGAGGGCTCTCCAATATCTCCACTTAATGATGTCTCCTTTGGAGACATAATAGAAATTCTCAACAGAAAGGTGGCTGGTCCTCCTCAAAGCCCAATCCAAGTGAGTCTGTGTTTCTGGAAGTGTTCGGAGCAGGGCAATCTACCCCCTGGGTGACCCCCCCCCCGCCGCGGACCCCTTGGTTGACCTTATTGCCCATAGGGTGTAGAAGGAACTGGATGCAGTGGAATCAATATCCAAGTGCCCTGAAAAAGTGTTAAGCTCCCCTCAGGATAGAAGGGTTTGGCAGAAGAGTCTCTCTGTTGATGCCTTGGTGGTTGCAGCTGGCACCAAAAAGGAGATCGCTCAAGAGAGCACCTCTGTCCATCCTCCCGACAGGGATTCGAGAGCAATAAATAGATTAGGGAAACATGTTTACACTTCAGCAACCTTCTCTTTGAGAGTGCTGAATTATATGGCACATGCTACCAGGCTGCAGAGATCACTCATTGAAGAGGTATCTGTCTCTACCCCAAAGTCTGTATCTGCTGAAGAGAAGAAGGTTTTCTCCTCCAGACTGGCTATTCTTAAGGCCATTTCTAACAACTCTGAGGCTCCTCTCTTATGCTACAGAAGATGCATCTAGAGTAGCTGGTTCAGGCATCGCTACTAGGTGTCACACCTGGATGAGGCTCTGTAAGAGCCCTTTAAGGCATCTTTCATGAATGACCCCTTTGAGTCTACCTTGTTCGGTCCATCCGTGAAGGAGACTCTGACCAAGTGTGAGAGAAGGACAGCAAGACCCTGTCTGCCATCAGGATCCACTTCTGTACTCGTCATCAGTCCTATTCCAGGTATCTGAGAGGTAGTAATAAGCTGTGGTTCCAAGTCCAGGGCTTTCCATTAGGATGCACCAGCAGACTCTTCCGCTAAAGGCAGATTGGGGAATGATAAATTCAGATGCCGCCCTAGAGGCAGAAGGACTTTGATGGACCAAGGATCTTGGGACTCCCTTCCGGACAGACCTTTCCAGCGACCCTGAAGTGTTGCCCAAATGCTTCACCCTGGAGGCAGTCAGGGGTCACTTTTCCTTATACCCATCAGCCTGGGAAGCCATCACAATAGATTAATGGGTACTGAGGATAATATCCAGGGGTTATGCGATCCCCTTCCTTTGTCCCCCAAGACCCCAGAAAATTCTTCTGGATATTCCAACCCACTCACAGGGAGGCAGCCGATCTGGAAATCTCTAAGCTGCTTATCAAGCGAGTCATCCAGCCCATCCCCCCACAGCTATCCAGATCAGGTGTCTCTCAAGCTTCTTTTTTGGTACCCAAAAAGATGAGGGAACACAGACTCATATTTGATTTGACCCGTCTAAACAGGTTTGTCACCAAGACAAAATTCTGGATGGTTACCATTCACTACATCCTTCCCTACCTGCAGAAGGACTTCTGGATGTACTCGGTGGACCTCCAAGACACGTATTACCACATAAAGATAGACAAGTCCCACAGGAGGTTCCTACGCTACTGGTCTGGAGTCAGGCATTTCCAGTTTAAGGTAATTCCCTTTGGTCTCACCACAGCCCCCAGGGTGTTCACCATAGTATCAAAACTGGACACAACCACTACAATGTTATAAAACCAGTATTTAATATCGAAGTAAAACAAAATAAGATAAAATAAGCGCTTTCACATGCTACACAGGCATGCTTCTTCAGATTTCACCAACACATTTTCAAACAGTTCTTAAATACTAATTGCACAACCAAATAATTGAATAATGGATTCAATAATTGAATTCAATAATTGATTGATTGAGCAAGCAACATTTTAAGGCAACCAGCTCCTAGTTGAAAGCCAGATATAAAGTGAATCATATATAATGTGATGTGTGTATGTATCCTGAATACAAAAAATGCAATGTGATAAATAATATAAAATAATAATTAACTAACTAAAAATTAGTTTGAAATAATAGTTTAAACAAAACACAATTTGCAACATCATATTACACTATCCGATGTAGAAAATATATAAAAAATATATCAACACTATTTACTAAAATACGTGTACTGACGTACATCTAAACCCAGGGTATAAATTTGGGTCCTTAGGCATGTCCAGTGCTTATAATTCATTACCTCTTAAAACATTAATGGATAGAATATTAATAATATATATAGTATATAATATAAAAATACAATATATATATATATATATATATATATATATATATATATAGTTGAATCCAAAAATACATCTAAATACGTGCATCCAGTATTGGTTTAATGCTAATAGACTGGTTGAGCCCTGGTTCTACATGTGCTCTCATTCTAAAGATCCATTCAAGCTCAACTGATTCTAAGTGGTTCAGGCTACTACCCCCTCGTTTATTCTGCAGTATCATCTGTAACACCCTGAACCTAAAAGTATGACCTACATTTAAACTAACATGTCTGGCCAGCGCGTTCTGGTTGTTCATTTTCCTGATATCGTATATATATGTATGATTATATATTCTGTCTTTTAACCTCCTCACTGTCATGCCCACATAAAACCCTGTACATTTTGTGCATGTAGCTAAGTAAATTAGATTCTTACTATCTCATGTAGCATAGAACTTAGGTTTAAACTCAAACATCATGGTAGGGTGAACAAAATGTTGTTAGAGTGTTATATATCTACACATGTTACATCTCATACAGCAAAAAGTACCCATTTTATTTATACGTAATCTATTGATTCTATCTTTTGTGTGTTCCTTACATAATAGCCTTTTTAAATTCTTACTATTTCTATAGTTGAATCTTGGTTTATGTCCCACTATATTCAACGTTTTAGCATCTATGGTGAGTACACTCCAATATTTGTTTATTATGTCCACCACTTTCCTGTTGTCATTAGTGTATCTCGTAATAAACGGGGTTATAATATCATAACTCCCTCTTGATCTATTATTTGCATGATTCATGGTGATTTTAGTATTCTCATTTATATTATCCATAATGGAACATCTAACTTTATTTATCATAGAATCATTATACCCCCGGTCTAAAAACAGGGTGTGTAGATCATCAAGCTGCCTCTGTAGGTCAGGATTCTCTTTACATAACCTATATATTCTGACAAACTGTCCTTTTACCACATTAGGAAAGACATTTCTAGGGTGCATGCTACTATAACATAAAAGTGTATTCCTCCAACAAGATTTTCTGTATAGACACCACCATCCATCATCCTGGTTATTTTAACATCCAGGAAACATACTTCTCTTGCAGAAATTTCTGAGGTAAATCTCAAAAAATCAGTAGTCGACTCCAAAAAACTGATAAACTCTAAGAGATCCACCTCATTTCCTTTCAAAAATAGTAGTATGTCATCAACAAATCTTTTATATAGTAGCACTTGTTGGTAATATGTGCTACTAAATAAAAACTCCCTCTCCCAATAATGTACCACTAAGTTCGCGTAAGAGTTGGCACAGGGGGTGCCCATTGCTACCCCCCACTTTTGTGCATAAAGTTTATCACGATATATAAATACATTATTATTGAGGATGGTATCCAATAAAGTACATACCAATATCCCTTGTTCATTCGTTACCCCTTCTGTTATTGATAGCATACTCCTAACGGCTTCTATGCCGTAGTCATTGGGGATTGCTGTAAATAAATTCCTTACATCTAAAGTTACCATTAAGTAAGAAGTATCTTTAAATTTATCCTTAATGGTTGATATATCATAGATTAGCTGGTAGCTATCTTTTAAGATGCTCGGAATGTTACGAACAATAGGTCCCAGTACGCTCTCTAGATATTGTGATATCCTTTCAGTCACCCAGCCCTCACCTGCTACAATAGGTCTCATGGGGAGGGGAAAAACATTTTTATGTATTTTGGGAAGGCCCTTAATACATGGTATTGTGGGAAATTCATCCAGAAAAAAATCATACAGCTTCTTGGTGACCTGCCTGCACATCAATAAATCATAAATATCATCATATACTTTGTTAATGGTTTTCATGAGTGATCCAAAACCTATCTCTACATAAGTATTAATATCACATAGCAAAGTCAGCATTGCATGGTCATAATCTACATCATCCATTACCACTATCCCTCCCCCCTTATCAGCAGGTTTTATTACTATGTCATTATTAGAAGTTAGGTTACTCAAAGAGCTTCTCTCTTCTTGGCTTAAATTAAAGTACATGCATCTAGGTCCTTGTTTAGAAAAATATGCATAGAAATCATTCTCGCATAGATTAATATAACATTCAACATTAGTTGGTATTTGTGGACAAAAAGATCTTTTACATTTAAAACGATCTATCAAACAATCATTATTATTTTTATTGTTAGCGTGCATTAACTTTAATGCCACTGAGCGTCCAAAAAGTCTGAGATCGACTAAAAGTTCGCTGAGTTTACTTGCCTGAGAAGGAATAAAAGACGGTCCCTTATTTAAAAGGGAATAGTCAGCAGTAGTAAGTTCAAGTCGTGAAAAATTGTAGACCAGCTGGTTCAACTTCATAACCTTCATCTCACGCTGAAGTTGTCCCCTGAAAACTTGCATTTCTGGCGACCACGACTGTATGATCTGTCCCTTTCTCTGTCGTGGAACTTCAGCGGTAATGGAAAAAAATCTTCCGGCTTCCTAGATGATACCTTCGGTCTTGCCCCTGGTCCTTCACTGTCTCTCGACTCCATTAGGGCCTCTTGGTTACAGGGAAGAGCAGAGGATGCAACATCATCACGTTGCTCTTTTGATGACGTAATCACGTCAATACTGTGTGAGCCTTTACTTTCCTCATTGCAAACAGCAGTTGAGACTGTTTCTGTTGTTATATCAAGTTCATAGACATGTGCCTTTTCTTTATCTAAAGTTTGGGGGACATCATTATTGTCCGATGTTTGCCCTGAACGTTGATTGTATTTGGGCCAAACAAACACCTGACCAAGCAGAAAATCCTTGTGATCGCGTTGCAGCTTACGATATTTCACTTGCTGTAACCTGTCACTATATAATGTGACCTGAGTGTAAACTCTGTCAATTCTTTTCTCAAACATCGCTCCCTTGAAGCGGTGTTGTAAATCACTATTCAGAGACTCTACTTTTTGTGTAAGTTCCACTTCAATAGGGGAGAAATATTCAATCAATAATTTTATATAATTGAAACTTAATTCTAGATTTAATTTCTGCCATCTCTTCAACAGTTCGGGATGATTATTACCATAAGTAGGCATGCATAAAATTCTCATGCCTCTGGGTACAATACAAAAATGAAGGCATGCCTCCATATGCCTTCTCTGCCATAATAACCTTTGCAATTTGTATAAATCATTCTCTAGCTCTCTAAGCAAGTCATTAAACTCTCTCAAATTATCCACAGTACCTGCAGTAGTCGGCGTTGATAAATGATGTAGCTCTAAACCCAGCAAGGGATTATTCTGCATTTTTACAATGTTGTTCCACCTTGAACTCCTGGAGGCATTGTCAGGATTATAGTCCAATTCTATAGCTGTGCTTTCCATCGTGTGAAAGTAGCCAGCACAAAAGAAACAGAAACCAAGATAAAGAAAAATAAGTGCTGCTACCGTCTGAAGGTTGTAATTCCCAATGAGAAAAGTATCAAAACCAAGACTGGACACAACCACCACGATGTTATAAAACCAGTATTTAATATCGAAGTAAAACAAAATAAGATAAAATAAGCGCTTTCACATGCTACACAGGCATGCTTCTTCAGATTTCACCAACACATTTTCAAACGGTTCTTAAATACTAACTGCATAACCAAATAATTGAATAATGGATTCAATATTTGAATTCAATAATTGATTGATTGAGCAAGCAACATTTTAAGGCAACCAGCTCCTAGTTGAAAGCCAGATATAAAGTGAATCATACATAATGAGATGTGTGTATGTATCCTGAATACAAAAAATGCAATGTGATAAATAATATAAAATAATAATTAACTAACTAAAAATTAGTTTGAAATAATAGTTTAAACAAAACACAATTTGCAACATCATATTACACTATCCGATGTAGAAAATATATAAAAAATATATCAAAACAATATTTACTAAAATAACGTGTACTGACGTACATCTAAACCCAGGGTATAAATTTGGTTCCTTAGGCATGTCCAGTGCTTATAATTCATTACCTCTTAAAACATTAATGGATAGAATATTAATAATATATATAGTATATAAAATAAAAATACAATATATATATATATATATATATATATATATATATATATATATATATATATATATATATATAGTTGAATCCAAAAATGCATCTAAATACGTGCATCCAGTATTGGTTTAATGCTAATAGACTGATTGAGCCCTGTTGCTACATGTGCTCTCATTCTAAAGATCCATTCAAGCTCAACTGATTCTAAGTGGTTCAGGTTACTACCCCCTCGTTTATTCTGCAGTATCATCTGTAACACCCTGAACCTAAAAGTATGACCTACATTTAAACTAACATGTCTGGCCAGCGCGTTCTGGTTGTTCATTTTCCTGATATCGTATATATGATTATATATTCTGTCTACAGAATACACTGGATGCACGTATTTAGATGTATTTTTGGATTCAACTATATATATATATATATATATATATATATATATATATATATCTATATTGTATTTTTATATTATATACTATATATTTTATATTATATACTATATATATATTATTAATATTCTATCCATTAATGTTTTAAGAGGTAATGAATTATAAGCACTGGACATGCCTAAGGACCCAAATTTATACCCTGGGTTTAGATGTACGTCAGTACACGTATTTTAGTAAATAGTGTTTTGATATATTTTTTATATATTTTCTACATCGGATAGTGTAATATGATGTTGCAAATTGTGTTTTGTTTAAACTATTATTTCAAACTAATTTTTAGTTAGTTAATTATTATTTTATATTATTTATCACATTGCATTTTTTGTATTCAGGATACATACACACATCTCATTATGTATTATTCACTTTATATCTGGCTTTCAACTAGGAGCTGGTTGCCTTAAAATGTTGCTTGCTCAATCAATCAATTATTGAATTCAATTATTGAATCCATTATTCAATTATTTGGTTGTGCGGTTAGTATTTAAGAACTGTTTGAAAATGTGTTGGTGAAATCTGAAGAAGCATGCCTGTGTAGCATGTGAAAGCGCTTATTTTATCTTATTTTGTTTTACTTCGATATTAAATACTGGTTTTATAACATCGTGGTGGTTGTGTCCAGTCTTGGTTTTGATACTTTTCTCATTGGGAATTACAACCTTCAGATGGTAGCAGCACTTATTTTTCTTTATCTTGTTCACCATAGTGGTAGCTGTCCTTGCAACACATCTCAGGCTGTAGGAAATACAAGTCTTTCTCTACCTGGACAACTAGCTCCTAGTTGCACCCACCAGGCATCAGCTTCTCCTAGCCAGAGACCAGTTCCTCCAGTCAGCCTTGACCTTGGGCATCATGATAAACTTTCTAAAATACTAGTTGGAACCTTTCCATTCTCTGGAATTTATTGGAGCACAGCTGAACACCTTTCTGTGCAAGGGCTTTCTCACCAGCAATAGGATTTACTCTCTTCAGCTCCATGTTCACTTTAGAAGGACCATAATGACTTCTATGCTTTTTTAGAAAGGGTTAGATTCTAAATGTATTCTAGAAACTGCCATTTGGTCCTCTGTTCATACTTTTAGAAGATACTGTAAGCTTGAGTCCTTCTCTAGGTCTAGATCTGGTTTTGCAAGGGCCATTCTGCAGGGGCTGCTGAACCATTCTCCTTCCATCTCCCAGATTTAATTAGCTAAAGTAATCTACCCATATAGCTAAGGCTACTGCAGCAGTGATCAATATGATGAATATAGCACATTGTGCAAGTTGAACGTACCATAACAGTAGATGTTCAAATGATCACTACTACAGTAGCTATTCCCTCCCTACACCTCCCTTGTTTTTTGGTGTGTTTTTTGTGCCAGGGTGTGGACATTATTTTGTTATTCCTAGCAGATGACCTTTTAGGGCTCAGCCTTCCTCATTTGCTGGCAGGAAAGCTCTGAAATTCTTCGCTCCCAAACTTCCATTTAATCACTCATCTTCAGCTGCTTGACAGTTTGGGCACATGGAAGGTACCCTGAAGCACTGGGAGCTGGCTGGCTTTTATATTCTTGGCAGGATATGTAACCCATGTAGCTAAGGCTACTGCAGCAGTGAACATTTTAACATCTACTGTTATGGTAAGTTCACTTTACACAGCTGCACTTTTTTTTCTTTTTAACAACTACCATTCACTCCAACATTATATACATTGCTCAGTTTCTGTGTTTGCCTAAATCTTACTACTACTCCTCTTAAAATTTTTCTGAATGTGTTGTTCCTACAATATCCATTTATTTCTGTGTAATTTGCTTATTCCCTTTTCTAAGGATCCCACTTCCAGTTATTTTATTTCATTTGCAGTACTCAGTACTTCAGTCGCATCTGGTTTAGATTTTGGTTTCCATTTTCTAGTAATTGCTTATTTGGCAGCTAGTATCATTAAGTGTAGTAAGGCATTATATCTAGGCAGTTCATATCCTATCACCCTCCTCAAAAGAATAATTTCCTTAGTTTCAGCCACTTGGTTACTCAACGTTTCTGACAAAGTTCTCTAGGGAATTTTTAAAATCTGCCAACTTGTTAAACTCTCAAAAATATTCTCAGTCCCCTCTCTATCCTTTCACACCTCAAGAACTGAATTTGCTGTGTGTCTGGAAATTCTCTTAACTCTGCATGGGGAATAAAACTATCTATGCAAATATTTCCAGAACCAGACATAAATCCTAACCCTTTTGTACTTTGTTGCACACTTGGGACCCATGCAGACGTCCTGCCATTGTAAATTTGGAAATTGACTTTTCAGTCTTTTGTAATCTCCTTTGATTGATTCTTACAGTTATCTTGCAATATTTTTACGATGTAATATCCTTTGAATAATTCTTAGTTATCGTACAGTATTTTATTTGCAATTTCTAAGCATCTCCAAAGCCAGTTTGGTAGCTGTGGGCATCCTGAATCAGTGAAGTAATTGTCCCATGCACAGACACAACCATTTAATCCTTAAAGACACAAACAGTATGTAAGAGATGCACTTGCACAGTTTCACTGGAAGCAAAAATCTTGCATAAATACAAGGTTGTCAAGGGCACACACTGTCCACCACATACATAGATCAACTTATTCTGAGGCAGTAAAAAGCAATTTTCCCAAACCTCAAAGACCTCCTATGCCCACAAACAGCAATGCCTATCCTCAGTAATGTCTAAAGCACTCCTCAAATGCAACACCAAACACCTCACAAATGCATGCACTCAATGGACCCACAACAGCAAGACTCATAAGGCATACAAACACATTACCCAGGACTCTTATTATAGGGGACTCCATTGTACGACACACACATACCCAACTCACCAGACTGAACAAGGAGAAGATAACAGTTAATTACTTGGCTAGAGGCAGGATCTGCCAAGGTACACAAGCACTCAAGTCACTACACTACAAGTTACCAGTGTGATTCTGTCATAGTCCATGGAGATGTTAATGACCTGAGATATGCTTCCCTGGACTATATGAAGAAAGACATTGTTGATATCTCTTTCAATGCGTCTCGGGTGGGTATGTGCCTTGCATTGAGCAGCATTCTACCTTCATCAAGTATGATTCCACAGTACGAACAAAAGATGATTGACTTCAGTAATTGGCTTAATTTCTGGAGTCTTTCCAGGGCGATTCAGTGTTTGTCAGCATGGGAGGACATGATTAACAAGTCATGTTACTTTGGAAAAATGGTCTGCGCCTTTCTCCCCTAGGCTTCTGAATATTGGCTAAAACATTATCTACTGCCTTAGAGCCTTTTTTAGGCAATGCCAAATTGACAAACCTGCTGACATATCAAATAAAACCCAAAGGAACCTAAAAGGTGGTACTGCTTAATGCTAGGAGCGTAAACAAGAAACTCCACACCCTACAAGCTCTGCTTGTTCTGGAGAATATAGACATATGTGCTGTTAGCGAGAGATACTTTAGCACAGAACGTACTTTAGCAGTGCAAGGCTTCAGAGCCGTCCACACATTGAGACCATCAGCTGCACAGACAGGGACAAAAGGTGGGGGAGTCTAAATCTGTATTAGCATTTACTTGAATGACTTTCACCCAGGTGGGAATGTTATGAATAGTGTAAAACTTATCTGAAAAATCAAGCAGATTTCCTCTTTTTAAAAATGCAGTAATTTATTTTATTATTTCTTATTTTCTACTTTTGTACATATTTTTAGTTATTCCAGGTGTATGACTTTAAGTCTTGATTATGTGTGTGTGTGTGTGTGTGTGTGTGTGTGTGTGTATATATATATATATATATATATATATATATATATATATATGTATATGTAAATGTGTATATATATATATATATATATATATATATATATATATATATATATATATATATATATATATATGGATCTAGGACGTTTGATAGAGAGATCAAACGTCCGAATCCATAACCACCGAACACACTTTAACGAAAGTGATTTAACCGAAAAAGTGTTTTCATTAAAGCGTGTCAATAAAAAAAAACAAAAAAAAACATTTAGGTTTTTGTACGCCCCCCCATGCCCACCCCCCTACTTTAATATTCTCCCTCTAAGACCGCACTACAGTGGGGAAAAGGGAATTTTCTCTTATCTAAACTGTAGTATAGCCTCTGTAACAGGCATACTTACGCGAAAGTGCTTCTTCAGTGAAAAGCACTTTCGCATAAATATGCTCGCGCTTAATGGATTCGGACGTTTGATCTTTAGATGTAAGTTACTCTCACTGAAGGAGAGCTTGTTATGCTCGAAAGCTATGTGTATGTTAAAGTTCTTATATATTCAGCGGCGGTCGTAGGTCCTTTTTTTTTTTTTTTTTTTTTTACTGTTTTTGCTTTGGATTATATATTAGGAGCTTGTTTGTTGGGCAAAGCTGTTTGCTAACAGTTGTACTAGCATTAAGCATAACTGTAGATTGGTTAAACAGGTTCCACACTGTATCCTAGCAAGCTGCAGGTCACCCTGTATGTCCCTAGAATCCCATAGCTCCATGTGTAGACCTAATGGAGGCAATGACAATTAAACCAAATACCCTGCTCATGGGAGATGTTCACTACCCCTTTATAGACTGTGAAATGTACACTGCCTAATACTCTCAGGCAAAAGGATTCCTGGATTTTATTAACACATAATACCCTCTACTAGATAGTGCTTACACCCATGAGAGGTTAAAAAAAAAATACTGGTCTGGAGCTGTCCAGTATGGGAGGGTGCAGACCCCCCCTTTTTTTTTTTTTTTTTTTGCAGTTAGTCCTCTTGCGGACCCCCATGCCCCTTACCAAAGCATACTAACTTTGCAACATTTGGGGGACAACAGTTTAGTTCAGGGAGATGGGAATTGTTGAGGTTACATTTGACAGGATTATTTTCAATGTCTGATTTAAATACTGTATAAAGGTTTTCCTTGTCTTTATGTAGTTTTCATGAAGCTTTAGTTTAGGTCCTTTAATTTTATTGATTATTTTGTATCTAAGTGAGGGGCTTAGCATAAAGGGCAGGCATCTTTATACAGAGAATGCCATTTTCACGGTTAGAAACATCAATTTTTGGAGCGGGAGGGGGACTTTTGTTTGTTTTTTGTAAAGTACATTTTACTGGTGTAGGAACTTGGTATGTTAAGCTCAACTGAAGTTGAAGAGCAGGATGTGTGAACATTAGAAAGACTTTCTTACAAATCTGCAGATTGATAAACTGCTGAAAGAAGATTAACAAGTACTCTGAGCCAAATCCTCAGGCTATTGTGAATCTGTTTAGGTTGAGCCTTGCTAGGGCAGTGCCTTTTTCTGTTTGTTGTGACAAATATGTGTTATAGGAGGGGATCCTTTCTCCATTTGAAAAAATGTCACTCTAGGCTGTTTGTAGTACCCAAGAAAGATGATCAGTGGGGACCCATTTTGTCTTTTATAAATTATATTGGGCTTGTGCAGCTGAGAGTTCAGAATTATCCTACTTTAAGTTGTTACCCCCCTTGCCAGGGACATGGATGGTGATGGTTTATTTTTTTCTAAACCATACTTAGCATATTTTTGTTTTTTGGTTTTACAGGAATATTTTATATTTCAACTGGAAAATTAAGACTTAGTTTTTTTGGGATAACATGTGCCCCATCTGCGTGGTTTTGGCTGCATCAGCTAAAGGGAATTCATAATGTTTTACAGCTGAATGATACAGTGTTGAAGCAGGGAGAAAGTTTCTAGAGCAGTTGAATTTAGCAGTTAGGTTTCTGGTCTCCTATGGGTTACCATCTATGAGATGAGAGCCGTTTTACACATCAGAATGTCTTTCTAGGAGCCTAGATGGAGATGGTCCTTCTCAATGAAGGAAAGACACTGAATTATCACCTGCTTGACAGATTTTGACACTGTTCTGGATCTTAAGTTACCCAGTGTTTTGATGCAGATTGCCAGACTTGCATATGTTTCAGCAGTCTAAACTGCCTTTGGAACTAGACCTTTGCACTGTTTGGAATAATTCCTTATTGTTCCTCTGCTGAGCATATAAAATCTGCAGTTGGATTTTAACAATGCAGATGAATTTTGACTGGACTTTATCTTCCTCCTCATCAGTTCTTGTTAATAGATGCACTGCATGTTTGGAAAGGGGAACTGGCATGACGACTTGGTATATTTAAGGTATGTACTTTGTTTCATACTGTTAGAGATGTCAGTGATTCTGAGAAGACCTTCAGGAAAGCTTTGTAAGGGAGTTCTCCAGGTGATGTTTGACCACACCATAATAACATGGTACGGAGTCAAGCAAGCAAGTACATGCTTTGCAGGCTGATCTTGAAGCTGTGGAACCTGGTCTTGTCTGTAAACACTTAGATGTAATGTGATCCTATCTCACCTACGTTCAGTACTGATGGGCTTGGAGCCGAGAATCGGCTCCGACTCGGCCGTTCTGACTAGCACGAAGTCTCTCATTGGCTGGGCCAACCCTATATCCCAGGATGCACCACGCCCAAAACCCCAGATCTCATTTGCCGCTCTTGGAGTATCGACGTGGTCTCAACTTGGCTGTGGCTAAGTACCCTCTTTTGTGATCTTTGATATCTCATAGCAGTTTTCTGTAGGAGAATTTATATTCAAAAGCTATTTTCATAGCTACGTTGTGGTAATTGACTTGTTGTTTGAGTGGGATTGTTTATTCCTGTTGTGTGATGATCCTTCTGTTTGGCGGGCTGGGCCCGTTTGAGTTAGAGGGCCTTTGCCCTATCTTGTGTCTCGGCGTTTAACTTGGAGCCGTCCCCCCCTAGTGTTTAACTTGTGTTTGACTTGTGTTTGTGTATCATGTCTACCAAAGAAAAAGAACATAAGCCATCGGGCTTTAAAAAATGTGCAAAGTGTAGCTATAAAATGTCTTTGACAGACGGTCACGCGATTTGCGTATACTTCCTTGGCGCCAAACACTTGCAAGAATCTTGCAGTGTCTGTCATGCTTTCTCTTCGAGAGTTTTGCAGGAGAGAAAAAATAAACTTATCCTGAAGGGTTTAGTTAAACCCTCCTTTGAGGAAGCTGTTTCTCCTCCCTCTGAAAAGTCCAGGATTAAGTCTAAAAAGAAGTCCCCGGCTCCGTCCTCTTCTTGAAGCCAGAGAAAAGATCCAGGTCGATGTCCCCTTCCTCGGCTCCACTGGTCTTGGAGCCGTTGGCTATGGGGTCTAAAGCTGTGTCTCCTTCCTCGGCTCCATTGGTCTCGGAGCCGCAGGATTCAGGGTCGACAGCTGGGTCCACTGTCTCGGTTCCACTGGTTTCGGAGCTGCAGGTAATACTTTCCATTTCGGAGCCGGCTTCTTCGGTTCCACAGCTTTCAGCGCCGAAGGAGGCTTCGGTGCTTCTCGAGCCTGCTTCGGCTCCGATCATCTTGTAGCCGATTCGGAGCCGTTCTCCTAGTCGTGTCTCGGATCCGATGGGAAAGGTTTCTCGACCCCCTTCTGTCTCCTCCAGGTCCTCCAGGTTATCTGATTCGGACGTAGAAAGGGTGGTCCAGAGACTCCTACAGTCGCCAGTGTTATCTAAAATATTTTCGGCTCCATCCCAGTCGGCTCCGGAGCCCACCATAGTATCGGTTCCATTCCTTCCTCCTCCGACAACCTTGGTGTTGTTGGAGTCGGAGAGTGCTGAGTTGAGTGAAGTCCTTGGGTCGGTTCCGAGACCCCCTGCCAGTCTTTCGGTTCCGACCTCAGCTCCAACCTTCTGTATTCCTTCTGCAGGTTTCAGTACTCAGGGGTCCTCAGTTGGGCCAGAGGGTGATACATCGGGACCACTGACTTCGGTTCCGAGTCTCCCCCTTGGTGCTTCGGCTAGGGGAACCCCGACTCCGGTCATGGTTTCGGAGACGGGCCCTTCCTCCGATTCAGGGGGACTCGCCTTCAAAGCTATGAGGAGCACACTGGCCAAGTCCTTAGTGACTTCACCCGAATTGGCATCTCCCTCCCTGGACACTACGACTAGAGTTTCTGGCACCCCCCTATCTCTGGACAGCGGGGCTCCAAGGCCTGAGGATACCTCCATGTGTGGTCCCCTGCTTTCTGAAGGCCCTTCAGAGTCCATGCCTGAAGAGCCTCCCAGAAAGAAGCTGTGTAAGAGGAAGCACCTAGACTCCCCAGATGAGTCTGTCACCTCGGACATCGACCTCGATGATGCAGAAGGGTCCCCGAAGTCGTCCTCTGATGATGTCTCATTCTCCGACATCCTGGAGATCTTGAGACAGCGGGGCGACTGGCCATCCAGAAACCCTTCTGAGGAGGAGTCTGTCTTCCTCAAGGCCTTAGGAGCCCAGCCTTCCACCTCTTGGGTGTCTCCACCCTTCGATGAATTATTGGATCTTATTTGGCGAAGGGTGTGGGAACGCCCTGACTCTGTGGAGCCAGTTCCTAGCCGCCCCGATAAATTCTTATCGGCACCTCCTGGGAAAGAGTTTTTGACCAAGGGAGTTCCTGTGGATGCCATGATGGTGGCGTCTGCCTCTCAGCAGGACGTGGCAGAGGCTTCTACTTCCATCCATCCTCCTAATAAGGAGTCTAGGAGCATGGATAGGTATGGGAAGCGTACCCGGTCTTCAGCGACCTTTACTTTGCGGTCGCTGAATTACTTGTGTCATTTTATGCAGCTCCAAAGGGATCTCATTAAAGAGTTGGGGGATACCCTGGCAGGTAACGTGCCTGAGGCGTTGATCCAGTCTGTTAACACAGCGTCAACTCGTCCATGAGGCTCATATCTTATGCAGCCGAGGGGGCGGGTAGAGCAGCGAGTTCAGGCGTAGCCCTCAGGAGGCAAGCTTGGATGCGCTTGTGTCATTTTGCGGAGGCTTTCAAGTCTTCTTTTACGGACGCCCCTTTCGACGGGTCCTCCCTTTTTGGACCCAAAGTGAAAGACACCCTCACGAGATGTGAGCAGGAGGGTAAGACTTTGTCTGCCGTTGGGGCCCGTTTTTCTCTCCCCACTAGACCTTATCCCAAGGCTCAGAGGGGAGGAAAAATGTGGTTCAGAAAGTCTCAAAAGTCTTCCCCTGCCCATCAGAGTGAACCCCCCCTCCAGAGGCAGAGGAGGGGGAAATTACTCCGGAAGACGTCGCCTCAGAGGCGGCGGAGGCCCCCGCAATACAGGAAACAGCAAATCCTTTCGTGGCTCCTCCTTCCAGCATCCCTGAGGGATTGCCCGACTGTGCATCTCCGGAGCCAGTCGGGGGTCACTTTTTGGAGCATCTTCAAGCCTGGGAGTCCATCACTCAGGATCGATGGGTGCTTCGAATCATCGCCGGAGGTGATACCATTCCCTTCATCTGTTCTCCCCCACTGTCAAAAAGAATCCCGGACGTTCCACCCAGTCAACGGGATCAAGCAGCACTAGAAATCTCAAAGCTGATGAGAAAAGAAGCCATCCAATCAGTCCCCGCAGACCAGATCAGATCAGGAACTTACTCAAGATTATTTTTGGTGCCGAAAAGAACAGGGGACTTGAGACCCATTCTGGATCTCAGCCATTTAAACCGCTTTGTGAAAAAGTCCAAGTTCCAAATGGTCATGTTATTATCCATTCTCCCCTTGCTGGAGAAAGGAGTATGGATGTGCTCCATAGATCTCAAGGATGCCTATTATCACATCAAGATAAACGAGGCCTCCAGGCATCATTTACGCTTCTGGCTGGGAGCCAGTCATTTTCAATTCCGGGCTCTGCCCTTTGGTCTCACCACAGCCTCCAGGGTGTTTACCAAGTGTTTGGCAGTGGTGACGGCTCACCTGAGACATCTAGGATTCCAGGTGTTTCCTTATCTAGACGATTGGCTCCTCACCGCCCCCACCAGGCATCTACTTCTTCAGGCCATGAGAACTACCTTCAAATGGGGACATCTGTTAGGAATTACCTTCAATTGGGCAAAATCTGTATTGCTGCCATCACAGCATGTTACCTTTATCAGCGCAGAGCTAGACTCTGTAGAGATGCGAGCATTCCTACCCAGAATAAAGGTGTTACAGGCTCAAGTTCTGGCCTTATTGCCCCGCAGAAAAGCTCAAGCCAGAACAGTTCAGCAGTTGTTGGCAACAATGGCGGCTACCATCCTTCTAGTCCCTCTTGCCAGGTTGCACATGCGAATACTTCAATGGCTCCTTTCACCCAGTGGTCATATCAGGATCTGCCCTTGTCCCATCCTATTTTCATTACGGAGAGATGCCGACAAGATCTTCGTTGGTGGCTTCTCCCCTCCAATCTGAATCAAGGAAGATCATTCATCCCCCTGTCCCCCATTGCCACGGTAACCACGGACGCCTCCCAGATGGGGTGGGGGGGGACATTACCTGGGCAGGAAGGTTCAAGGTACGTGGCAAGATCATGAGACTCACTTGCATATCAATGTTCTGGAGATGAGAGCGGTGTTTCTAGCGTTGCAGGCACTCCACAGCTTTCTTCCCCAGGAAACTATTGCAATTCTTTCCAACAATATGTCAGTTGTCTGGTATCTGAACAAACAGGGGGGAACCAAGTCCTATCCCTTTTGCAGGGAAGCCATGAGAGTGTGGAGCTGGGCTATTGCTTCCCACCACTTTCTAGTGGCAATGCACATTCCGGGGAAGTCCAACGTGATTGTAGACAGGCTGAGCAGAGCTATTCTGATGCCTCACGAGTGGTCCATGAACGATCGAGTGGAGGCTCCGATATTCTCCAGGTGGGGTCTTCCCTGCTTCGACCTCTTTGCCAGTCCCCTCAATGCCAAGTGCAGAAATTATTTCACTCTAATCCCTCCTCAAGGGGAGCTGCCCAGGGATGCTCTAGTCTACGATTGGCCCTCCGGTCTGCTCTACGCCTTCCCTCTGGTCCCTCTCTTGCCAAGAGTGATTCAGAAGGCAATCTACATGGGAAGCAGCATGATTTTGATAGCACCACTCTGGCCCCGTGAAGTTTGGTTCCCCTTCCTTTGGAAATATGCGTTGGATGGGCCTTGGATCCTGGACCCAGCTCCAGACCTATTGACTCATCAGTCGGGACAGCCTCATCCATCCCTCCGAACTCTCAGACTCGCTGCTTGGCTACTTCACTTCCTTCCTTAGTCAGACAGCATAACCTTACCCCGGAGGTACTACAGATTCTGTCCTCCTCTCATAAGTCTTCTACTAGAAAGATTTACTCTAGTAAATGGAAGAGATTTGCTATTTGGGCTGAGCAGCGTGACCTTAATCCCCTCACAGCCCCTGTGTTAGCGGTGTTAGATTTCTTGGCAACACTTTTTAGACAGGGTTCTGCTGTCTCCACTATAAAGGTTCAATTGGCAGCGATCTCTAATTATCACGTAGCTCATGAGCCTTCCCTCATGGGTCATAAGCTGTGTAAAGCCTTTCTAAGAGGAGTCTGGTTAATTCGCCCCCAATTTTGCAACCCTTTCTACCGTGGGACTTAAATATGGTGCTCGAACCTGCAGCCACTTGCGAATTAAAATTCTTATCATGGAAGACTGCATTTTTGGTAGCCATTACTTCAGCTAGAAGGGTATTGGAGCTTCAAGCCCTTTCTGTCAAACCTCCTTATTTGATTTTTCACAACAACAGAGTATCTCTAAGACTAAATCCTTCCTTTCTCCCTAAGGTGTCTTCTGCATTTTGTTTCCAATAGGCTATTGAGCTACCAGTCTTTTTTCCACAATTCTCCAACAAAGCAGAATACATATTTCACCAGTTGGATGTACATAGACAATTGAGGTTTTATTTGAATAGGGCACAACAGGAGAGAAAATCAGACCAGTTGTTTGTGTCCTTTTCGGACAACAGAATTGGCAGATCTGTAACCAAGATGACTATCGCTAAGTGGATTAGGGATTGCATCTCATTCATTTATGCATTGAAGGGTAGGAATCTTCCCTTTCCAGTGAAGGTGCATTCTACCAGGGCTATGGCAACTTCAGTGGCCTTTCACGCTAGGCTGTCCGTGGATGAGATTTGTGCAGTGGCTACTTGGACTTCTCCACATACCGTTATTTCTCATTATAAATTGGACATGGCATCGAGAGGTCGTGCTTCCTTTGGTTCCACACTGCTCAGGAGTGTTTTCCAGTGAGCCTCCCAGGATTTAGGTGCTAGGGATGCTGTCCCATCAGTATTGAATGTAGGCGAGATAGGATCACATTACATCTCTTAGTTATGTACTTACCATAACAATAGATGTATGTGATCCATCTCGCCTACATTCTTACGTACCCGCCCTCCTTCCCCCTTCCTCCTTCCTGTTGGATTTGGAGGAGACAAGTATTGTTTGATTCCCATGAGGATATTATTTTTTCTCTCCTCTTACACTTGTCTCTTGTGTGTTCTGTGGGTGGAAGAATGTGTTGGGGGCAAACTAGATCTGGGGTTTTGGGCGTGGTGCATCCTGAGATATAGGGTTGGCCCAGCCAATTAGAGACTTTGTGCTAGTCAGAACGGCCGAGTCGGAGCCGAATCTCGGCTCCGAGCCCATCAGTATTGAATGTAGGCGAGATGGATCACATACATCTATCGTTATGGTAAGTACATAACTAAGAGTTCATTTCCCAGGAGACCACAGTGCTGCACTTCGAAACATTGAGCTGAATAACCTGCCTGGATTATAAGTGCCACCTGAATCTGGCGTTATTGTATTAATAACATGGAAGGCAGACTGATATTTTTCTCCATAGTGCTGTGCTCATCTTCTTGGATGCATGGCAAAGGCACAGAATGCCCTATTACTACTTACAATCTGAATTTTACTCTTTCTTTCACCCACCCCTCACACTTATGAGATGTTGTGTTAAAAACAGTGTTGAAAAGGTCATGATTGAGCCTGGTGGTACTTGTTGGCTGTGGCATCCATGGCTTTTTGTTAAGTTGAGAATGTGGAGTGATCCATGCAGCCCCTTCTGTGGAACAGTGCATTATGGCATTAGCCTGCACTGGGGATTTACAGGGCTAAAGATCTGAGAAGGCTCATGTCAACATTAGTTCTAATAGCAGCTTGGGTACAGAAAAGATGGATGGGCATGCCCATCCTTGGTGGGTGCAGGGACACATGCACATGATTTGACTTCCCTGGTAGAGACATGTTGGGTGTGAGTGCCCTGCTGACATTCGCCTCTTGTGGAAGTGAGGGTGCATTTTGGCTCCAAAATCCATTGCACACCTCACTCTCATTTCTGGGCATGAGCAGTGCTATGAATGAAAATGAGTCAAAACACTCGGTCAGCTTTGACTTTGTTTCAGAATACTGCAGTCTCCTTACCAGCCGTGATCTGTAGTTGGAGCAAGTCTGGGTCAATGAGAGGCATTGGCAGACCAGGTCATTGAGGAGGGACGTTTTGAGGAGCTGATAATAAGTTGTGAGAGAGCCAAAAGTAGCTCCAAAAATGCATTGTAGCAGCATCAGGGCTAAGTTGACTACCCATCCCTTTGTACTTTGTACTTGACAGTGTTTTAGTTAATGTTTTAATACCTAATTAGGAATTGTTTTTGACAGGTGTATTTCAGCTTTTAGTTGAGATTAGGAGGCTTGCCTCTGGGAAGTCTTATTAATTTATTAGAATATGAGTGGTTTTATACTGGTGTTGGTACAAGTTCTTTTTTAGGTTGGTCTGCCAAATACCCTTTTTTTCCACAAGGACCTTGCATGTCTAATGTTCGATCCTTACTATCTCCATAGGATGACATCTGAATTTTCTTTTTTGTCATTTCACCTATTTGTCATTATCTCCCCACCACCACCACACACACACCGAAGACTCGAGGCAGACGAGAATGTATTCTGCATACTGCAGATTGTTTAACAGTTGTAAATAAATTATGGTTTCCCAATGTAAGTTTCAAGGGCAATGAAACGCAGAGCTGTTCATCTCCTTTGTTCTGTCAGGAAATGGTATTCCAGTAACTTAAGTGGCTTATTGCATCATCAAAAAGCTAATAGGGTCATTGCCTCCGTGACAGAAAAGCATTACAAAGTGGTGAGGCTGATGTCCATGCTTGTTTCAGAAATATGTTCATTGCAGAATTGCAGAGTCCTGTGCCACGGCCACTTGGTAATTGCTCAAGGCCACCACACTAGTGTTTATTTTATATATTTGTTAACTGGGTAAGTCCACTGGAAACAGTCATTCCTTTTCTTGGGTGATCTGGAAAGCACCGTTTAGTTAAGTGACTTAGAGTCTCACTGGATGAAAATTGAGGTGAAAGGACTCAGACCCTGTTCCCTGGGCTACAGGAAGTACTCAAATGGTAATAACAGCATTAACAGCACAGCTTCTTCATTATTTGTGCTGACTGTTATTCTGGTTACAGAATAAATATTTCTATATTACTGTTCAGTGCAGTTTTGCATATTTTGTCTTGGGCACGTCTGTTATATGAGTACGTATTTAGAGAAGAGCGTGTTTACCCAAAGCACAGTTGTTATTATATGAGGTTGATGGGAGTTGAAGATCATGTACTGGCATGTCACCAATACTTGAATGAGCTTGAACTGGAACACAAACATAGCTCAAACGTCAGTTTTTTTTTTTTTTTTTTTTACTTGTCTTCCCAGTTTATCAAGCCAGCGCTCCCCAACCTTGGGTGTGTGTGTGTCTGTGTGTATGCTGTGCTTCCCACAAATGACATCAGTGATCATATAGTAGCTTAGTCATTTGGAGAGGCAGCAGTGGAATTATCACTGTTTACTGTAAATTCAACTACCAAGAAAACCAAACAGAACTGTAAGTTGAACAAATGTTGACATCTCCGGGATTGGTAACAAACAGATTTTCTGGCAGTTTAATTACATGCTTGAGTGCATGCTTTTTAGGCTGCTGCTGCTTTATTTGTGTTCCTGTTCATATTGATATGTTTCTGATGTTTTCTGTGCAGCCAGGAAATGTTTTCTTTTTCACTGGAAAATGTCTTGTATGCAAAACATTCTCCTTGCTTCTGGGAAGAGAAATTTCAATACTTAAGAGTTATACACTTTATAGCACATCAGATAAATACATGTCCAAGACAGAACTAAAACAGAATGGTTTGTACAAAGGAAGAGGCTAAAGATCATAGAGCTCTTTTCAGTTCAGTGTAATAGGCCAGTGTTTCATTACAGCTGTCTTCTTTTTTTTTTTTTATCTAGGGCTCTTATCACAAAATAGTTTATTTGTAGTAGGTGGAGTTGACACAAGGGTCCATTTTCAGTTGCATCCTAGTATGGGCCATTGATGAAATACTGAATAGTTTGCCGATCAGGACGCAAGTATTATCTCTTTTGCAACAATCATGTACATTCTCCAGTGGAAAATGTGTAAGAAGAGTGATTCGTAATGTGGCAGAGTGGTGCTCTGGTTAGCATTATTAGTACTATTTTGGTTCCTGGCTAGTGTCTGCTCTTTGGAATGTCCATACCTGTCCTGTGGCACTTTGGGGTTTTGACGTTCTCTAGCTTCCTCCTACATTCCGTTGACAATACTGATAGTTTAACTGGTAACCCTTCTAAATTGCCTGTGGGTATTTGTGCCTCTGGATACAGACCGACTTCCTAGCCAGGATTGATTCCCTACCATATACCTGTTACTTGCAGGTATAGGCTGTAGCTCCCCTGTGATTATTACTAGGAAAATGAATAAACAAATGAAATACTTTGCAACATAACGCAAGGATGCTGTTTAGGTTATACCATCATTATATAAGACTGTGCAAGACCAGGTGATACTCCTGTTATGTTTCTTGAATGGCAGAAGACAGACTGTTTACTCTGCTGTGTAAATGAATTTAAAATTCTTTCCTCATTTCTTCCTGTTTCATGCTTCTTGAATGACTAATTCTTGCTATCACCCATTTTATAAGTTCAAAGGTAAGTAATACGCTAGCTGCCTTTGCGGGGCATTTCAAGTCTACCCAGCTTCCCTTTTTATGCTCGACTTAACTTGTCATATTTGGTTAGATTGGCTTTACCCATCATATGGTCGATGATTGTATATTATCCCTAATGAGAATAATTGAGATCATGCCATAGATAATTTGAAGGGGATCCATGCATGTGATAAAGCATTTAGGAGTTGCCTCTCTTCATTAGTAGTACAGGGGCAGTCCTGGAGTAAATTTTCTGTTTCCCCTCCATAGAGCCAGTTTGTGCTTTAATATGGACAGGGATGAACTTTGTTTTATGTGGATGGAGGGGTCTGTTCCAGAGTATTGGTTTCGTCTGGAAGATGTACTTGTCCCTTCAAAATTTTCTGTTGATGCAGAAGAGGTTTAGATCTCCAGAGTGTTTCTGATGCTGTGTGACTTACTGATGTGGAGTAAATCCATCAGTATTGGGTTGGAGTATGCCTTGTGTTCTAGACACAGGTCACCTCTTAGCAGTCTGCAGGATACCAAGTATAGTGACAGGTTTTTGAGTCAGTCCATGTAGGACATGTTGTTTTGGCATTGTGTCCTTTTAGTAAGATATCTCTGTGGTCATTCCAGATGTTGTGTCCGTACAGATGCATGCCAAATTGGGGGCATTATACTCTGTGATTGGCCTATTGAGGGACAAGTAAAGGGAGATGGACATCCCTAGATGTAGACAATCCCTTTGTTTATAAAATATAGAAGGATTTTCCTACAAGAATGAGCACATGCCCAAATACCGAACAACTGGATCAACTCTTAGGGGTGTATTGTCAGTGTGGTAGCTCCCAGGGTAGACCACTTCCCACAGGATACAGTAATGTATTTTTTGGAATTTAGTTTTAGATTTTGGCACCAATTATGTATTTGGGACATACCTTCCTGCAGTCAGCTGCAAACTTAGCCAGAGCCCTTTGATATTGGCATTTACTTCAGAAAAGTAAATGCCAAACAGGAAAGGTCTTAGAACAGAATCTTGGGGGTGTTGGCAGCTGGTCTTTTTGTGGTGGTAACTTCCCTTATTTTGATTTCCTGTATCCTGTCTGTGAGCTAGTTGTCAATCCTGTGGGTCACGTAAGGGGGTTATAGGTTATAGTTTGTTTGATGGGTCCACAAGCCTGTCTGTCAAAAAGTCCTCCTGGAGATCTATTGAGTAGTTGGTCCCTACAGCCCACTGCCTGTATCAACTCCACTTTACCCTTCCTGTTTAGGTCTTTACAACTTCTGGACATGATTTTGTTTATCTGTATTGTATTGCTTGTCTTTTTTGGACTATATTAAGGAAAGCTCAATTTCCTGTGCTCTCTTGGATATATCTTCATCTCACACATCTTTCAGGTGTCTTTCATCTGGACACCTTCAAGCAGCCTGTTGTCCTATATCTTCTGTAGTCATTCATATTCATTTCCCCACCATTCCTTACACTTTTTAACACCTTTATTAAATTGTCACTTAAGGCGTAGGCAAGTATACCTTAACAGAAAACGTACCATATTGAAATTTTTTCCATTTACATACATTATACATCACATATATTTTCTTTGTAACTATCAGTCCAACATAACAGACATTTTTGAATTCTTGCTTTGGGGTAGAAAAATACTTATGCAAACACTTCCAAGCAAAGATCCTAAATCCTTCTAGACTTTGTTGCATACGTGGAAGCTGTACATATATCCTCCCATTGTTCTGCTATAAATTGCTTTTCCAGTTTCTTCCCAATTTTTTCTAGCATCCTCTCATGAATACTTTATTATGCAGTAGTTCATATGTCGTCATGTCTACTAATTATTCCTTTTTTAACAGCAGCTTCTGTTCTAGATTTAAGTAAAATCTGTACCAGAACATGTCTTTCACTTAAGTTTCTCCTATCTCTTTCTGTCTGCCTGTATTTTGATATCCCTTGTAGGGAAGGCAGTCTCTAGCCTGCAGTCCAAACATCATCTTGGTCTCATCCCAGTCTATTACCTTTCCATCTCTAGTTATTGCTCCCAGTACTTTGGTCTGTTTGCCAGTTTTCTCTATTAAATTCCAGCCCCCACTTTTCTATTTTCCCCTACTTGCAGAATTCCTATTGGCAAAAATCTCCTATCTGATGTTGTTAATCTTCTTCCCGTTCATCACTGATGGGTTCTGTTCAGAGCCCATCGGAAACGTGTCGGCCAAATACCAAGCTCACATACACCAAAAACTCTTGAGCTAAGCTGCTACCCACAATGCCCTTCTCCCTGTTACCTCAGATCTCATTTGTCACATAGCCATATAGCAGCGTTTCACCGAGCTCTCAAGCTAAGTGTTATTTTTTTTCTTGATACTTGTGTATTTTTAAATATTTTTCTCCTATATTTCACACTCTTACTATATCCTCCTAACTAGCTCGACCCATTGGGTAATTCTTTTACCATTGTTGGTACACCCTCTCCTTACCCTTGTGGTATCGCTTGATACCATTGTTATCTTCTTTCTCTTTATTCTTACATTTTTTACGTTTTTTAGGTGTCAAGTAGTTTTGTTAACTTTTTTGTGTGTGTATGGAAATGTCTAACAAAAAAGGGACTTCGGGATTTAAACATTGCACCTCTTGCAATGGTAAACTCCCAAACAGCGATTCTGACGACGACTGTGTTTATTGTCTGGGGGTTTCTCACCTCTCTGTTAAACCCCCTTGCCAAATTTGTCAAAGTTTTAATCAGCGGAAGCTGAATAAAAGGAAAAATAATTTGATTCTAAAAAGCCTTCTCATTTCTCCTTTCTCAGAGGCCCTTTCTGTGTCAGAGGTCTCAACCCCTCCAGTAAAGGACAAGAAATGTCCCCATTCTGATCCATCTTCACCGGCTGGTGATAAGAGTAAGATACACAAACATAAGGCCCACAAATCTTCCTCTGAGCATAGAATTGCTACTTCAGCTCCAACTACTACTACTGTTCCGAGCTCTGCTCCAATTGCTACATTGACTGAAGCCATGGACATTAGTGGATTTTCGACATCGGTGCCATCCTCTGCACCGACCTTGCCTTCCATTTCAGCTACGGCATCGACCTTACTTTCGACAACCGCTACGGCACCGACTTTGCCTTTGACCACACCAAAAGCGGTTCTGACCCATGCAATTCCTTTGGAACCAATGACATTGACGTTCCTCTTCGGCACTGAGTCCCTTTTCTACTCCACTGATTCCTTTACTGCCTGTCTCCAAATTAGAGACTATGGTGCCACTAGCTCCGACACCACAGACCTGATACTCCCCTTCATTGGATCCGTTCCTAGGTCAGATGTACAGCCCCATTCTGGACTGACCCGATTCCCCTTAAGGAGTGTCCACAAGGTCCACCAGGAGTCTATCAGAATTTGATGTGGTGCACCTGTTGGATCAGCTGTTGATGGCCAGAGGGATACCAAATGTTCCTAACACTCACCCCCATCTGGGGTTTGGGTCTGTCTCTCCCAGGACTCCGAAGTATACTCCTCCTTCGGATCCATAGGTTCCGGGCTCCCACTCCTCTTCGGGCAGGCCTACTTTCTGGGTGATGGAGAGGGTGCTTGCTTCGGGAAGCGCACTGATGGAACTTCACCCTGCTTCCTCTGAGCTACAGCTACCATGAGCCACCTCCCTGGGACACCAGGAGGAGAAGCCTCAGGAAACTCCAGTTCAGGGTACCCACCCTTCCGAGTCTTCCTCGGATATTCCCACTGAGGAACCTCCTCAGAAGAAGGCGTGCAAGAGGAAGCACATTGACTCTCCTGAGGAGTCTTTGACAGAGGACACGGATTATGATGATGAGAAAGGGGTCCCCATGGTCACCCCCTGGATGATATCTCCTTCGGAGACATTCTGGAAATATTAAAACAGAGGGGTGGCTAGAAGCCCTCTAACCCTTCCTCGGAGGAGACCGTCTTTCTACAGGCTTTTTGCTCCTGGCCTTCTACCTCTTGGGTGACCCCACCTGCTGACTAGTTAATTCAGCTCATCATGCAGCATGCTTGGCAGAACCCTGACTCTATTGAGGCCATTCCCCAGAGACCCAATAAGACCCCCCCCCCTGAAGAGCACCCACACTGGTCCAGAGGTTTGCCAGTTGATGCTATGGTGGTGGTGGTGGCCACTAAAAAGGATCTAGTGGAAGAAAGTCCTACTGTTCACCCGCCCAACAGTGTGTCCCAGGCTGTGGACAGGTTCGGGAAGCGAGTCTTTGCTTCACCGAGCTTTGCTGTCAGGTCCCTGAATTACTTGGCACATTTCACGAGGCTTCAGATATTTGATTACCAAACTTTCTGGAGTCCTCGTGGGTCATGTTTCTGACGGGGCATGGGACAAGGTTGCCTCTCAACTTGCCACCCTTGAATCTGTTTAAAATTCGTCCATGAGGCTGCTCTCCCATGCAACCGAAGGGATGGCTAGAGCTGCAGGTGCAGGCATAGTCATGAGGCGTCATACTTGGATGCGCATCTGTGACCTCATTGACTCCAAGTTCTCCTTTTTGAATGCCCCTATTGAACCATCTTCCTTATTTGGTTCTAAAGTGAAAGACACACTGGCCAGGTGCGAGCAGGATGGAAAGACTCTATCTGCTGTTGGCCTATGTTTTTCCTAGCCTCAGTGTTTTTTCCAGGAACCAGAGGAGTGGAAAAATCTGGTACAAGAAATCTCAAGGTCCTTTCCGTAACGCACTTGGCGAGGATTTCCCCAGAGGCAGAGCGGGTTTCAATGGTGGAAGACACCCCTTTAGGGAAAGAGGGTTCCCTGAAACCAAGACTCCAGGGATTCCTTCTCTGGGCGATCTTATCAACTCTCCTGAAGTATTGCCTGATTGCGTTCCTCTGGAAGCAGTCAGGGCTCATTTTTCTCTGCACCAAACTGCCTGATGCTTTATTTCAAATTATCGATGGGTGCAAAGAATAATCTCCAGAGGCTACTACAGCCCTCTATCCTACCATCCAAAATCTACAAAAAATCTTCCTGATGTTCCACCCAATCAAAGAGAAGAAGCAGCTTCAGAGAAAAGAAAGCTGTGTCAAAAGAGTCATCCAACCAGTCCCTCCAGACCAATGCGGATCCGGGTTTTACTCGAGATTCTTTTTAGTGCCAAAAAAGACTGAGGACTAGAGACCCATTCTGGATCGCAGCCATTTAAACAAATCAGTGGTACAAACCAAGTTCTGCATGGTCACTATTCAATCTATTCTCCCATTTTTAAGGTAGGATGTTTGGATGTCCTAGATAGACCTCCGGAATGCGTATTACCAGTTCCAAGCCCTTCCATTTGGTCTCTCGACAGCCCCCAGAGTGTTCGTGAAATGTCTAGCAGTGGTGACAGCTCATTTGAGACTTCAAAAGATTCCAGGTATTTTCATATTTAGACGATTGGCACCTTTCCACCTCAGCAAGCGTCTTCTGACAATGGCCGTCCATTACACACTTTCACTAGTGGAGTCCTAGGCATCACTGTTCATTGGGAGAAATCCAACTTACAACCTACCCAACAGTTGGAATTTATAGGGGTGGTTTTCGATACTCGAACCTGCCTGGTATCTCTACCGGCTCATAGGCTTCAGAGATTAAGATTAGAAGTACGTGTGATACTCTGTCAAAGAAAGGTGTCAGCAAGGGAAGTTCTCTAGGGTCCAAGGCTTCAGCCATTCCGATAGTTCCTCTAGCAAGGTTACACATGAGACTGTTACAATGGCTCCTGTTGTCCCAGTGGTTGGCAAGTCTTCATCCCCTAACTCACAGATCCTCATAACCAACTCTTGCAAGCAAGACCTCCTCTGGTGGATGAGGCCAGATGCAGAACTTTGGTGTCGCCCTTTTCAGACCCCTCAACCCAAAACCACTGTGACCACAGGCACTTCCCTGATGGGGTGGGGGGTCCATTTTCAGGGAAAGACGGTCCAAGGCACGTGGTTGAGCTTAGAGGCCAACCTGGATATCAGTGTTCTGGAGATGAGAGCAGTGCTGTTAGCGTTGCAGGCATTACATCCTCTCCTTCCATCTGGAACAATTGCGATTCAGTCAGACAATATGTCAGTAGTCTGCTACATAAACAAGGAGGGACCAAATCCTACCCCCTGTGTCGAGAGGCCATGAGAATTTGGCACTGGGCGATATCTTCCAACCACTTTCTTATAGCAACGCACATCCTGGGGAGTTCCAACGTGATAGTGGACAGGCTGAGCAGATGCATTCTCCTTCCACATGAGTGGGCTCTCAATCCCAAAGTGACAGCAGAAATTTTCAGCCAATGGGGCCAGTCTTGCTGCAACCTTTTCGCCTCCCCTTCGAACAACAAATGCAGCTATTTTGCCCTCTTTCCCCCAGAGGGGGAGTTCCTGAGAGACGCTCTGATTCACGATTGGCCCATGGGTTTCCTCTACGCTTATTCACCAATTCCTTTGATACCTCTGTTTTTAAAGAAAGCAATTCGGTTGAGATGCAAGGTGATCCTCATTGCCCCATTCTGGCCTTGTCAAATGTAGTTCCCCTTCCTCCGGCCTCACCTGTTACAGCCTCCATGGATCCTGGACACTTGCCCAGACTTCATTTCTCACCTCCAAGGGTTGACTCTCCCGAATCTGTCCACTCTCAAGCTGATGGCTTGGTTTCTCCACTTCCGTTAGTCGCTAGGCAGGAAACCCTTTCCTCACCTGTTCGCGATTTCATTCTGGCCTCCCATAAGCCATCCACCAGAAAACTTTACTGAGATAAATGGAAAAGGTTTTCTTTTTGGTCTAAAGAACGGATGCTAGATCCCTTCTCAGCTCCGGTCTCTGTTACCCTTCAATACCTATCTGAGTTCTTTGAAAATGGAGCATCAGCTTCTACCATACAAGTCAATTTAGCAGCTATTTCCAATTTCCATAACGGATCAGAGGGCACTCCACTTATGTCCATCTGCCTATGCAAAACCTTTCTCAAAGGAGAGTTTCACAACAGACCTCCAATTAGGCATCCTTTAGAGGCGTGGAATCTCTCCCTAGAACTGCAGTCTCTCTCTCTCAACCACCTTTTGAGCCTGCTGCAAAATGTGATCTCAAATTCCTCTCAAAGAAATCTCTATTTTTGGTAGCTGTCAATTCAGCTAGATGGATCTCAGAATTACAGGACTTATGCATCAAGAGACTGTACTTAATATTTTATAAAGAGAGAGTATCGCTACGTACTAATCTATCTTTTCTCCCCAAAGTGTTTTCTGATGTTTCTGTGAATCAATCCATTGAGCTCCCAGTGTTTTTCCCGAACTATTCCAATAAAGGAGAATACTGCCTACACTCCTTGGATGTGCATAGGCAACTACGTTTTTACTTAGACAGGACTAAATCTAGCCGTAAGACAGACCAACTTTTCATTTCCTTCTCTGGTCCAAAAATGGGATATGTTGTGTCAAAAGTCACTTTATCAAAGTGGCTCAGAGATTGCATTTCTTTTTCATATTCACGTACAAATGAACCTAAACCTCACAATATCAAAGCACATTCAACTAGAGCTATAGCAACCTCTGTAGCTTTTCACTCTAGAGCATCTATGGGCATTTGCACAGCAGCCATTTGGGCTAAACCTCACACTTTCATTAAACATCACAAGCTGGATATGATCTCCAGGGGAAGAGCGGTCTTCAGCTCAATGGTGCTCAGGAATGTTCTTCCATAAGGGCCACCCACGTTTCTTAGGTAGCGTGGGATTCTGTCCCATCAGTGATGAATGGGAAGAAGATTAACAACATCAGATAAGGAAGTTGTGTCTTACCATAATGTTCCATCTGTGTTATTGATGATCTTCCAGTCATCACATCCCACCCTCCGTCCCCCACCAAAGGCTCCTGGTGGATCTCATGGGTCCTTGTGGTGTTTCAGGGTTTTTGCACAGAAATGGCCTCTGCTTTACTTCTATATGTCTTATGCAAACTCAATCTGAGGTAACGGGGAGAAGGGCATTGTGGGTAGTAGCTTAGCTTGAGAGTTTTTGGTGTACGCGAGCTTGGTATTAGGCCGACACTGTTCCGAGGGACACAGAACTGAACCCATCAGTGATGAATGGAAGAAAATCAACAACACAGATGGAACATTATGGTAAGACATAACTTTTTTTTCCTCATTCTCGTGATGGCTTAGTTCTTAAAATACTTACTGCTAATTTATGAATATAATATAATATTCTGTATAGTTATTCTCCTTAAGGATCTACTTCCAAAATCCCACCCTGTATTTCTTGAAACCCCTGGCTTTATCATCCCTTTTCATTTTGAATTACATCATTCTGCTTGTGTTATGTATATGAGCTTCAACTGTGTGGCTCTAAAATATCCCTTAAAATCAGGTAATCCCTAACCACCTTGTCCTGTTGGAGTGATCAGCTTATCCAACTTCACTCTTGTCCTCTTCTCATCCCATATAAATACTTTCAATTCTATTATTGTCCACAACTTTTCCTCTTGTTGATAAAATATGCCTCAGCTGTGTATAGAACTAGAGAGACTAAAATATTTTGCTGCTTCTATCTTACTATCCATATCTGTAAACGACCGCTTCCTGTTTCTCAGTTTGTGTTATCTTTTGTTTGGTTTCTTCCCACATATCTTTAGCTGCCATAATAGAAATCTTTTTAACCTTAGCTGCCATAATAGAAACTTTTTTAATAATACTCTTTTTAATTTCTCCAAATCTTTTGAGTTTTTAATACCAAGATGGGAATAGACCCCATTTCTAAGTCAAAGTATGATTGAAGTTCATGAAATTAGTATTGCTTCAATCCTTGTCAGCCATCAATACTCTTCGCAGCACCCGCAATGTGCCCAGTAATATCTCCTTCTGTGATTCATATGGAGTTACATGTATTGTTAACATATCCAAGTATGATTGTAAATTCTTTTTTATAAGACCTGTTGCCCCTACTACTACTGGAACTGTCTGAGTATCCTTCCAAATTGCCCTTGTTTCCAACTGGAAATCCTGGTATTTTATGACTTTGTGTGTCTCTGTATGTAAGACACTGTAGTCACTGGGTGTAGCAATTTCAATAATCCGTGCTACTTTTGTCTTCGTTTCATGGACTTCTATATCTTTTTTCTGGCGTTTGTTTTTTGAACTGTTGGTAGTGGGTGATCCTATGTGATTTAAACTTCATCATTTTCTATATTGCTTTAAGGCTCATGTTTCCAATGTTTTTCAACCACTTTAGTACCATAATGCTTGCACAATCCCCAGTGCAAGTTTTGCCACATCATTATGCCTTTCAGTATACAATCCTTCTGCCATTAGTATATCATAACCAGCTACAAGATGTACGATTGTTTCCATTTTAGTTTTACAAAAGCTGCATTTGACTGTTTCTCCCACATGTTCAATGGACTTTGTAAACCAACCTGTACGTAGTCCACTTTATTGGGCAGCCAATGTTAACCTTTCATCTTTCATTTTAAATTCACCTCTCCTTAACCATTCTTGCGTTTGTTCCTGATCAACATAGGGTTGCTCCAAGAGTTTCCTATACTTGCAGCTACATTTATGTTCATAGGTTCATAGGTAGGTACTAGGCTATTGGCCCTAGGGCCTGTATAAGCCTAGCCAAAGGTACCCTGGCTTTCGCCACCCAAGAAAATTATTTTCCTGTGCCACTGTCGAGCAGAGCCACAGAAGTGATCCCCGGGGTGAATTTCCTATCTCCCATCCAATCATCAAGATTTTTCTTGAAGAGTGCTAATGAGGAGCTTTGTTTGATATAGATAGGTAGTTTGTTCCAGAGTATGGGAAGTCTCTGGGACAGGAATCTATCCCTCCAGCATGTTCTGTTTATTGTGGTGACTAGGTTTAGGTCCCTAGAGCATGTAGCTCATAGGGATTGGGATTTCTTTAAGTGGAGCATGTCTAAAAGCTCTGGGTTTGACATAGCTTTGTGTGTTAGGCAGAGATCGCCTCTGAGTAGGCGATATGCAACGGAGTAAAGCTGCAGTTTTTTGAGACTGTCTGCATAGGGCATCTCTTTGAGGCCGGTAATCCTCTTTGTGAGGTATTTCTGTGGCCTTTCCAGTTGTTGTAGATGTCTTGTGAGGTACATACCAAAAGGGGCATTGTACTCTATAATGGGTCACGAATAGAGGGGAACAATGACCTCTTTTTTTCCTGGATGAGAAACCTTTTGTGATGAGGTGTGCCACATAGAAGGATTTCCTGACTACTGTGGCGATGTGATTATCAAAGGAGAGACTACTGTCCACCTGTGTCCCAAGGTCTCTTTATCACACTTTCAGTGTTAAGTAGACTACCACCTATGTGGTAGATCATGGGTACTGAGTTTTTACCAAAAGGAATGACAATGCACTTTTTGACATTGAGCTTGAGGCCATGGCTGACACCAGGCATCTGTCTCAGCAAGGCCCTTTTGTGGGATGTCCACATTTTTTGGAGTTTTGATTATGGCTCCTAGTTTGCAGTCATCTGTGAACTTCGTTAGCCAAAGACCTTCTGTGTTGGCCTGTACTTCAGAGAAGTAGATACCAGACAGGAGAGGACCCAGGACTGAACCCTGTGGTACCCCACTTGTCACTGGTCTGAAGCTGGATTTGGAGTCTGCTACTTTCACAGTGTGGGTTCTGTCAGTGAGCCAGTTGGCAACCTATCTTGCGACATAGGGATTTATACCTAGTTTAGTGAGTTTATCTATAATTCCAGAGTGGGAGATGGTGTCAAAAGCCTTGGCGAGATCTAGATAGGCTGTGTGAACCACCTTATCCTCATCTGCGGCTTTGGTGACTGCTTCAAAGAAGTCTGTCAGATTTAGGAGACATGATCTG
The DNA here is from genome assembly GCF_019279795.1 of Protopterus annectens. NCBI lineage: Eukaryota > Metazoa > Chordata > Ceratodontiformes > Protopteridae > Protopterus > Protopterus annectens. The sequence continues at coordinate 51,225,155 of NC_056747.1, read as the reverse complement.
CCTTTTACAAACCCGAACTGGGTGGGGTCCTGAGTTTGGAGATTACCAATGTCATTGTTTATAAGTTTCATGATGATACGCTCCATAGCCTTGCAGACCAGGCTTGTTAGGCTAATGGGGCGGTAGTTTCCAGGGTCTGTGGTGGCTCCCCCTTTGTGGAGTGGGATAACTGTCGCTGTGCGCCATTCAGTGGGCACATAGCCTGAGGTGAGGCTATGATTGAACACTGTACTTAGGTGGGCTGCCAGTTTGTTCTGTAGTTCATGTAGAACACAGCCTGGGATGTCGGCAGGTCCCATGGATGCTGTGTTCTTGGCTTTGGATAGTGTGCTTTTTACCTGTGCAGCCATGATTAGAGGAACTTTGCATTCTTCTGGTATAGAGATGGGCCCTTTAGGGGATGGCAGAGGGGTAAAGTTAGCACTGAACCTATCTGCCAGGATGTTGGCAGTATCCGTTGGTTCTGTATATTTAGTGCCATTGTGCTGTAACTCAGAGCAGATCTGAGTGTTGCCATTGAGATTCTTGACATAGCTATAGAATGCTTTGTGGTTGTCTTTAGAGTCTGTGGCGATTTTGTTTTCATAACTAGCTTTGGAGGATTTTATTAAGGATCTCAGCTTCTTACTGAAGCTGACCAGGGAGTTTCTCCAGTCATGGGATTTTACTCTTTTTGCAACAGTTTCTTTCTTCTGTTGTAGAGTTTGTTTATGGCAGGGGACCACCAGACTGGCTTCCTTTTTTTGGAGGATAGCATCTTGGTTCTGTTAGGGATTGCATGATCCATGCACTCATGTAAGTGCTTATAAAGTGCATTTCTGTAGGATTCAGCAGTCATACCTCTATTGTCCGTCAGCATGGGTGTCGATTTTCCACTTCTGTCTTAAGAAGCGTGAAGTTGGCTTTGGAGAAATTTTTTTACTGTGGTTTCCCTAATGGGGGGTGGGGGAGGGATGTGGATGTCTAGGGTGACCAACGAGGAATTGACCTCTGGTGTGGAACACCGATTGCCCATGTTGGTAATAACCAGGTCTAGGATATTGCTGCCCCTGGTGGGGGTGTGGATAAGTTGATCCATGGCATTGGAATTTATGAATTCAAGAAAACGTGGAGTACAAGAATTGGTACATGAGTAGTTTTCCCAGTTAATGGTAGGGTAGTTGAAATCGCCCATTATTAGGGTGTTAGGTTGTACCCTAATATTTTCCAGTGTATTAAGAAATGAAGAGTGGGAATCCTGGGACATGGTGGGGGATCTGTAGCAAGCTACAATTTGGATTGCGGTCTTGCCCAGAGTTAGTTGCACTTGGATAATCTCGGATGCATTATGCTGAGCAGCTAGCCTGGAGGTGTGGATATCCTTAATGAATATGGACACGCCTCCGCCTTTAGTGTTTCGGTCCAGGTTAGGTGGCCGAAAGGTGTGGTATGAATTATAGCCTGGTAATGCAGAGGTACTCTCTGGAGCCTTGAACCAGGTCTCTGTCACTGCACAGATGTCGATGTTCTCCATTTTAAGGAGTGCCTCGAGAGAGTGCATTTTGAGGTTTAGACTTCTAGCATTGAGTAGCAATACCCTCAGATTCTTCTTGCCTGTACTTGTTAGGGTGGTGAATTTGTCATTTGAACTGTGCCTAAAAATGGCACTATAGGGGTGGCTAGAGCCTTAGCCAGTATCTGGAATCCCAGGAGCGACAGCTGCATGCCATCTCTGGCAAAGCATCGTGACTTGTCGATCATGTCGTCCCAGGCAGACAGATACTGGATCCCCTTAGAATAACACCAGAAGCTTAGCCAATTGTTGAAGTCAATCATTTTGTCCTTGTACTGTAGTATCATTCTGGGTGATGGCAGGATGCTACTCAGGGCTAGGGTCATACCTGCCTGGGCTACAAGATCGGACAGCTCCTCCATGTCCCTTTTCATGTAGTCCAAGGAGGTACATCTCAGGTCATTCACACCAACATGGACAATGACAGAGTCATATTTGTACTTGTTGTGGAGTGACCTGAGTGCATGCGTTATGTGGCGGATCCTGGCACCCGACAGGCAGCTGACAGTAACTTTCTCCTTGTTTAGCCTGGTGAGTGGAACATCAGTGTGCCTGACTATAGAGTCACCTATGACTAGAGTGTTGGGTACGTTGTTATGCCTTATGGGCTGTGGTCGAGTGGCACACTGAGTTTGTGGGCGATGTGTCATTTGGGTTGTGTTGGGGGGTGGAAGTTGCTTGTGTTTATGTTTTGGAGGTCCCTGTTGCTTGGGCAGGTTTTTACTGAGAGCCTCCGTGAATGTAGGTGTGTGTTTTGTGTTTCTATGTGTGTGCTTTGGTGGTGTAGGTTTTGAGGGACTATGTGCTGAGTGTGGTGTGGTGCAAGTGTTTACCTTCTCCTCTTGACTGTCTAGTCCAGTCTTGGGTGAAGAGAGCTTTGCTTCCAGTTTGGCTATATAAGTGCATCTCTCACAGGTTGTAGTGTTGAGTGGTAGGAGGAGAGGGTTGTCTGTGTACATGAGGCAATTACTGCATTGCCCCAAGATGCCCAGATTCATCAGGTAGCCAGGAGAAAACACCGGTGGCTGACCTTTAGACATGCCTGGATAGGTGCTTATTTGTTAAGTACTAGAAACTGTTTTCCTCTAGACAGTGAGGAAAGTTGAGTGCTGTAGTAATTTGTAGCTTATTTAGTGCTTACAATAAGTTCTGAACAAGTGCTAAAACAAAAACTGGCTAGTTCTAAGAAACAAAATTAAGCTAGAAGGCTTCCCTCCAACACAGAAAGGCTTGGGGGCCTAGAAGCCTGCAAATAGTCCTGGACACAGCAAATCTATATCCAGGCTAGACTACCCACAGGAAAGGCAGGAAACAAGCTTAGAAAAGTTTTTTTTTAAGTGGGAAGAGAGAAAGGAGTAGCAGAAACTAAGCTGATTGGCCTTCTCAAATGTTTTCCCTGTACTGGGTAGAATGAGGTAATGACACTAGACTGGGAGGAGGGTCCCAGATCAAATTTACACTAGGGGTGGGCAGCTGCAAAGCCACCAACTATAAATTATACCAACAGGGAGGGAGGGTGGGAAACAAACTGCAGAAATGTTTCTCACAGCTGAAAAGCAGCAGTGAGCCTTTAAATGAAAGTTTTAAACAGCTAAAGGAGCCTCTAGAAAAAGAGTTTAACTGCAACAAGTTATCAGAAACAAACAACCCAACAGATGCTTAATAAAAGTGGACAATTTCCAGTTAATACCTCACACACAATGAAACTAGCTAGAAAAATACACAGTACACAAAGTGCTATAAATAACAAAGAAATAAGAAACAAAATAAGCAAAAAACAGGATACTTAATGTTATATATTATAGTTCCGAGTTTGCTCAGTATCCTTCCTTCGATTAGCTCAGTGTGAAATGGCAGAAACACTCACAACTTAACTTCTTAGGTAACAGAAAGTTGAAACCTGAGACAGCTTTTAAGAAAGAAATCTCAAAAGAACCAATGAGGTGCTTAGTCTAAGCTGTAGTCCAGGTGACCTCAGTCAGCCAATGACCTCAAACAATTCTCTCTCACTGAAATGCCTGATGGCTTTGGCTAAACCAAGATGACCCTGAATATGTGCTCAGACACACAGCCTCCACAAACACTAGGCCCATATACAAGCCTGAATATGGAAATGCTACAAATATCCCCACTACTTAGAAACAAACTGCAGAAATGTTTCTCACAGCTGAAAAGCAGCAGTGAGCCTTTAAATGAAAGTTTTAAACAGCTAAAGAAGCCTCTAGAAAAACGAGTTTAACTGCAACAAGTTATCAGAAACAAACAACCCAACAGATGCTTAATAAAAGTGGACAATTTCCAGTTAATACCTCATACACAGTGAAACTAGCTAGAAAAATACACAGTACACAAAGTGCTATAAATAACAAAGAAATATAGAACAAAATAAGCAAAAAACAGGATACTTAATGTTATATATTATAATTCCGAGTTTGCTCAGTGTCCTTCCTTCATTTAGCTCAATGTGAAATGTATTTTCCACATTTCTTGCCTTCTCATCTGATCCTTCATCTTGTATTCTTTCTTTTGTTTTTTTTGGCACATTCAGTTGCTGCCTGATTTTTATCTACTTCTGGTTTGATTTCTGCTTGACACCGATATCCTGCTAAATTAAGCAGAAAAGTCATCTTAGACTTTTTCTTCTCCTGTTTAAGAACTTTTGCTACATTTGGGTCTTGTGAAGTCAACAGATGTGTGCAGTCCCACGACTGCAGGTCTGTATATGTAATCAATTTCGAGGAGGCTTGTACCTCTTTCAGAACATGGGATGTATAATCTTGGTATGCACTGATTTTTTTTATAAATCACTTGATGAGCATGAAGCATCCTTGTTTTCCTTTCTGACGTGTCCAGCATGTTTTGGGGCCAATCAATCACTCCAAAGCTGTAAGTTAAGACAGAGCAAATTGGTTTATAGCTTGGACTTAGTTCCTAGATTTCAGTGCTGTCTTTAGTATTAACGAAAGCCTTCCAAAATATTCCTTACTGAGTTTTATTCGCATTTGTTCATGTTTTATTGTTGATCCTTCATCAATTCACAAATATTTATACACTCCCTCTTCAAGTTCTTTTATATCAAATTCCTGTCCCAAACTGATGATGTGTTGTTGTCCTATCTGGCCTTCATTCCAGGATGGGTTCAGATCCGATCTTCTGATCTGACTTTGCCTTATATACAAGCTCAAGGTCTTTCCCTAGCTCGTGGCTAAACCCTATCCCAGCATACATAAGGAAAGCTCCCCAGATCTCATTTGCCGCTAAACAAGATTGGGTGTTTTTACTGGCTCTGGCTAAGTCTTGTGTCTTTCAGCTTTTCCTGGTTAGGGGTCGCCATGTTCCTATTGCTTTATATAACTAGTTTGGTGCTAGTTTCTTGTTTCCGCTTTGTTCTGCTGATTTTTTTCTGCTCTTGGCCATCATTTTCCATTGGGCTTTATTTCCCTATCCCTGTTTCTGTCAGACATCTTTACTAGCCCATTTTAGTTAGAGGGCTCTTCTTACCTTTGTTTTTTCTCTAAAATTGTTAATTTAAGTTAGAAAACTGCTTTACCCTTGGCCTGTTTAAGTTAGAGGGCTCCCCCCTTCTTTCACTCTTCCGGACATAGCCCGTTTAAGTTAAAGGGCTGTTTCCTCCCCTTTTTCCTCTCTTTTACAATTATTTGATTGATTAATTGCTGTTGTGGTTGCTTTTGTTGCTGCTGCTGTTTTTAAAAAAAAACTATTCTAGCCTTTTTTTCACGTTCTATTCTTTATTCACAATGGCCACCAAAGATTTAAAACCCTTTGGTTTCAAAAAATGTGAGAAATGTGGACAGAAAATTTCCCTAACTGATGGACACACTATTTGTGTATATTGCCTAGGAGCTGTCCACCTCTAGGAGTCTTGTTCAGTTTATCATTTCTTCAATCACAGGGCTCTTCTGTAGAGGAAAAACAAATTAATCCTAAGAGTTCTTTTTAAAACCCCCTTCTCGGAAGCAGTTCAAGAAGGTGCGAGTTTATCAAAGTCTGACAAGTCTCCTTCTAGATCTGACAAATCTAGAAAGAGATCTTCCTCTTCCAGTGCTCCATCGGAGCCTTCCAAGATGATTACACAAATTTCCACACTGGATCTTGAGGCTGTCTGATCCGAGAAATCAACTGCTGTGACACCATCAGTTTTGGTGCCGGTGGAGTTCGAGTTGCAGAGCCGGTCCCCTGTATTGGAGTTGTTCTCCCTTACTCTTAGATCTCCTATACTCCAGCCTTCCAAGTCTCCAGCCCCCTCCATTCGGTCTTCCAGGAGCCTATCCAATGGTGATGTGGATCGAGTGGTACAGAGGCCATTAAGGACACTGGCGCTGGCCAAGCTATTATCAGATCCACCCGAGAGCTTTGGATCTGACTACATCCTCCCCTTCTACTTTGATTCCTTCTCCGATCCAACCTCCAAGCCAGAATGTCCGGAGCTGATATTGGTGAAACCCTTGGAACCGAGACCTATTATGGGATCTTCAGATCTGATTGTTCTGACGTCCTCTGCTCCACCGGAGCTCGAGGAATCTAGGAGCTGACACTCTCCGGTCGGGTCCAGGGAGGCATGTCGGATTCAACAGTTGTCTGATCCAAACTTGCCTCTCAGAGCATTGGCTAGGGTGAGCTCAGTTCCTACCTCAGCTTCGGAGCCGTTCTCCTTGATTCCTGGGATTCCCTCAGGTTTTTTTGGATCCAGGGATTTCCTCGGATCAGGGGCATGGGACTTTTGAGGTGATGAGAGTGCTGTCTCCACAGGCAGTTCCATGGTAATCTCTAGACATTCTTCCTCCAAAAGCATTGGGGTCTGCCTCTACTATACCCTTGCATCCACAGGGACACAGAGATCCTAGGCCTCCAGTTGCCCCACAGGGTGCTCCACACTCTTCTGAAACCTCTCCAGAGTACCCCGCTGAAGAGGTCTCTCAGAAGAGGCTATTTAAGAAGAAGCATTTAAACTCCCCAGAGGAGTCTGTCACTTCAGATACAAACCTTGATGAAGCCGAGGGGTCCCCACAGTCACCTTCTGATGTCTCCTTTGGAGACATGTTAGAAATACTTAGAGAGGTGGCTGGAAGTCCACCAACCCTTAAGCAAAGGAGTCCATGTACCTGAAGGCTTTTGGATCTCACACTTCCTTCACTTGGGTGTCTCCACCTTTCGAAAAACTTCTGGATTTAGTTTCTCAAAAGGTATGGATTCTCCATATTCAGTGGGACCTGTTCATCTGAGGCCAAATAAGTTCATCACTTCCCCATCAGACAAAAATTTTTTAACTAAGGGAGTCCCAGTAGATGCTATGGTGGGGGCAGCAGCAGCCACCAAGAAGGAACTTTCAGAGACATCATCTTCTGTTCATCCACCGAACAAGGAATCAGGCACGATGGACAGATATGGAAAGCATATCTTTTCTTCAGCGACTTTTGCTCTTAGATCGCTGAATTATTTGACCCACTGTACTAGATTACAGAGAGATTTCCTGAAGGAGTTAGGAGATCCTCTTCAAGGTTCAGCAGCTGAAGGGGTGACAGAGAAAGTTTCCTCTGAGCTCTCTATCTTAAATTTGGTGGCCAACTCCTCCATGAGACTGATTTCTTATGCATTGGATGGAGCAAGTAGAGCAGCAGGTTCAGGAATTTCCCTAAGGAAACATTCTTGGATGTGCCTGTGTGACTTTGTCTCTGTTCATGCCCAAGGTCAAGGACACAGTAACCAGGTGTGAACAAGAAGGGAAGACTCTCTCTGCCGTAGGAGTTCGTTTTTCCCTACCTACCAGACCATATCCCAGAGGTCAGAAAGGAAGTGGAAACATGTGGTTTAAAAAACCCAGAGAACTTTTCAGGACATGTGGTGAATCTTCTCCCAGGGGCAGAGGGGGAAGTAGTAATGGAAGATGCCGACCATGCGGCAGAGGGGATTCGCAGAATCTAGGTGACAGTCTTTCTATGGTAAGCCCATTCAGCGTTCCTGAGTGGAGGCCCACCTTTCCATCTCTGGCAGTCTGAGGTTACTTATCTTTGTACCCAGAAGCCTGGCTATGAATAACAAAAGACAAGTGGGTACAAAGCATCATATCCAGAGGTTACTCCATCCCCTTTTCCTTCCCTGTCCCAAACATAAAAAACATACCAGATGTTCCACCCAGTCAAAGGTATCGGGCAACGTTAGAAATTCAAAAGTTGCTAGACAAGTCATCCAGACAGTCCCCGCAGACCAAATAGGATCCGGAACTTACTCTAGATTCTTTTTAGTTACAAAGAAAACAAGGGACTGGAGACAAATTCTCGATCTCAGCAACCTAAACAAATCTGTAAGAAGGTCCAAGTTCTGGATGGTAACTCTGCAGTCAATACTTCCTTTTCTGGGACAAGATGATTGTATGTGCTCGATAGACCACCAGGATGCATACTACCACATAAGAATGGACAGGCGATCCAGGAGACACCTGCACTTTTGTCCGGGAGCTATTCACTACCAATTTCGAGCTCTGGCCTTTGGCCTCACAACAGCCCTCAGTGTGTTCACCAAATGTATGGCAGTAGTAGCGGCTCACTTGAGGTGCCTAGAATTCTGAATGTTTCCATATTTAGATGACTGGCTCCTAACCGCCACCACAGAACATCTACTAATAAAAGCTAGAAGCACCACCTTGCAACTCTGCTTTCACCTGGGAATTACAATAAACTACGAGAAATCTGCCTTGCTGCCTTCTCAGTGTGTCATTTTTATAGGAGCAGAATTGGACACAAGGATGATGGCCAAACTTCCTCCAGAAAGTTTACAAGTTCTACGATGTCACGTTTTAAATCTTCTTACAAAGAAAAATGCACAAGCACGGACAGTGCTAAATGTCTTCGGGACCATGGTAGCAGCAGTAACTTTGATCCCATTAGCACGCCTGCACATGAGAATTGTCCAGAGACCTAGGAACACAGGTGGACAGTGGTCTCACCCTTTGATAACCACATAGCTACAACAGTTAGAAAATCCTTCTATGTGGCACACCTCATCACTAAGGGCTTTTCATCCAGAAAAAAGGAGGTCATTGTCCCTCTATACTCATCCCTCATTAGACCCATTATAAAATACAATGCCCCATTTGGTATGTACCTTTCAAAAAGTATCACTGGTCTAAAGCAGATGCCTTATGCTGACCATGTAAAGAAACTCCACCTATACTCTGTTGTATATTGCCTACTCAGAGGTGATCTCTGCCAAACATACAAGGCCATGTCAAGCCCAGAGTTGTTGGACATGCTGCACTTAAAGAAATCCCAATCCCTCCGAGACACACGTTCCATGGATCTTAACCTTGTCATCATGAGTAGAACATGCTGGAGGGATAGGTTTCTGACCCAGAGGCTCCCCATACATGTCAGGCAGAGCGCCTCAAAGTCCCTCATCAAGAGGAACCTTGACGATTGGATGGGAGATGGGAAGGGATCACATCAGTAGCCCTGCTAAACAGGGGTCCAGGAAAGTAAATATTTGTGGGAAGCAATAGCCAGGGAATTGTTATGGCTAGGCTTGTAGAGGGCCTCTAGCCTCGTACCTACCTATGAACCTATGGCTACTGTCCACTCAGTGGTCAATCCAGGAACTGCCTGTGTCCCACATAATATTGATACTGTACCGTTGGTGGCTTTACTCCACTCGTGACGCTAGGTCAACCATTTGTACTTCCCCAACCATTAGCCACCGTGACCATGGACGCCTTTCAGATGGGGGAGGGACATTATCTGCACAAGACAGTTCAAGGCACTTGGCAGGATCACGAGGTCCATTTGCACATTAGTGTCCTAGAGATGACACGGTGCTACTGGCATTGCAAGCATTCCAGGACCGTCTTCCACTAGGAACTATTGCAATATAGACAGACAACATGTCCGTTGTATGGTATATAAAAAACAAGGAAGAACCAGATCTTACTCTCTTTGTCGAGAGGCCCTGAGAGTATGGCAGTGAGTGACCTCCTCCAAACACTTTTTGATAGCAATGCATATCCTGGGGAAATCCAAAGTGATAGCAGACAGACTCAGCAAAGCAATTCTGATGCCTCACGAGTGATCCATGTGACGCCCATGCACTGACTCGATAATCAAGGAGCCGCAATCCTCACCACTAGCACCAGTGAGGGGCATCCACTTTGGGGGAATAACAAGTACAAACATAGTAAAATACAACACTAAGATAATCGGAGACTACTCGGTGCAAAAAAACAACCACCCACCAAGAAAGCACTGAACTGAAGAACCACCGGTCCGCAGGGGGTATATGCACAATGTAATTTATTCTAACACGAACACGTATACAACACTAATAAAATGCTTAACAAATCATCAGACTTAATCAGATAAAACAATGTCCATTAAAATCACCCTTTTATACCCTTCACATGTTCAAATCATTCAAAGAGATCAATTCCCCCACCCTTTCTTTTAAAGAAACACTTTACTTTCAAAATCCTTAAAACATAGTTATGCTAAATTACTTTAATTTAAACACCATTTATTATATTAAAACACTTCATAACTAAAACATTTATTTTTACCATATTACTATAAATACTTAATGTAAAATTTCAGCAATACAATAATGTCAATGTGTTTCTTAATAAAATTATTTTATAGTCTTCATAGACAATTCGTGTAACAATGGCTCCATCTAATGGCTAATGGAGAACAATGCAATCGCTAAAAATAGTTAAAAACCCCAAAAATATGTACAGTTCTACCTAAGGTACATAAGGAGCAGATATCATAAATTCTAACCAACACGTACACATTCTTAAAAACTAGTATCAAATATAAAAAAATGAATAAAAGTTAAATGAAATTAAATAGTAACAAGGGGTATCACAATCTTGCTGCCCTAAGTTTTAAAACTGGTGCTTGGGAAACTGCTTGATACCAGGGTATTTATTGGCCTCTAGTACTATTTGCCAGTATAATTCCCAGTACTCCATTTTCGTTTCCCAGATCCCACCCCTCACACACTTTTTAATTTCCTCCACCACAAAAAATTTATATGTAGCCAAAACACAGGATATACTTTGTTTATATAGGGCATTATTCTCTCTTTTTTTTTATTCCTAATTGCGTTCATATGTTCATAAATCTGCTTTCTTAAGCGATAAGGGATAACAAGTACACAAACAGTAAAATACCATTTCCATTAAGAGCACAGAGAGATTACAGTCAGTCTGGAGCCGGTTTCCCCCTTTCTGTCCAGATCCCCAATAAGACTCCCCACTGGTACAGCTATAGGGTTCAGATCTCAGCCGAGTAGTCAAGCCAAAACTTCAGTACCCTTTCTGTCCAACCAATGCTTTGTGTCCCTGCCCAAGTAGCTGACCCACACACACTTTGAGATTTGGTTTATATACAAACACGCAGACATTCCTGGGGAAGGCTGGCACAGGTTCCCGAGCTATGCCCCCTCCTGCCCAGGCTGTAAGGTAGTAATCACTGCCACCAACTACTCATCAGCTACTAAGACCCTTTCCAAAGGGTGACCAATTCCACTGTGTAAGGATATTATCCACTTAGTAAGTGTGATGAACAGCAAGCCTATTGGAGTGGCTTTGTACAGCATCACCAAATATATGCAAGTACTCTAGGGCTTAAATTATCTCTACACAGAACAGCCACAGCTAAAAGGTTTAAGTAATAAAAACACAAGACAATACTTATTACTTCAACACAATGACAATACAGAGTTCAGAAATCACAGCAAATACTTTAAAACAATATTGTAGGATAGTCTGACATAAATATAGAAAACAGCTAGACTAATCTGGCTATTTATGTCTATCTCTAAGAGAAATCACTGTTCTAAATACTATTTGCATACAGAGAAAAGCACAGTGCTGGTGAGTTAACAGGTTTGAAAACAAATACAAAATGCTATTCTTTATTTCTGTCCTGAAATTGATGATGCACAGTACTGCTGAGTCATTTCAAATTTCATCATTCTTGTCTCTTCTCTGATTTATTTCCCAGACTAACAGAACTTAAAATTCAACATTTGTCTTTTGATCTGCACCTGTCAGGAAGCCACAGCAATAAAAGACATTTTACATGTAAAACCTAGTAATTATCTCTTGTCTTAAAACAATAGAAAGAATTTCCAGCCCAGGCATCCTGTCTCCGAGCTTGAGATCAAGCAGTCATAAAATGCTTTACTTATCGTCTTTCTTCCAGCAGGGTGCATTGGGGTTACATTTTTTAAGCTCAGAACATACACAGTCTTCTTTTCATTTGTAAAACCAGCCTGTGCATCATATTAATATTTACAGTGGCATAGAATTATCTACAAAATTCTGTCTGGCAGGGCTGGCAGCCCTTCAGTTTTTCACCAACCCCCCACCCCCACCGAGAACTCAAGCTAGTTTTTCAAGTGACCCTTGAGAAACACTGCTTGAGATGGTTGAGTCTATCTGGGTATAGCTTACCCCATTCCCTGCCTTAAGGACCCATCTGCGTTGGCATTGCTAACCCCACTGCGGTGCTGCACTGACATATATGCTTGCAACCCTAGGCTCCATCTTAGCAACTTGGCATTTTGCTGGCTGGCTCAATGTAACCATGTTAGGGGATTGTGATCTGCAACTACAGTGAATTTCCTTCCATACAGATACGGCTGAAGTTTCTGCAGTGCCCACACTATGGCTAGACATTCCTTTTCTACAGTTGCCTAGCATTCCTCCCTGGATTGGAGCCTACGACTGAAATAAACAATTGGGTGCTCTTCTCCCACTGAAGAAATCTGGTTAAGTACAGTCCCCACCCCATGGTTCAAAGCATCCACCTGCACAACAAATTCTTTGCTGTAATCTGGACTGGCTAACCCATGGGGTCCTCCCAAAGCTTCTTTAAGCTCCTGGAATGCCTGCTCACATGCTGGGGTCCACACTACCTTATCTGACCTGTTTTTCCTAGTCAGGTCTGTGAGGGGAGCAGCTATGGTACTGTAACTGGGGGCGAACATTCTGTAGTACCTTGCTGTCCCCAAGAATGCCCTCACCTGCTTTTTGGTATCAGGTGCAGGTTATGCCTGAATGGCTTCCACTTTGGCAGGTTCTGGCCTCATCTTACCACTCCATGTCCCAGGTAGTAGACATCTGCCATACCCACCTGACATTTGCTGAGCTTAATGGTAAACTTTACCCTCTGTAGTCTGCCAAGCTCCTGCCTGACATGCTGAAGGTGCTGTTGCCAAGAATGGCTGTATATAGCCATATCATCTAGGTAACCAAGGGCAAATCCTCCTGCTCCTGCTAGGATATGATCTACCAGCCTCTTGAAAGTCACTGAGGCATTTTTCATCCCCAAAGGGCATCTTTGTGAACTCATACAAGACAAAAGGAGTCATAAAGGCTGACCTCTCTCTAGCAGTGAGAGTCAAGGGCACCTGCCAGTAACCCTTGGTAAGATCAGTGGTGGTAAGATACTTAGCCCCACCCAGCTGCTCTAGGGCTTCATCTGTCCTAGGCATGGGGTATGCATCTGACTCAGTGAGACTATTTAATTTCCTGTAGTCCACACAGAACCTGGTGCTGCCATCTTTCTTTGGCACCAGCACTACTGGGTAGGCCCAGGGACTGTTGCACTCTTGAATTACCCCTAGCTCCAACATTTCCTGCATCTCCTCCCTCAGAGTTTTTTTACTTTCTCAGGCACCCTATAAGGGGCCTGCCTTTGGGGTCCTGTATCCACCTGTTATAGCACCAGGTGTGTGTGCACCCTGTTTTCCCAGTGAACATGTCCCCAAAATCCTGTAACACTGCTCAGATTTCTCAAACCTGGGTAGGAGATAGCTGTTGAGACATCACTACCCCTTCCACCGAGGTGTCATTCCGAGCATTACTGAGATCATCAGTCACCAGATCTCCCTCAGACTCTACCTGCAATCCACTGCAAATACTCAACACAAGGGCCTCCCTGTCATGGTTAGGTTTCATCTTGTTAACATGGTACAATTTGTGCTCCTGCCTAGCAGTTCCACCATGTAGTTAACATCACTGACCTTCCTTACCACCTTGTAGGGTCCCTCCGAGGCTTCCTACAGCTTGTTGTGTCTGACAGAAATTAGAACAATTACCTGCTGCCCTACAGCATACTCTCGGTCGAGCATTCCTGTCATACCAGACATTTTTCTGCTGTTGGGCTTCTGCCAGGTTCTCCTGGGCCAAGCCCATGAGTTCTCTGAGCCTTGTCCTGAGGTTTAGGACATATGTGACAATAGACTCCTTGTGAGATTCACACTCACCCTCCCACTCATCTTAAATTAAATCTAGAGGCCCCTCACCCTATGCCCGTATAATAACTCAAAGGGTGAAAAACCTGTGGATTCCTGGGGAACCTCTCTGTAAGCAAACAGATGGGGCAAATATTTGTCCCACTCCCTCTTAAACTGGTCTGCAAATGCCGTAGCATGGACTTGAGTGTAGAGTTTAACCTCTCAACAAGACCATTAGTCTGGGGATGGTAGGGGGTGGTCTTTAGGTGCTTCACCCCCACAATACTTCCACAGACAAGCCAGCAGGTCTGACATGAAATTGGCACCTCTGTCAGTATTTCTTTTGGGAAACCTACCCTGCTGAAAACCTCTTAAAGGGGGGGGGGAGCATTTTCCACTTTTTCTGCCTCAGTGGAGGGCAAAGCCACTGCCTCAGGGTATGTTGTAGCATAATCTACTACCACTAGGACATACATTTTCCCTGTGGAACTTGGGGAACTCAGAGGCCCCACAATAGCCATAGCTACCCTCTAAAATGGCTCCTCAGTCACAGGCAAAGGCATCAAAGGAGCTTTACTGTGTCTCCTGCCTTGCCTACATTTTGGCACTGCTCACAGGTTCTGCAGTACCCTGTTATATCTCTAGAAATTCCAGACCAATTAAAGTTCTCCATAATATGTCTCTGTATGTTTTATGCTCCTATGACTTGCAAAGAGAATATCATGGAGTATGGCTAGAAGTGCCAGACGGTAGGCTCTAGGCACTACCAACTGCTGTATCCTTTCTAGCCCTCCCTCAGGGGTCCACTCTCTGTGCAGTAACCCTTTGTCCCAGTATACAGATTCCCCCTTCCCTTGAGAATTGGGTGACTCACTAGCTACATGCCTCAGGCCTTGTAATGTAGGGTCTGAGAGCTGAGCCTGTCTCAACTCTCTCTCTAACCCTTCCCAGCTCCCTTTCCACAGGAAGTCTAGCATCCTCTGACAGCGGTGCCTCACTGTCAGCCTGGGTACTACTACTCACCTCTACCCTTGCAGTCACTCTGTCCAAGGGAACATCAGTACCAACAAGCAGCTGTGGCTCCCCTTCAGTCTCACTGCTACAGGGTATTTCCCTCCCTGAAGTAGCCACCTCACCAGTCCTGGCTGCATGTGAGGTCTGGGTCTCCTCCAGGCTACCAGACCCACATGCTTGTCTCCAAGCTTGACTTTGCTTAACTGCATTAACACATGGTACTGCCTCATCAAAATCCTTCCCTATCAAGACATCTGCAGGATGGTAGTTTGGTAGCCCTGTTGTCTCAAGACAACCTACTGTTGGCATTTTGGCTTTCCCACTTACTGGCTCTCACCTTTTGTTCCCCACCTTGCCTCCGTGGACATCTATATGTCACATGGCCCCACTGGTTGCATTCAAAACATTTAACCCTAGGTCCTAGATGTGTACCTGGACTAGTGGCTTCCCCTGCTACTGGCAGATTCTGTTGGGGCAGTCTGGGCTGCCCACCATGAGTTCCCTTAGACCCATGATCAGCACTGGGTGTCCCTTTCCAGTGCAGTGATGCCCTGCTTGGTAGGTATAGGTCTCACTTTTTCCCCAAGTCATCTGAAGTAGCACAATGTCTATCAGCTAACCAGATCCTCATGTCCTCAGACAAAGTGCTAAGGGCTTGTTACCTCACCAAAAGGTCTGCCAGCCCTTCAAAAGTGGTGACTTGACATCCACTCACCCACCTATGAAAATAAGTGCTTAGGTCAACAACATATTCACGCACCCTTTCATCTGCCGTACGTCTTTGCTCATAAAACTTTTTCCTGTAAGTTTCACATCCATGTGACGCCTCCAGGTGCATCTGCAGTTCACTCCTACTGATGCCTGTAGGCATCAAATATTGTTTGTTCATGTTTGCATCAATACTTCCAAAACCATGCTATGTACAAGATTTTAAAAGATTTCATCTTAAAGCTTACACAATGGCAAACTCAACGGCATTAATATTTGACCTCTGTCTACTGCAGGGAAAGAGGGATCAACTGTTTGTTGTTATGATATTAACTTGTATAGATATCATTTTCACATTTTTCCAAATGTTTCAACAACTAAGTAACAGACAAAACTTCTTAGCCTCATGAAAACTCTCAGCTAGATGAATAAAATGCTGCTGACAGTATGTGTGTAAATCGAGTGGTTGCCGAGATATTATAAGTTGTATGCAAAATATTACAAACCGGTTAGCTAGGGCTAAATTGATCCCGGCTCCACCAAGTCTCCTCTTCAGTCTTTCCCTTGAAAGTAGTCTAACTCTCAACCTAAGCACTTAAAAAGCATCCTACAGTCCAGCATTTTCTCAGACCTAATAGCAAGCACTAATATACCCCAACACTTGATTGCCTAGCTCATTATTCACCCCTCACCATCCAAGTGACTAAGCAGCTCACCCTACTATTCAGGCATGACCAAAGGGCAATTTCAGGTATACTCTCCAGTCCAGCTGGTGAACCAGGGTATCCTGAGGCAATATTACAATTGCCTCATGTACACAGACAACCCTCTCCTCCTACCACAAAACATTAACATATGCGAGAGATGCAATTATATAGCTAAATTGAAGGCTAAGCTCTCTCCACCCAAGACTGGAACAGGCAGTCATGAGCAGAAGGTTAACACTTGCACCACACCTCCAGCCTCACATAGACATACTAAACAAGCACTTGCAAAAAATATACATAAATACACAAAATCATACTTTGAGGCTCTAAATAAAAACCTGCAAAAGCATCACAGACCTCCAAAGCAGACACCCAAAAAACCTGCACCTCCCGTCACAAACCAGAAAACACATAAAACACAAAATCAGTGTGCTGCACAATCACAGCCCTTAATGCGAAATAACATACCTAAGACACTAGTAATAGGCGACTCTATAGTCAGGCACACTGACGTCCCACTCACTAGACTGGACAAGAAGAAGGTTACTGTTAGCTGCATGTTGGGAGCCAGAATCCGCCACAACACAAGCACTCAGGTCACTCCAGAACAAGTACTCTGTCATTGTTTATGTTGGTGTGAATGACCTAAGACGTACTTCCCTGGACTACATGAAAAGAGACATGGAAGAGCTCTCTGATCATGTAGCCCAGGCGGGTATGACCCTGACCCTGAGTAGCATCCTGCCCTCACCAAGAATGATACCGCAGTATAAAGAAAAAATGATCAATTTCAACAATTGGCTAACTTCTGGTGTCATTCAAAGGGGGATCCAGTGTCAGCCTAGGACGATATGCTCGACAGGCCTTGTTGCTTTGCAAGAGACTGCTTGGGTAGGCTTTCGAATACTGGCCAAGGCTCTTGCTGCTCCCATAGTGCCTTTTTTTGGCAAGGCTCAAAAGTCAAACCTACCTCCGTAAACAGCACAAATAAAAAAATGAGGGTTATGCCACTCAACACCAGGAGTTTAAATCTCAAAATGCACGCGCTCGAAGCACTCCTCAGTATGGAGAATGTCGACATCTGTGCAGTAACTGAAACCTGGTTCAAGGCTCCACAGAGCACCCCAGCACTACCGGGCTACAACTCGTACCATACATTCCAGCCACAGAACATGGACCGAAACACAAAAGGAGGGGGTGTATCCGTATTCATCAAGGATACCTACACCTCCAGGTTAGTGGCGCAGCATGATACCTCTGAGATCATCCATGTGCCACTAACATCAGGCAAATCTGCAATGCAAATTGTGGCCTGCTACAGATCACCCTCCATGACCCAGGACCACCACTCCACCTTTCTGGAGACACTGGAAAACATGAAGGTCCAACTGAACACCCTGATATTATGCGATTTCAATTACCCTACCGTTAACTGGGAAAACTACTTGAGTACAAACTCCCAGGTCCAGCGCTTCCTGGAATTTATCAACTCAAATGCCCTGGATCAGCTGGTAAACTCCCCTACCAGAGGTGAAAACATATTGGACCTGGTCATCACCAACATGGGCGACAGGTGTTCCACACCGGAGGGCAACCCGTCACTGGTTAGCTCAGACCATAGACTAATCACTCTGGATGTCCGCACCGCACCACCACCTCCAACCAAGGAAACCACCATGAAAAACTTTTCTATAGCAAACTTCACCTTACTTAAGACAGAGGTGGTAAGTTTCACAGCCCCCACGATAAAGGATAACAGTGTCCAAGATGCAGGAACCGTTACAAATGGCACTCTATAAGCACCTACAAGGATGCATGGATCATGCCATCCCTAGCAAAACCAAGACTCATTCCCCTAAGAGAAAGAAACCAGTCTGGTGGACCCCTGCCATAAACAGGCTATACAGTAGAAGGAGGAAACTAGTTCAGAAAAAAAAAGCAAATCCCAAGAAGGAAAGATATCCCTGATCAGTATCAATAAGAAACTAAGTTCCCTCATAAAATCCTCCAAGGCTAACTTTGAAAGAAAAATAGCCAAGGGTTCGAAAGATAACCACAATGCCTTCTTTAGCTATGTCAAGAATCTAAGTGGCAACTCGCAGATATGCTCTGAGCTAGTGCAAAATAGCACAAAATATACTGAACCCACTGATATTACCAACATCCTGGCAGTTAGATTCAGTGCAAACTTCACCCCCAAAAGGGCCCACAACAATACCGGAAAAGTGTAGTGTCCCAGAAATCACAGACGCACAGGTGAAAACAGCCCTTTTAAAAGCCAAAAGCACAGCATCAATGGGGCCAGATGGTGTCCCAGGCTGTGTCTTGCACGAACTACATAACGAACTAACCCCCTACCTAAACGCAGTGTTCAACCTCAGCCTCTCCACAGGCTATGTGATCATAGAATGGTGCACATCAACAGTTATTCCGCTCCACAAAGGAGGGGCCACAACTGACCCTGGTAATTATCGCCCCATAAGCCTGACTAGCCTGGTCTGCAAGGCTATGAAGCGCATCATCATGGAACTCATTAACAAAGACATTGGGAACCTCCAAACACTTGACTCGACCCAGTTCAGCTTTGTTAAGGGCAGATCATGCCTACTAAACCTGGTTGACTTCTTCGAGACAGTCACCAAGGCCATAGATGAGGGGAAGGTAGTTCACACACCCTACCTTTACCTCACCACGGCTTTTGACACCATTCCCCACGCAGGAATTATAGAAAAACTCACCAGCCTGAACATAAACCCCTATGTCATGAGATGGGTTGCCAGCTGGCTTACAGACAGAACTTACACAGTAAGAATAGCAGGTTCCAGGTCTGACTCTAAACCAGTCACAAGTGGTGTCCCACAAGGCTCAGTCCTGGGACCCCCACTGTTCGGCATATACTTCTCTGAAGTACAGGCAAACACAGAAGGCCTTTGGCTAGCAAAGTTCGCAGATGACTGCAAACTGGGAGCCATAATCAAATCTCTTAACGATGTGGACATCCTACAAAAGGGCCTCACTGAGAGAGATGCCTGGTGTCAAAGCCATGGCCTCAAGCTCACTGCCAAAAAGTGCATTGTCATCCCTTTTGGTAAAAACTCTGTACCCATGAACTACCACATAGGTGGTAGTCTACTTAACACCGAAAGTGTGATAGAGACCTTGGGACACAGGTGGACAGTAGTCTCTCCTTTGATAACCACATTGCCACAGTAGTCAGGAAATCCTTGTACGTGGCACACCTCATCACAAAAGGTTTCTCCTCCAGGAAAAAAGAGGTCATTGTTCCCCTGTACTCATCACTCATTAGACTCATTATAGAGTACAACGCCCCTTTTGGTATGTACCTTACAAGACATCTACAACAACTGGAAAGGCCGCAGAAATACCTCACAAATAGGATTACCAGCCTCAAACAGATGCCCTACGCAGACCGTCTAAAAAAACTCCAGCTTTACTCTGTCGCATATCGCCTACTCAAAGGCGATCTCTGCCTAACATACAAAGCTATGTCAAACCCAGAGCTGTTGGACATGCTCCATGTAAAGAAATCCCAATCCCTCCAAGCTACATGCTCTAGGGACCTAAACCTTGTCACCACAATAAACAGAACATGCTGGAGGGATAGATTCCAGTCTCAGAGACTTCCCATACTCTGGAACAAACTATCTATCTATATCAAACAAAGCTCCTCATTAGCACTGTTCAAGAAAAATCTTGATTAAATATGTTATTTATCTGTATTTCATGTAGTGTTTCTTAAAAGACATCTTATTTGAAATAATAAAAAAAATATTTAGTAAAAAAAAAAAAAAAAAGAATGTTAGAAAAATCTTGATGACTGGATGGGAGATAAGAAATTCACCCCGGGGATCACTTCTGTGGCTCCGCTTGACAGGGGCACAGGAAAATAATTTTCTTGGGTGGCAAAAGCCAGGGTACCATTTGGCTAGGCTTATATTAGCCCTAGGGCCAATAGCCTAGTACCTACTATCAACCTATGACTATGACTAACCAAGTTCACTGATGACTGCAAACTGGGAGCCATAACTGATTCTCTGGCTGACACGGACATTCTCCAAAAGGGCCTTACTGAGACGGACACCTGGTGTCAAAGTCTTGGTCTCAAGCTAAATGCCAAAAAATACATAGTCATCCCGTTTGGGAAAACAAAACACCCATGAATTACCACATAGGTGGCAGCCCCCTTAATACAGAAGAGGTAATAAGAGATCTGTGGACCTAGGTAGATAGTAATCTCTCCTTTGACAACTGTTTTGCCAAAGTAGTTAGGAAATCCTTCTATGTAGCCCATCTAATTACTAAAGGGTTTGTATGTAGAAATAAAGAGGTTACAGTGCCCCTCTACTCGTCGCTCATCAGACCCATCATAGAGTGCAATGCCCCTTTTGGGATGTACCTCACAAGATGCTTCCAACAGCTGGAAAGACCAAAAATGTACCTCACCAAGAGGATTACTGACCTCAAACATATGTCCTATGCAGCCCAACCAGAAAACCTCCAGCTGTACACAGTGGCATATCGCTTACTCAGAGGTGATCTCTGCCTGACTTACAAAGCCATGTCCAACTCAAAATTGATGGACATGCTTCACCTAAAGAAATCCAGTTCACTGCGAGCCACTCACTCTAGTGAACTAAACCTCACCACAGCAATAAATAGAACATGCTGGAGGGATAGATTCCTGTCACAGAGACTCCCCATGTTTTGGAATAAAATTCCTAACTACATTAGGCAGAGCCCCTCACTAACACTCTTCAAGATAAACCTTGACGAGTGGATGGGTAACAGAAAATACACCCCTGGGATCACTTCATTGGCTCTTCTTGACAGAGGCTCAGTTAATTAATCAATGGGGCGGCGAAAGCTGACACACTCTGGCTAGGCTTATAAATGCCCTCGGGCAGATAGCCAAGTACCTACCTATGAACCTGTAATAGTTACTGTGTTTACTGGGACTTATAAAATTCATTTTAAGACCTGCAATCTAAAGAATACTACCACTATAGTTTGTGCTTAAGGGTTTACCATTTATACTACTTTCATAACCACTATGGTTGCAGAAATATGAACATTTGTGTGAAATGTGAGGACATCATTTGATTCTGTCAAAAGGTTTAGGCTCCGCTCATTGGAAGTTACAGTGCAAACTTTCAGAGCTCCATTGGAGAGAATGAGTTAAAAAATTCTAGCATACAGTTCTTTACAGCATTATAATTTAAGAATTTATTGTCAGTTTGGAAAGTACATTTACAGCTTTACTATGGAGTAAGTGGGTCAGGAACTGTACCCGGAGCCTTTGGTCAACATCATACTGTTTACATACCCTCTCAAACATATGTATGAAACTATCAAAATTATCCCCCTCTGTAAACTGTGTAAGAAATTTACTGACCTTTTGTGCTTCTGGGGTCTGGTTACTCCCTTGCCCATTACCTCCATGACTCTGGCGAAGAGTCAGCATCTCCTTTTCGTGCTGCCTCTGCCGCTCCTTCTCAGCTTCCAGGCATAGCAGTTTCTCATTCTCAGCCTGCAGACATCTCAGTCTCTCTGCTGCTTCGATTTCCAAACGCTTGGCCTCCATTCAAGTCTCTTTTGCTCCAGATGGATTTTTAAGTCCTCTGCAGAAAGGTTGAGCTGTCCATTCTCAGAGTGTTGTATATCTCCACGGCCAGTCTGATCATCCTCCTGGTTGCTATTCTCTGATGCAGCTGTGACCAGAGCTACAATTATGTCTGCTTTAGTCAGGTTTACATGCACCAGTCTTTTAGCCTGGCACATCTCAGCCAGCTGGCTCCTTGTTAGCTTATCATACTCCCCTGCTGACATGCTTGCTTGCTCTCCCTGACTAACTAAGCTAACAAAAAAAAAATAAAACAGTTGTGATCTGAACTCTGGATGTTCACTGTGTGGCTGATTTAGAGTACAAAAACACCTTCAGTGATCATAGTACACAAGCTAAGGGAATTCACTATTCACACCACTACAAGCCAATTAATATGTGATGTGGCTAATTCACCAGTGTCAACCAGTTAATACTTGATGTGGATATCCCACCACTGCCAAACAATTAATATGTGATGCCCATGCACTGGCCCAGTAATCAAGGACCCTCAATCCTCACCACTAGCACCAGTGAGGGGCATCCATATTGGGGGGATAACAAGTACACACACCGGAAAGTGCAATTTCCCTTAAGAGCACACAGATCACAGTCATTCTGGGGCTGGTTTCTCCCTTTCTCTCCAGATCCTCAATAAGACTCCCCACTGGCACAGCTATAGGGTTCAGATCTCAGCTGAGTAGTCAAGCCAAAACCTCCAGTACCCTCTCTGTCCAACCAGTGTTTCATGTCCTTGCCCAAGTAGCTGACACACATTCACATTAAGATTTGGTTTATATACAAACACACAGACACTCCTGGGGAAGGCTGGCACAGGTTCTCCAGCTATGCCCCCTCCTGCCCAGGCTATAAGGTAGTCATCACTGCCACCAACTACTTTTATCAGCTACTAATAAGGCCCTTTCAAAAGGTGACCAATTCCACTGTGTAAGGTTATTATTATCCAATTAGTAAGTGTGACGAACAGCAAGGCTATTGGAGTGGCTTTGTACAGTATCACCAAATATATGCAAGTACTCTAGGGCTTAAATTCTCTCTACATAAAACAGCCACAGTTAAAAGGCTTAAAATATTTAATAAATAAAAACACAAGACAATACTTATTACTTCAACACAATGACATTACAGAGTTCAGAAATCACAGGAAATACTTTACAACAGTATTGTAGGATAGTCTGACATAAATATAGAAAACAGCTAGACTAATCTGGCTATTTCTGTCTAACTCTAAGAGAAATCATGTTCTAAATACTACTTACATACAGAGCAAAGCACAATGCTGGTGAGTTAACAGGTCTGAAGACAAATACAATTTGCTATTCTTTCTTTCTGTCCTTAAATTGGTAATACACAGTACCGCTGAGTCATTTCAGATTACATCATTTTTGTCTCTTCTCTGATTTTTTTCCACTGAACTTAAAATTCAACATTTGTCTTTTGATCTGCACCTGTCAGGAAGCCACAGCAATAAGACATTTTACATGTAAAAGCTGGTAATTATCGCTTGTCTTAAAACAAAAGAATTTCCAGCCCAGACTTCCTGTCTCCGAGCTTGAGATCAATCGTAAAATGCTTTACTTATCAGCTTTCTTCCAGCAGGGTGCACTATGGTTGCATTTTTGAAGCTCATAACATACACAGTTTTGTTCACATTTGTGAAACCAGACTGTGGATCATATTAATATTTACAATGGCATACAATTATCTACAAAATTCTATATGGCTGGGTTGGCAGCCCCTCAGTTTTTCCACAGTCCCTAAAAGAGGAACTAGTGGAAAAGATTTTCTGCAAATGGGGCCAGCCTTACTGTGACCTTCTTGCGACATTCATGAATGCCAAATGCAGCAGCTACTTAGCCCTTATTCCCCCATCAGAGAAGTCACCAAGGGATGCACCTGTCCATGATTGGCCCTCAGGTCTCCTTTACGCCTTTCCTCCCTTCCCATTAATACCCAAAGTTCTGCCAAAAGCCAGTTGCTTGGGAAAGGACTTGATACTCATCTTCCCGTATTGACTTCGTCAAATCTGGTTCCTCATCCTGTGGGCTCGTCTTCAGGAGGACCCTTAGATTCTGGACCAAGTTCCAGACTTTCTGACTCATGTATCAGGAAAGCTCCATCCTTCCCTTCAAACTCTCAAATTGAGAGCTTGGATGCTCGGATTCCAACCATAGCCAGGTTTCCTAACCTCTTTTCATCAGTTAAACACATCCTAATATCTTCTTGTAAGGCTTCAATGAGAAAGCTATATAGAAGCAAATGGAAAAGATTCTCATTGTGGGCTTCTCATAATCATACTGACCTGTTTTCTGTCCCAGTCAATTCCTACTAGAATTCTTGGCAAAACCTTTCATTGAAGGTGCAGCCGCAGCTGCCATTAGAGTTCAGCTAGCAGTTTCCATCTAGGTAACTCAGGCCTCAGTATTATGTCTCTAACTATGCAAAGCCTTTCTTACAGGTACCTTATTATTAAGACAACCTCTCAAAGACCATTGGCACCATGGGATTTAAATTTTGTCTTATCTCGTTTACTTTTTCTCCTGTTCGAGCCAGCATCATCTTGTGAACTCAAATTCTTGACATGGAAAACTATTCTCTTGATAGCTATTACTTCTGCTAGAAGAGTGTCAGAGCTGCAAGCTTTGTCAATAAAGCCTCCCTATTTGCTGTTCCATAGAGACAGGGTCTCATTACAAACAAATCTTTCCTTTTTGCCAAAAGTATGTTCAGAATCAAATTTGAACCAGTTCATAGAAATGCCAGTCTTTTATCCAAATTACAAGAATAAGGCAGAATACATGTTACACCAACTGGATCTACATAGACAATTGCGTTTCTACTTCCACAGGACTAAGGACTTCAGAAAATCTGACCAACTATTTATATCTTATTCAGATTTGAAGAAAGGTTCTCCAGTCTCCAAAGTGACGCTTTCAAAATGGCTTTCAGATTGCATAACCTTTTGTTTATAAATCTCAAAGCAGAGATCTTCCCCGTACAGTTAAAGCCACTTTACAAGAGCCATTGTTATGGCTAGACCACCAGTTAATACCATTTATGTTGCAGCAACGTGGGCAAGACCACATACCTTTATCCCTCATTACAAAAGTCAATTTGGCCTCCAGGAAGAGGGCCTCTTTTGGTTCCACAATTCTGAAGAATATTCTCCCTTGAGCCAGCCAAGAAAGATGGTGCTAGGGACACTGTCCCATTCTGGTAAGAATGAAGGCAAGATAGAACAACGACACAAGTTATGCACTCACCCTAATGTTCCATGTGTGTTGTCCATCTTTGCCTTCATTCGTACATCCCACCCTCATTCCCCACAGCCTTTTTACTCCTGGAAGACTGAGTTGGTACAATTGGATATCATTATTCACTGGACCATCTTTATTGCTCTCTAAGGTATTAAACTGCCCTTATTTTGTATCCTTTTTATTATAACTGCAAAGAAGATGTGGGGAGCTTTCCTAATGAATGCTGGGATAGGGTTTAGCCACAGCTTGTTGAAGACCTTGAGCTTGTATACAAGACCGAGTCAGATCCAAGGATCGGCTCCGAACCCATTCTGGTAAGAATGAAAGCGAGGATGGGTAACACACATGTAACATTTATGGTGCGTACATAACTTTTTTTTTCTTAGTGCTGCAGCTTTCCTGCTTTAAAGGTTGCTTTTCCACATTTATCAAGTCCGATTCTTGTATCATCTGAAAAAGTTTTAAGCCTTGCAGTTGTGCTTTCAGTTCCTCATCTGATGAACTGTACAGTTTTATATCATCTACAAAAAGAAGACTAGTCTTTCCAGTTTTTTTTTCTAGAAGCCAGATTATAGCCATGGCCTAATCTGTTAAGCAGACAGCTTAATGGGTTAAGGGCAAGACAGAATAGCAGCGGTGACAGGGAGTCACCATGGAATATTCCTCTTTGAATTTGTATCCTTGGAATAATGATTTGTCTTTTATCACGGCTTAATTGCAAAGTGGTCTGCCACTGTTTCATGGTCACTGTAATGTAATCGGTCAGTGTAGGGTGCATCTTTTACATTTTTAAGCACTCTTGTATCCATGGTGTCTGTTCTGGATGTGCATATAAATAGTTCTTGCTCATGGCTAAATCTTCGTACAAAGATGTTAATACTTTTAGCCAGAAGTTGGGTACTGCATCTGGTCCTAGGGTTTTCCAGTTGGAGGCTTTGCTTAACTTTACTTCAGTCTCTCTTGCCGTTACTGTGTCCATTTTCATATCCTGTACCTTTAAACTGCTTATTCTTTTACTTCAATCCATTTAGCATCTTTCTGTTCCACAGGATCTTCATAGATATTTCTCCAAAATGTATTTATTTCTTCTTCAGGGTGGTCTTTCAACTCCTTTTGCCTTGTTTCCCAATTCTGTATAGAACTTTTTGAGGTCATCAATAAACTGATTATTTTGTACTTTTCCTTTATATTTATCTGCATATCTTCTACGTTTTTCTGCCTGTGCTGATATTTTTAGTTTGCAATAGTGCAAGATAGATCCTGACCTGTTGAAATACTGTGCGTTGCTTTTATCGCATCTATCTTTCTGAGACAGTGACACTTCTTGTTTTAATTGCTTTATGGTTTTCTCTATTTAATACTTCCATGATGGTATTCGATTTCTCCCCTTCCTTTCCCTTGCTACCCTATGTTCTTGTGGTAGAATTTTCTATGTGATTAATTTAGCTGCACAGTAATGTATTCTGTTAACTTCTGTTAACATCTTATGGATCTCTATGGACAGAACAATTATTGTGTTCATTTGTTTTATCAAACGTCTAACTTTCTGGGTTTTATTGACCTTTTGCAGTCTATTTCTTTCATTGATCTTAATATGTCTATCTCTATTAAATCAAGCCGCTCTTCTCGTAGCTCATTTTCTTCTAAACTGAGGACACATTTTTTTGTTCTCCATTTCCTGCGGGTGCTCTATAGAAATATCCATAACCTCTTCCTGTGGCACCTTTTCTTGAATTTCATCCTGTGTCATCCGTTGCTCTGTCATATGGGAACTTACTGGCCTATCCCGCCTCAGTACTGTGACTGCGTCAGAGTTGCCAGAGTTTCCTGTTCCTTGCTCCAACTGAAAGTTTATACTTGTTTCCTGTGGAAGTCTCCAAAATATCTTCACATAGCGACTGATCAGTCGCATCCCTTTCCACTGGTTTCTCCTTAATTTGGATGTCTGTTACTCTGTCCTGCTGTGGTGTTTTCCGAGTTAGATTTTTTACAGGAAATGCTTCACTTCGCAGGTAATCCATAACCTCAGTTTCTATTTCTTTAATCTTCCCATTACTGACCTTATTTACTACTTTTCCTCTTTGTCTTATTTTTTGCATTGTAAAGTTTCCCCATGTCCGGATTCCTTTGCCTGTATTTCTCTCCAAATATCTTTGTTGCTGCTTTTTTTGTATTTGTTAGTTTTGCTTTCTCCTTTGAATAAATATTACGCCATATTACATCTCTCTCTTTCCCATGTCCATATTTCTTCTTTAGATGTCTCCTGATCTTTCTGTTTCTCCTTACTTTGTGGACTCGTTCCATCATGCTGTGATGTAACCTGTGATAGACCTTCTACACCAAATCCTTCACTTCGCAGGCACTCCATAACTTCAACTTCACTAATCTTCTTTTCTACATTTCCCAGTTTGTGATATTTTTTATTGTGAAATTTTCCATGTCTGGATGCCTTTGCTTGTATTTCTCTTTGAATGTATTTGGGGCTGCCTTTTGTTATTGATTAATTTGGCTTTCAACTTTGCATAAATATCGCACCATATCAAATCTCTTTCTTTCCCATGTCCATATTTCTTTTCTATACCTTCCAAAAATCTCTAGATTTTGTTTATATTTTTGCACTTCCTCAGATGCTTCTTTTTCCAAACAGATCAAAGTTTCTTGGTCTGTATAATGTTTTTCACAAATCTGTTGTATTAATGAACACACATTTTTATTTGAAACTTCTGGCAGTTTTTCTTTCCTTTAATTTCCCTCTTAATCTTTTTGTACGTCTTGTGTCTGGAAATTCTGGGCTTCTTGTGTAATAGTAACAATACATAATTTCTTTCTTATCCTAAATAGTCCAGTCTATCATGTTTGATGTTCTATTTTGGCTCATCAATTGTTGTGATTTTTCTGGCCTGCTACTTCCTTATACAAGTGTGTGTGTGTGTGTGTGTGTGTGTGTGTGTGTGTGTGTGTGTGTGTGTGTGTGTGTGTGGTGGGGTCTCCTACGTAGTTCATCTTTTGTCCTCATAAATCCATTGGGTATTGCTGAACCAACTCCGAGTGGGTACAGTCTTTATGGTTATAGCCTTTGTTTTGTCTTCATTAATTTTGCATCCTGATAACACTTGAAACGGTCTCAAAATGTTCCATAATACTGAGATTCCATGCACTGTTTTGGTGTTTTCCTTTGGGTTCCTTCTAGCAACCTGATGCACGTCTGTGTATGGCCTCCAGGACTGCAGACAGTACTCGAGGTTTGTGAGCTGGTAGAATAAGTGCATTACCTCTTTGCTTCTGAAGTCTATCCTGCTGAGGATATACAACATTCTAATTGCTGCACTCTTGCCTTCTCAGCTTTTTGTTTAATTGAGGCATGATACACACCTTCACATCCCTTTTCTGCTCTTTCATCAATTCCATACCCCTTTTCATGTTTACAACTGTTAGCTTGGCTGTGATACAGTAGTTTGTGTTTGTGTTGCACTTTGAGATATTTTTGTGGACATTTCCTGCTTTCACTTTGTGTAGGGAAGATTGTAGTGTTGATTGATTGTAGCCACAATGATAGCTCTTCCAAGGAGTGAAAAAAAAACTCCAAGGCCCAACTTGTTGCATGCCTATGATTTCTGTATGTAACACTATTGGATCTTTACATAAGCTCAAAGCTTTGTTTCATGGCACTAATATCCAACATATTGAATACAAATTTCAAGACATTTTAAAAGATAGAATTGAAAAGGGCAAAATATTCAAGATGTTAGGAAAATAAAGAATCGTAGAGGATAGTATTGAGAAGGATGAAATATTAAAGGTGACAGGGAAATGAGATAAAGATGTTAACTTTGGAGAAACGTAAATGTGAAAGAAAAATGGTTTAGCTTCTTTTGTGGAGCAGGCAAGTTTCAAGGAAAAATCTGCCTATCGAGAACTGTGCTAAGGAATCTGGCTCTGTGTTGCAGGAGGATGAGGCCCTGAATGTGGCTCATATGACCAAAGATTGGTTAGTGGTTTGGGAACTGGACAAGTCAAGTGGGGAGTTGTGGAAATGAGTGACTGTCGCCTCCCCCATTTCTATCCTGAATTGAAAGAGTTGGTCTGGCCCAAGACCTACTGGAGAAGGGGGGGGGTCTATGGCATTAAGCACAAGTATCCATGGATGTGCTTGGCTGTTCCAAGCTGCACCACATGGCGGTCTTCGTGAGGCATGGCCAGGAATATGCATGTCCCCAGGGGAAGACGCTTCAAGCCTTCACACCTACTGCTGCGGAAAGAGTTTAGGATCCTAACCAGAAAAACTCTGATAGCTGCCTTGATCTATATGCATGTCCCCAGGGGAAGACGCTTCAAGCCTTCACACCTACTGCTGCGGAAAGAGTTTAGGATCCTAACCAGAAAACTCTGATAGCTGCCTTGATCTATATGCATGTCCCCAGGGAAGGCGCTTCAAGCCTTCACACCTACTGCTGCGGAAAGAGTTTAGGATCCTAACCAGAAAAACTCTGATAGCTGCCTTGATCTATATGCATGTCCCCAGGGGAAGACGCTTCAAGCCTTCATACCTACTGCTGCGGAAAGAGTTTAGGATCCTAACCAGAAAAACTCTGATAGCTGCCTTGATCTATATGCATGTCCCCAGGGGAAGACGCTTCAAGCCTTCACACCTACTGCTGTGGAAAGAGTTTAGGATCCTAACCAGAAAAACTCTGATAGCTGCCTTGATCTATATGCATGTCCCCAGGGGAATACGCTTCAAGCCTTCACACCTACTGCTGCGGAAAGAGTTTAGGATCCTAACCAGAAAACCTCTGATAGCTGCCTTGATCTATATGCATGTCCCCAGGGGAATACGCTTCAAGCCTTCACACCTACTGCTGCGGAAAGAGTTTAGGATCCTAACCAGAAAACCTCTGATAGCTGCCTTGATCTATATGCATGTCCCCAGGGAAGGCGCCAAGCCTTCACACCTACTGCTGCGGAAAGAGTTTAGGATCCTAACCAGAAAAACTCTGATAGCTGCCTTGATCTATATGCATGTCCCCAGGGGAAGACGCTTCAAGCCTTCACACCTACTGCTGCGGAAAGAGTTTAGGATCCTAACCAGAAAAACTCTGATAGCTGCCTTGATCTATATGCATGTCCCCAGGGGAAGACGCTTCAAGCCTTCACACCTACTGCTGCGGAAAGAGTTTAGGATCCTAACCAGAAAAACTCTGATAGCTGCCTTGATCTATATGCATGTCCCCAGGGGAAGACGCTTCAAGCCTTCACACCTACTGCTGCGGAAAGAGTTTAGGATCCTAACCAGAAAACCTCTGATAGCTGCCTTGATCTATATGCATGTCCCCAGGCGAACGCGCACCAAGCCTTCACACCTACTGCTGCGGAAAGAGTTTAGGATCCTAACCAGAAAAACTCTGATAGCTGCCTTGATCTATATGCATGTCCCCAGGGGAAGACGCTTCAAGCCTTCACACCTACTGCTGCGGAAAGAGTTTATGATCCTAACCAGAAAACCTCTGATAGCTGCCTTGATCTATATGCATGTCCCCAGGGGAAGACGCTTCAAGCCTTCACACCTACTGCTGTGGAAAGAGTTTAGGATCCTAACCAGAAAACCTCTGATAGCTGCCTTGATCTATATGCATGTCCCCAGGGGAAGACGCTTCAAGCCTTCACACCTACTGCTGCGGAAAGAGTTTAGGATCCTAACCAGAAAACCTCTGATAGCTGCCTTGATCTATATGCATGTCCCCAGGGGAAGACGCTTCAAGCCTTCACACCTACTGCTGCGGAAAGAGTTTAGGATCCTAACCAGAAAAACTCTGATAGCTGCCTTGATCTATATGCATGTCCCCAGGGGAAGACGCTTCAAGCCTTCATACCTACTGCTGCGGAAAGAGTTTAGGATCCTAACCAGAAAACCTCTGATAGCTGCCTTGATTTATATGCATGTCCCCAGGGGAAGACGCTTCAAGCCTTCACACCTACTGCTGCGGAAAGAGTTTAGGATCCTAACCAGAAAACCTCTGATAGCTGCCTTGATCTATATGCATGTCCCCAGGGGAAGACGCTTCAAGCCTTCACACCTACTGCTGCGGAAAGAGTTTAGGATCCTAACCAGAAAAACTCTGATAGCTGCCTTGATCTCCATGGTTTGCTATCAAACTGCAAGGAACAAGTCGGTGGATTTGATCATGGAAGCTTTATTGGTCAGTAGATAGTGGGGGGTTAAGGGGGTAGATAATTTTGAGTATCTGTCACTGTTGATGGTCTTAACTAGGAAAACTGACAAAAAGGTCCCTCTAACCTCCCCGTTGTATCAAAGTAGTGATTCTTCTACTGTGGTTCAAAGGGCTACTGGAGATTTTAAAATGGCAGAGCAGTCAGCACTACTTTTGGCAATATGGCCATCAGCCTGTTGTATATTCCCACCTCCTTTAATATCTTCATTAGACTCAGTTTGGTGTACTATTTTAAGGCAGTTGGAGACAGAAATGATTGTGAACCTAAAGAAGTTAATGCAAGTTATTTTTCTAATGTGTTACATTATGACCCTGTGCCTTGTGCGACCATATATACTGGATTTGTTCCAAACATCCCTTTTATTGTTGCATCCTGCCAGCTGAATCTTGGTTATGAGGGCTAACAGTTAAAGGATATGAAGGTGTCATGTACCCAGCAAATGGGTGAATGGAATGAAAAACAGAAAGCACGTGCATTGAAACTGAGTTGAGACCAGGCATTTATCATGCTATCAAGCCTCAGAGAAGCCATTATTGAGACAGCCACCAGGGTGCTTTGTTGTCTCACCGGCCTCCTAGCAGTGAGAGCCTTTTTCATTCTTTGAGCTTAACCCCTCCCCCGGTGGTAATGTAAGCAGTTGCATCACTATAAGGGTCTGCTGTGCCACCTCAGTCTGGGCATGTGTGCTCCCCCACATATTCTGACAGGCACTCCAAGCACTATCGTGGGTGGTCATGCTCACATCCTCCTGACTTGGCCCTTCCTGCATGCCAGGTTTCTGCCATCCAGCGGATCCCTGTCATTAGAGTCACAGTTCAAGCATGTAAGAATCACCATCTGTCCCCTAGGATGGGCACACCTCTCATCCCTCCTTTCACCGTCAAGCACCCAAAATGTTAGAGAAACTCTGGTGAGCTGGCCTACAGTTAGAACTTTATAGGTTTGTGGGTTCACACCAGCTGTGTAGCACATTAAAAAAAATTAATATAAACATACAGATTAATAGGACTTCATCAAAATCTAATACATCACTTCCATTACCGAATTTAAAATCCTGGTATGCTTTTTAAACCTAGCACAAGTTATATAAATTTTAAAAAGCTTTTATTTTGGTAATAAGATTTTTAAGACAATTGGAAGTAACTGGCAAGTGAAATTAGAACAAAAAAGAATTGGTTTGGCTATTGAAATTAAATGCTGCAGAAAAAACAGGATTAGATGATCGCTTTTTATTTGCGAATGCACTAACCTTATGAGTGGTAGACCATAGGTTTGTTTAGTAGTTTGTGTAATAAGTTCAAGAAAAATCAAACTGTAAACATAGTTTGACATTTTAGTTCAGGTGAATGTTAGTGAGCAGTGAAGTTTACAACTGTAGTAAATTTTACAAAGTTTTAACAGTATTTGCACTGCATATATTTTGTGGTTTAAGATTTTGTTTCTGATTTTAGTTTATACCTGATTATCTTAGGCTCTTACGGTCTTATTAAAAGGTGTCTGTGTAACAATTTATTCAACGATGCATGTTTTTTAAGGAACATTTTTTTTCAGTATTATAAATAAAGTTTTTTTTTATATATGCTTTAAGTGGTTGAGAAAATTAGTACAGCATTAGTATAGTATTAGCATTATACTTTATTTTTGCAAGTTTGTAGTTTAGCGATGCTTTAAAGTATTGCTTTAAAAACGTTACATACATAAGCATGAGATAATACTGGCGCTTTTAAGTTTGGTATAGGAAGTAATGTTAATTAGATTCTGATGAAGCCCTAAGGGAAGACCTGCTTGATTTTAAGAGAGATGGATAAACATGTTAAGATAAAAGAAATAGATTACAGAAATACTACTAGTGAGCTGTGACCTATTAAACCACCAGTGAGGCCCCCTGGCAGAAATATCCATTTACTGAGCACCTCCTTGATCAGTCCTGAAAAGCCCCCCTTTGTGATTACAGTTCTTTAACAGGGCATTATGTACAGTTTGACTACCCTTGTTTCTCCTTGGGTAGTATAGCAATTGCCTCATGTACACTAACAAGTGTGCAAGAAATGTGTCTAAACCAAAAATCTTGAATCTCTGCTCTCTCACACTCAAAACAGTAACGCTAAAGAGGTTGTCAACCCACCCACTACTACTCATGCACATAGTACCACTACTCACCACAACTCATACACATACGCATCTAACACAAAAATCAACATACTTGGAGGTTCTCTCAAAAAACCTACCAAGCCACCAGAGATGTCCAAAATACAAGACTGCTACAACTAACACAGTTCCCACAGCACCCATGACACACAGAAACACCAGTGTCTCACCCACTAAGCCCATACAGCGTAACACTCAAATTTCTAGTCAGTGGAGACTCAATAGTGGGACACATGGATGTTCCTATTCACCTGGTTGGACAAGGAGAAAGCCAGTCAGCTGCCTTTCTGATACCAGGATTCGTCAGGTCATGCATGCACTCAGTCTCTCAGCAACAGGTGCCATTATGACTCTGTCATTGTTCATGTTGGAGGGAACAACCTGAGATGGACCTCACTGGACTATATGAAGAGAGACACTATTGAGCTCTCCGAGTGTGTGTCCCAGGCAGGTATGTCCCTAGCCTTGAGCAGCATACTACCCTCACCTAGAATGATGCCACATTATAAACAAAAAATGATAGATTTAAATAATTGGCTTAGTTTTTGGTGGCATTCAAAGGGAACCCAGTTCCTTTCAGCCTGGGAGGCCATGGTTGACAAACCTCACTGCTTTGCCAGAGATGGTTTGCACCTGCCACCTCTAGGCTTTTGGCTGCTGGCAAAGGCTCTTGCCTCCCCATATTGCCCTTTTTTAGGCAAGGTCCGAAAAACAAACTTATTGACGTGAAATTTGCCAATCGTAAAGTAAGATCATGCTGCTAAAAGCTAGGAGCTTAAACCAAAAACTGCACACCCTGAAAGCCCTTCTGTCAGTGGAAGATGTAGATGTCTCTGCAGTCACAGAAACCGGGTTGAAGGCCTGAGAGAGTACCCTGGCCTTGCAAACGCTGCAGTGCCTTCCACACCTTCCAACCGCAAAACAAATGTGTGAGAACCAAAGGAGGTGGTGTTTGTCTGTATTAGAGATAAATTCACCTCCAGTCTAGTTGGAGTAACTCCATGGAGTTGAGTCTAAGTTCAGGATACAGTGGGTAAGAGCCCCATTCAGGTCATAGCCAGTTATAGATCCCCCTCTATGGGTCATGATGTGCATGAAGCCTACTTGACCAAACTGGTGACAATCCAGATATTACCAAACTCTCTGGTTATGGGGGATTTCAATTATCCCACCAGCAAATGGGAAACCTACGCTAGCCGTAACTCACTAGTGCAAAAGTTCCTTGACATTAACTGTAATGCCCTGGAAAAATCATTCATACAAGAGGAACAAAAACACTAGATGGTGGTCTTCACTAACGTAGCAAACAGATGCAGTACCGCGACTGTCGTACCCTCATTAGTTAAATCTGACAACAAATTAGTCACCTTTGAACTGACACCAGAACTCACAGTGGGTGAAATCAGACTAAAAAAAACTTCACCAAGGCAAAACTATACCATCCTAGGTGAAGGTATAAATGCATTCTAATCTCGCTCCAGCTGGAAGTGGTAACTACACCGAAGCTTACACTACAGCCCTGTACAATCACTTGCATAAGTATACAGACTCAGCTGTACCAGAAAGAATCAAATCCAGAGCTCCAAGTAAAAACAAGCCTCCATGGTGGACATCCAGCATCAACAAACTTTACAGTAAATGCAAAAAGTTGCTGTCCAAGAAAACAGAAGAGACCCCAACAATGGAAAAGCCACCTCCTCAGCCTCGACAGGCAAATAAGACCACTTGTTAAATTCTCTAAGGGCTTCTTTGAGAGAAACTTAGCAAGCACATCCAAGTATAACCATAAACCTTTTACAGCTGTGTATGTTCCCAAGCATGTGCAGAACTAGTGACCAGTGGTATCGCACACACTGACCCCACAGAGATAATCCTACTAGCGGATAGGTTTGGCGAAAACTTCACACCCTTATCCCCTCCAAACCTATCACAAACTTTCCCCCAAACTCCTCCCACCCCTACCCCACATGTCTGAAGAGCAGGTCATCAAAGCTTTGTCCAAGGCAACAAACACAGCCTCTGTGGAACCAGACAGCATCCCAGGCTGTGCTAAACGGGCTAAAACATTAACTATTATCACCATTAAGTACCCTTTTCAGTCATAGTCTAACCACCGGTTTTGTTCCTGCAGAATGGAGAACAGTGACAGTTCTTCCCCTCCACAAAGGTAACCTAGCAACAGACCTCGGGAATTATAGACCCATAAGCCTGACCAACCTCATCTGTAAGGCCATGGAACATATCATTATGGACCTCATAAATAAAGACATAGGCGACCTCCAAATCCTGGA
Source organism: Protopterus annectens (assembly GCF_019279795.1). Classification (NCBI taxonomy): domain Eukaryota; kingdom Metazoa; phylum Chordata; order Ceratodontiformes; family Protopteridae; genus Protopterus; species Protopterus annectens. Next base: position 51,189,354 of record NC_056747.1, on the reverse strand, counting down.
TCTCCTACTCAGTCCTGCTTTGTCAAGGGCAGATCCTGCCTGTTAAATCTGGTGGATTTTTTCGAAAATGTGACCAGGGCAGATCTGTGCACACAGCGTACCTTGACTTGACAAAGGCTTTTGACACAATCCCACACTCAGGCATTGCAGGTAAACTTAGCAAAACAAATGTAAACCCTTTTGTTGTAAGATGGATTGCCAGCTGGCTCACAAACCAGACACATCCTATCAAAGTGGGTGACTCCACATCAACCAGTAGACCTTTTATCAGTAGGGTGCCACCGGGGTCAATGCTGGACCCGCTACTGTTTGGCATGTACTTCTCAAAAGTTCAGGGCAAAATTAAGAGGTTGTGGCTGACCAAGTTTGCAGATGCTACAAACTGGGTGCAATTACTGAGTCCCCAAATGATATTGGTATATTCCAGGAGGGTCTTATGCAAACCAACAACTGGTATCTTAGTCACAGTCTCAAATTGAATGCAAAGACATGCATTATCATTCCTTTCTGCACAATGTCCCTTCACACTATCAAATCAGCAACAATGCCCTAAGTACCCACAAAGTGGTAAGCGACCTGGAATCAAAAGTTGACTGAGACCTTAACTTCGACCGTCATGTGTCTGCTGTAGTAAGGAAGGCTTTCTACATAGCACACTTGATTAGTAAAGACATTGCCTCTAGAGCAAAAGAGGTTATAACCCCTCGATATTCTGCACTAATGTGGCTCATAATTAAATATAAAACCCTGTTCGCTATGTACCATGCAAAGCACCTGCAGCAATTGGAGAGTCCTCAGATTTCTAACCATGATGATCAAGGGACTCTAGCACGTGCCGTACACAGACCGACTAAAGTCCCTGTCACTGTGCTGAGCATCATATAGACTTCTTACTGGAGTCTTAAGCCTGGCTTACAGAGCAATCTCAGACCCAAATCTAATGAACTTGCTGCATATCTGTAAATCAAATGGGACTAGGGCTACCAGCTCCAGGGACCTAAATATGGGTTGTGACTTAAAAAGGACATGCTGGAGGGACAGATTTATCTCCCAGTGACTACTGCATCTTTTGAATAGGCTACCTATTCATGAGAAGCAGAGCACCTCTATGACATGTTCAGGAGGAACCTGGACAAGTGGATGGGGCATCATAAATTCTTACCAGAAATAGCACCCACAAAACTCCTGGACATGGGTAAGCATTACTAAATGCCGTCTTGGGTGTTAACTAACATTTCTGTGGTATTACATTGGGATGAAACGGCTAGGCTTGAAATGACCTCCGAGTCAATATCCTAGTAATGTCCTGTGGTCCTATGACTGAATGATGAGGACATTTTTCAGGACACAGATCCAACTAGTTCTCCTGGTGCTGCTCCAAGTGGAGGTCCGACTACAGGCCTATCAACCTGTCACACTTTTCTCCAATACTGGTTCAGTATTTGTAACTGGTTCCCATGGGTCCTAACTCTTCTGGTGTACTTCAATCTGATCCAAGGAGTTTTGGCTTTGACTGCTTCCCTTACTGTCTTGTCTCTGATGCCATCAGATAAGGATGAGTCCCGGAGCCAGTGTGTGAGAGTACCAGCTTTGGAATTGACCCTGAGGTTGTCTGAGACTTTCCTTCTCTTCAATGGCTTGGCACTCGACAGCTTAGGTCAGAGGTCCTCCTTGGGGCTGACCTCTGTTGGAGCAAGGATGCTTCCTGAATTAGTTGATTGGAGCTGAGGAAGCACTCCCCCCATCATGGTGTCAGCTTTTGAGGCCATTGAAAGTGCTTTGACCGGTCCAAGAAAGCAGGTGCATGCGCAGAGTTTGGCTGCATTCCATCACCTAGTGGAAACCTGTTCCTTATGCCTCCTATTTGTATCGAAAGGTACAGTCAGAACCCATGGGCCTTGACACTTGAGTTCCCGGCCTGATTCTGACCTGTCTTCACCACAACTCTAGAGACATGTTTCCAGGAAATAGACATGCAAATGGAAGCACACAGATTCCTCTCCTGAGTCTGTCGCTGAGGACACTGATATGGATGAGAGAGAAAGATCCACCAGCTCTTCCTGGAAGATGTCACATGTATGGCTTCACCCCCCACACCCTTTAACTAAATATACCAACTCCAAGATCGCTCTATTTTGGGGTAAAGGGTAAACTCCAGGAATGGCCAACTGAATTTTTTCCCTAGGAAAAAATTAGCAGTTTTGACTGTTCTCGGTTTTTGCATTTCGGTGTTGAGGGGTCAATGATTACATATTCGAAGAAGTGCCTCTTCGATTATGTAATATAGACCCCCTCCAGATGCCCTGATATATTGGCATGGAGCCAATCCTCAAAAAAGTAAAAATTTCAGTAGCCCCTAAATATAGGAAACATTGGTCCAAAGGACCCCCCAGTCAATGTCATGGTAGTAGCAGCAGCCACAAAGAACAAATTGAAGGGAGCTATTATGTCCACTCTCCTAACAGGGAGTCAAGGGCATTGGACAGATTAGGGAATTGGACTTATTCTTCAGAGACGTTTGCTCTCAGAGTGATGAACTACCTTGCACACTTGACATATTTTGAAAGAGACTTGATCTAAGAGATTTCCAAGTTTCTCTCTCGGATAACTTGCCTTTAGATGTCCAATAAGTAGTGGACATCCAAATATCTACCTTGCAATCTACCTGTAATGTAGCCATGCACCTGCTATCCAACGCAGCAAATGGCACAGCAAAAGCAGGTGGTACAGTCATTACCATGTGTTGCCATGCCTGGATGCGGCTATGAGATTTTACAGAAAGCTTCAAGGCCTCCTTTAATGCCCCTTTTGATGATTCTACTCCTCTTGGACACAGAGTTAAATGGATAAGACCAGGAGTAAGCAAGTCAGGCCCTGTATGGAATCCGTTTCTGCACCCCGCAGAGATCCTATTCAGGCATCAAAAGGGAGGTAAGAAAATGTGGCTCAGGAAGTTGCAGGGTTTTCACCATGGCACTCCTGGGGATAGAACCCCCCCCCCCAAAGCAGAGGTGATGGCAACCCAAATGGCCATCACACCAGAGGCAGACTGCAGAATCGTGACTTCCATGGTTCTTTCACCAAGAAACCGTACCAGCGTCCCAGAAGGATTTCCCAACTGCTGCACTCTGGAGGCAGTTGGGGTTGCTTAACCTTGCACCCACAAGCCTGGCAAAACCTTTACTTAAAATTCCTGGTTGTTAAGGATAATCACCAAAGTTTCTATCATACCCTTTTTGTATCCCCCAAAGAAAAGAGTAAAGATTCCCAATACAACCTGATCAGTTGGAATCCGCAGCTACAGAAGTGCCAAAGTTACTAGAAAAAAGTCATACAACAGGTCCTCCCAGACCAGTTAGAATCTGGAGTAGTTTCCAGTTTCATTTTAGTTCCACAAAAGACAGGGGACCTCAAGCCTGTTTGTCAAATGGATGAAGTTCTTCATGGTCGTGGTACAGTCCATACTACCTCTGTTGAAGGACGATTGAATCTCCAATATGCCTACTATTATATAAAGATTCAAATGCAATCCAGGAGATTTCTGCATTTCCATCAGGGAGCCAATCATTACCATTTCAGAGCACTGCCATTCGGTCTCACCATAGTCCCTTTCCGAGGATGTTCACCAAGGTTATGGCAGTGATAGCAGTTCAAATGCTACTGCAAGGGATCCAAGTCTTCCCATGTTGAGATAACTGTCTCCTAACTGCTACTTCCAATTATCTACTGCTACAACATCAATCATAACTACCCTGTCTTGCAGGTCAGTTATGGATATCAAGCAATCAGTCATGCAAAAACCAAACTGCTCCCTACTCAGCAGACAGAATTCATAAGATGTCAGATTGACAAACTCCCAACAGCAAGAGTGTTGTCATTAAGACTGGTGGCTTCACAGGTAATTCAGCACCCCTATCCATAAGCAAAATTGGTTCTTTGTTTTATTAGGTCTGATGGCCTCTACCATCACTTCAGTTACACAGGTGAGATCACATGAGAATGTTGTGGTGGACTCCCTGGGTCCACTGATCAGAGCTTTCGTCCCCTGCGTACCAGAGTCCATCTCACTCAAGTATGCAGAAACCATATAAGGTGGTGGATAACCTCTGCAGTTACATAGGGAAGACCCTTTTGTTCACTAACACCAGAGACCACAGTAACCATGGACGATTCCCTTTTTGGGTGGGTGGGTGGGTAGGGGCATGGACGTAGGCCAACTAGGTGGCTGCCTAGGGCACCACTCTAGCAAGGGCACTTTTCCAGCATTTATTTGGTGTAGGTAGACCAGGATGGGGCACGGTGTGGTGGGGGGCACCGTGGAGCCCTTTGGCCTTAGGGCACCAGTTGAACTAAGGCCCCCTCCTGGTGGGGGAGGGGGGCATTTTTGAGAGGAAAACTATCCAAGGTGAATGGTCACCTGCAGAGGCCAGTTTCACATAGAATATCTTGGAGATGAGTGGTCCTCCTAGCTTTCAAGGATCATCTACCCAAGGGTGTGATATCCACTCAAACTGGCAATATGTAGTCAGTATGGTACATTGAGAAACAAGGGGGAACAAGATCAGTACCCACTTACCTCAGACTCAAAGTGAGTCTGGCAATGGGCGATGTCTTCCCATCGCTTTCTGGTAGCAGCGTATGTTCCTGGAACATTGAATGTACTAGTGGACAGATTGAGCTGGTCAATCCTGTTGTCTCACATGTGGTCTCAGACATTAGCTACTGAGATTTTCAGCCACTGCGTACAACTTTGCTGCGACCTGTTTGCCTTCTATGTGAACAACAAGTGCAGCAGTTGCTTTGCCCTCATCCCTTTTCAGGGACAGTTACCAAGATATGCTATAATCCACACTTGGTTCCCAGGTCTGCTCTATGCATACCCTCCTCTACCTCTTCTGACAAAATTCACACAGAAGGCCACAAGGTGCAAGACAAAGGTGATCCTTTTTGTCCCTGGCAGGTTTGGTTCCCCTTCCTTTGGCCCCATTTTCTATACCCACCCAGAATACTGGATCTTTTGAGTCACCCATGCTGGATACTTCTACCAGACCTGCTAATGCTAAAGTTAACCACATAGTTTTTCCTGTTTTAATGATAGCCAGAGATGGCAGGCTGACTTCTCCTCCAGTGGTTGACATAATTTCTTCTACTCAAAAGCAATCAACCAAAAAGACTTATAAAAGTAAGTGGAGAAGATTTTTTGGGCTTTATCAAAATGACTGGACCCTTTATCTGCCCCCCTTCCATCAATATTGGAATTTATTTCAGAACATTTTCACCAAGGATCTAGGTTTTTCTACTAGTAAAGATCATATGACTGCCATTTCAAATTTTCATGTAAGCTATAATGACACTGCACCGCATCTCTTACAAATATATAAAGCTTTCCTCAAAGCTTTTTTGCTGAGGCCTGCAGTTCGAGACCCAGCTCTGTGGGGGGGGATATCACAATTTCACTTCAGTCATTGACTCAGAAACCCTTTGTGCCAGCAGCATCAGCTGACTTTTAAGTACTTTTCTTGGAAAATAGTTTTTCTTATTTCCATTACATGCACTAAATGAATTTCTGAATTACAAGAGCTCTCATGCAAGCTACCTTTCCTAATTTTCCATAAAGGCAGTGTGTCATTGAGAATAAATCCTACCTTTCTCCCAAAGATCACATCTGAAGCACACTGATGTCCCACTCACTAGGCTGAACAAGGAGAAAATGACAGTGAGCTGCCTGTCTGGTGCCAGGATCCGCCACATAACTCATGCACTCAAGTCACTCCACAACAAGTACAAATATGACTCTGTCATTGTCCATGTTGGAATGAATGACTTGAAACGTACCTCCCTGGACTACATGAAAAGAGACATGGAAGAGCTCTTGGCTCATGTGGCCCAGGCAGGTATGACCCTAGCCCTGAGTAGCATCCTGCCTTTGCTCAGAATTATACCACAATATAAGGACAAAATGATTGACTTCAACAATTGGCTAAGCTTCTAGTGTCATTCAAAGGGAATCCAGTATCAGTCTGCCTGGGACGACATGATCGACAGACCATGATGCTTTGCCAGAGATGGTCTGCACCTGTCACCCCTGGGATTCAGGTTACTGGCTAAGGCTCTTGCCATCCCTATAGTGCCTTTTTTAGGCAAAGTTCAAAGGACAAAACCACCACTGTAACCGGTACAAGCATGCAAAATCTGAAGGTAATGCTACAAGTCTAAACCTCAAAATGCACTCTCGAGGCACTCCTAAAAATGGAGAACATCGATATCTGTGCAGTAACTGAGACCTGGTTCAAAGCTCCAGAGAGCACCCCTGCAATACCAGGCTACAACTCTTACCACACTTTTCGGCTACCAAACCAGGATTGAAACACTAAAGGTGGAGGAGTGTCCATATTCACCAAGGATATTCACACCACCAAGTTAGATGCCCAACACAATGCGTCTGAAATTCTCCAGGTGCAACTAACACTAGGTAAGACTGCAATCCAAACTGTAGCTTGCTACAGATCCCCCACCATGCCCCAAGATTCTCACTACACCTTTCTAAACATACTGGAAAATATTAATATACAACCAAACACCGTAATACTGGGTGATTTAAACTACCCTGCCATTAACTGGGAAAGCTACTCGTGCACCAACACCTTTGCCCAACGATTCTTGGAATTCATAAATTCCAATGCCCTGGATCAACTAATCCATAGTCCCACCAGGGGCTCCAATATCCTAGACCTGGTCATTACCAACATGGGAAATCAATGCTCCACACCTATGGTCACCCCCTCATTGGTCAGGTCAGACCATATGCTAATCACTTTTAACATCCACATCCCACCCCCACCCCCCCCCACCCCCCCCCCAGTAAGGAAACCTCCATAAAAAACTTATCCAAGGCCAACTTCATGTTACTCAAGTTAGAAGTTACAAATTTCATGACACCCATGCAGACGGGAACTGAAAGTTGGACTGCTGAGTCCTACACTAAGGCACTGTACGAGCACATCCACTCATGCATGAATCGTGCCATCCCAAATAGAACCAATATGTTCTCCTCCAAAAAAAGGAAGCTAATCTGGTGGTCCCCTGCAATAAGCAAACTTTACAACAAAAGGAAAAAAACTGTTGCAAAAAAGAGAAACTCCCAGGATGCAAAAAACTCCCTTACCAGCCTCAGTAAGAAGCTGAGATCCCTCATAAAATCCTCCAAAGCTAGTTATGAAAATAAAATTGCCAAAGATTCCAAAGACAACCACAAGGCATTCTATAACTATGTCAAGAATGTAAATGGCAATGCTCAGATCTGCTCTGAGCTTAAACAGAATGGTATTAACTATACTGATCCCAAGGATATTGCCAATATCCTGGAAGATTGATTCAGTGCCAACTTCACCCCCTCTCACCCCCTAAATGGCCCATCTCAATACTGGAAGATTGCCAAATTCCGGTAATAACGGCCACACAGGTAAAAAACGCACTCTCCAAAGCTAAGAATACAGCATCCATGGGACCAGATGACATCCCGGGCTGTGTACTACATGAAGTACGAAATGAACTGGCACCTCACCTAAGAGTCATGTTTAATCATACCCTCACCTCAGGCTTCGTGCCCACTGAGTGGCGCACAGCTACAGTTATCCCACTCCACAAGGGGGGAACCACTTTGGATCCCGGGAACTACCGCTCCATCAGTCTCACGAGCCTGATCTGCAAGGCCATGGAACGTATTATTATGGAACTTATAAACAAAGACATTGGCAACCTTAAAACACTGGGCCCCACCCAGTTTGGTTTCGTGGAGTACGGATCTTGTCTCCTGAACCTTATTGACTTCTTCAAATCAGTCTCCAGAGCCGTGGATGAGGTTAAGGCAGTCCACACAGCCTATCTGGACCTCGCCAAGGCCTTTGACACCATCCCCCACTCTGGAATCATAGATAAACTTACTAAGCTGGGCATTAATCCCTACATCACTCGATGGGTTGCCAACTGGCTTACTGACAGAACCCACACTGTAAAAGTAGCGGACTCCAAATCCAGCTCCAGACAAGTGGAGTACCTCCGGGTTCAGTCCTGGGACCTCTCTTGTTTGGCATCTACTTCTCTGAAGTACAGGCCAACACTAAGGGACTCTGGCTAACAAAGTTCGCAGATGACTGCAAACTGGGAGCCATTATTGAATCCCCAAATGATGTGGATACCCTACAAAAGGGCCTTACAGAAACAGATGCTTGGTGCCAGAACCATGGGCTCAAGCTCAATGCCAAGAAATGTATAGTTATCCCCTTTGGAAAAAAACATGTACCCGTGAATTATCACTTAGGTGGCAGTACACTAAACAATGAAAGTGTGATAAGAGACTTAGGGACACAGGTGGACAGTGGTCTCACCTTCAGTAACCACATCGCCACAACAGTCAGGAAATCCTATGTGGCACACCTCATCGCTAAGGGCTTTTCATTCAGAAAAAAGGAGGTCATTGTCACACTGTACTTATCCCTCATTAGACCCATTATAGAATACAATGCCCATTTGGTATGTACCTCTCAAGACATCTGTAACAACTGGAAAGGCCGCAGAAATACCTCACTAAAAGAATCACAGGCCTAAAGCAGATGCCCTATGCTGACCGCCCAAACTCCAGCTATACTCTGTCGCATATCGTCTATTCCGAGGCGATCTCTGCTTAACATACAAGGCCATATCAAACCCAGAGCTGTTCGATATGCTACACTTAAAGAAATCCCAATCCCTCAGAGCCACACGCTCCAGGGATCTAAATCTTGTCATCACAATAGACAGAACATGCTGGAGGGATAGGTTCCTGACCCAGAGACTCCCCAGACTCTGGAATAGACTGCCCATACATGTCAAGCAGAGCGCCTCTTTGGCCCTCTTCAAAAGGAACCTTGATGATTGGATGGGAGAAAGGAAATTCACCCCAGGGATTATGTCAGTCGCCCTGCTAGACAGGAGTCCAGGGAAGTAAATAGTGTGGGAAGAAATAGCCAGGGAATTGTTATGGCTAGGCTTGTATAGGCCCTATGGCCAATAGCCTAGTACCAACCTATGAATCAATTCATTGATTTGATGTTTTTTTTAATCAGTTTCAGTAACAAAGGCAAACATGTTTCATACATTAAATGTTAGTCACCACCAACGATGTCATCGTTGGTGGTGACTATTATTTTCACCTTTTGGAATTCCATCTTGTGAGTCCACAGTCCTGCTTGCCGTGGTTGTTTGGCGTTGGTCTTGTGTGTGTATACCTTAAATGTTCACAGACAGATCAGATTCTGTTATCAAACATTTTTGAAAATCAGATCAACTGTTGTCTCCTTTTTCAAATCAAAATTGGGAAGTCGTGTATCAAACATTATGATTTCTAAGTGGCTTTCAGACTGTATTTCTTTTGTATAGAAAACTCTGGGGTGGTCTCTGCACTTAAAACCAGAGCCAGTGGCACATTCCATTAGAGCAATTGCTTCCTCTACAGTATTAATGAAAAGAGTTCCCATTAATGATATTTGCGTAGCAGCAACTTGGTCCATGGTTCTTATATTTAAATCTCATTATAAATTGGAAGCACAGTCTGCAGCTTGCTCATCCTTTGGCTGTACCCTTCGTTGATACCACCCAGGTTTCTTTTAGGCAGCTTGAGAATCTGTCCCAAGCATTGTCAGCTGGAAATTGAGAACACTGGGTGCAAAAGTTATGTGCTTAACAATAGATCCATGCTGTCTCATTTTCTTCTGGTTTGACATATCTCTGTCCCCCCTCTTCCAAATTGCCATCAGCAAACTGGTATTCAGATAGGCCTCAACCAAGACCCTGTCTGCTTAAGGTCACATTTCCCAGCGTGGCATACTTAATAAGCTCCTGATTTTATTCTATAGGAGTTTATCAAATTGTTTTTTTTTTCTCTGTGGTTAATAAAGGTCAGCAAACTTGATATGATGTAATTTAGGTAGGAGGGTTGAAAGAGTCAGAGCCTCAAATCCAAAGCTCTGAAAGAAGGTGCTGAGGTAGGATCCAGTCATACTGGACAAAAATGAGACTGTGGCTCTGTCATAATGGTAATAACAACTTGCATTTTACCCATCCCAGACGCCACTGTCCTAGTGTGGGATACTAAACAGGACATCCAAGAGACATGAACAACATCAGAGGCCTAAGTGCATGTAAATGTCTAGGAGATGATAGCAGTCTTACTTGTGTTTGTAGGTACTTCAAGACCTTCACCAAGGTGTAGCATATATTTAATTGGACAATATAGCAGTAGTTTAGCACATCCGCAAGCACCATCTTTACCCCCTTTGTTGGGAAGCCATGTGGGTTTGGAACTGGCTTATAGCTTTGCATTACTTTTTTTCAATAGCAGTGCACATCCTATGGACATCCAACTTGATTGTGGACAGGTTCCTAAATGGAGTTTTCTACTCCAGACCCTCTCTGACTCATCCTTCTCCACCATTTGACTTAAACGCCTTGCTGAAGAAACTCCTTTTACCCCTAATATAATTCTGCTGAATTTTAAGTTCTTATACTAGAAAGCCAGTTTTGTAACTGTTACAACTGCTAGTTGAATTTCGGAGTCGGAAGCCTTTTTGTCCCCAAATATTTAGCTTTATTTTCAGATATGTTTTACTTGGTTAAAGCCACGGTGGTACAGCGGTAGCATTGTTGCCTCACAGCAATAGGTTCTACTGTTCGATTCACAGCTGGAGTGCCTTCTCTGTGGAGTCTGCATGTCCTCCCCGTGGTTGAGTGGCCTCTGAAAGACATGCGTGAATGGGCTTGCCTTCTCTGAAGGTTGGGCGTTGGGCTAGCAACTCGGCACCATAAAAAATCTACTGCCAATCATTAGCGGACCAGAGTTCTACTGTGGCGACCCCTAACCGGGAAAAGCCGAAAAGGCAAACAACAACATGTTTTACTTGGAAAACCCACAAAAGGACAGTATGGAGGTGTTGAACATTTTGAGGTAATTTCAGGTCTTTTTGGATCTAAAATAAATGAAGCTAAAACAGTGGTGATAGCAGTAAAGTACAAACCCACACTTTAATTGGTTCAGCCATACTTATATTTATGGGGACATGATCTGAAGTATTTAGGTGTTTGGATTAAAAAGAGTTCTGTTATGGCAGCTAAGGATATGTAGGAAGAGACTAAAAAGATAATATAAAAATTGAGAAATGGGTAGCTCTTTATTATGGCTAATAAAATACAAGAAATGAAAATGTTTTAATTCCTTTACTTTTATATGTAGGCCAGGCATATTTTTGTCAACAAGAGGAGAAGTTGTGGACAGTAATAAAGAGCTGAAGGAATTTATTTTGTAGGGTAAAAAAGGGTAAATGTAAGTGGGACATGCTGAGTCACCGAATAGAAGAAGGTGGTTTATTATTACTTAATTTTAAAGGATACTTCAGAGCTATGCAGTTAAGGGTAAGTCTTACTATGTAAGCAAAAGGTTAGAAATCCAAGTGGGAAAGGGATGATAAAATGGAGGAGTTCAAGAAATAAGAAGAAAGTAGGATTTTGGAATGAGATACTTGAGCAGAGTAACACAACCATACAGAATATTATATTTATAAAATAGCAGAAGTGTTAAATGAGCAAATGCAGAGAATGAATAAAGGAGGAAGGGATACAGAAAATGTGTGAGTGACAGGAATTTACTGGAGAAAATTAGCAAAGCAACCAGGGTGTTGGGAGCAAATAACTAGAGAGAGAGAGAGAGAAAGGTAATAGTGAGATTAGGTCAAGCAGAAGTTACAATTGCAGTATTCAGACTGCCTTCCCTACCAGAGATTAATATCAGAGTAGAGACAGAAAGGGGAATGCTAAGTGAAAGACCATCTCTGGTGCAGAGTTTTTAGCTGTGTCTAGACCAGAAGCTGCTGTTTAAAAAAGGGATGGTTAGTAGAGCATATAAACTATTGCATGATAACTATATAAACCAAACAGAAAATACTTCACAATTACAAAAATCAATCAGAGAAAGTTAAAAAGATTCAGAGGTGAATTGCTTCCAAGATAGCTGCATACTGATTTTGGCTATCCCAGTGTGAAAAAAGAAACCGAGAAAGGGCTAGTAATTCTGTAAGCTTTAGTAAAATTCATTTACTGACTAGTGAATACACTGCCTGGAAGCTAGCAAAGAAAAAACTTGGAGACCCTGAAAGAAAATAGTCTAGAAAAGGTGAAGAGAGAGCACTGACTGGGAATAATCCTGTAGCTGTACAGCAAAAGCAGTTCAAGCTTCAGCTTTGGTAGAAGAGAAATTTAGAGGAAAAATAAATTAAATGTACTAAGAGCTGATTAAATAAATGAAACACTGAAGGAGTATATCAACTCTAACAAAATGCTGGAAAAATAAAAGAAACAAAGTTATTCATCTGAGCTGATGAAACTGCAAAAATCAGAGGTCAAAATGAAGAAAAAGCTAACTGAGCAGGAGACTTCTCAAGAAGAGATGTTTAAAAAAATGGTACAGTTAGAGGACAGAGCATGCACAGAAAACCCGTGATTTTCGGATGTACCAGAGAAAATGGAAAGAACAGACTGCAGTGATTTTATGAAAACACAAAAATAGCAACTGCACTTGTATTCTACAGCAGGGTTTATACTCATCTCAGGTGATGTACACCCAAACCCAGGACCATACAATGCCATACTCTCTACAAAATTGAAATCTGACCTACTTATTTTTAATCTTAACTCTAGGAGTATATCAAACAAAACTCCCTGACCTACATGCATTCATAGCTCACTACTCTCCTGACATACTAACCATCGCAGAGACTTGTCTAAAACCTAGCACCCAAAATGGAGAAATCCCACCCCCAGGTTACAATATCCAAAGATTAGATAGATCACACAAGAAGGGAGGCGGGGTTGCAATTCTCTTCAAATAAACTTATTCAACCTCCAGCCTCTACAAACTCCTCTACCTAAATTTCATAATGCTAAAGCCTTAGGCTGTGTCCCATTTCTAAACAACAAAAAGAAAATAAACATTCTTTTTACCTACATCCCTCCAGGAAACTAACTCTCCCATAATTGAAGAAATCCTACTTTGGACTAGAGATAACCTTCCTCAAGAAACCATCTTACTAGGTGACCTAAATACTGACTGGTTAGCCTGTAACTCCAATAACCCCACTAACCATATTAATTTATACGGGTGCTCTCAGCTCATTCAAGAACCCACTAGAGTGGATAAAAAAATCTCATAAACAATCCATTCTTGATTGGACAATAGTGAACTGCCCAAAACAAGATTACCAAACAGGCTGTCTACCAGATAGTCTTAGCGACCACCTCCCTATTTTCCTCCTACGAAAACGTGCTAACATATGCAAGCCCATAGTTTATAGACATATCAGAGATGATCACAATTTAAACCCACAGGATCTCAACTTATTTTTAAAACAATTTAACTGGGAACCACTAAAAACCCTGGGATTAGACCAGGCAGTCAGCTACTTCAACGATGCTTTTTCCAGTGTCCTCAACATAGTTGCTCCCATCAGAAAAAATAGAACTAAAACAAACTATGCCCCATGGCGAAGTAATGCCCCATGGCAAAGCAGGAATACAACAGCCTTGCTCAAGTCCAGAGATGAGGCCTGGAAAACCTGGAAAAAAGGACAATACCAGTCTAGCCAAACAAAACTACCAACAACTTAGGAAAGAGGCAAAAAAACAAACAAAACGTGACAAACAGAACTACTTCCTAGGTACCCAAAGCAAACACCCTAAAGATCCCCAAAACTTTTGGCAAGCTATCAACTCCCTTCTAAAACCTGGAAAAACTACCACTCCAGCTCGCACCCCAACAAATGATTATATTGACATAGCTTCACAATTTAATCGTCACTTCACAGAATCCATTCAGACATTATCTGTCCATTTATCCAAAAATAATTACACATCTGTCACAACCTCTAGCCCAACTAACACACCTTCCCTAACGCTCTCTAAAGTTCCCACCTCTACTATCAAAAAGCTCCTCTCAAAAGTAAAACCCATCACTCTTGCAGCTGATGGGCTATCTACTAACTTCCTAAAAATAGCCACTGGATCCTTACCTAACCCTGTCTCAACCTTTATCAACTGTTCTATACTTGAATCCTACATCCCTCAACTATGGAAAGTGTCATATATTCATTCCTCTTCATAAAGGCGGCAACTCCTATGATTTCTGTAACTATCACCCCATTGCCATTTTATCTCCCTTAGTTAAGCTACTTCAGAGATGCATTCACTCTGAAGTTATGCATTTTCTGAATACACATAATCTTCTCTCCATTGCACAACACGGGTTCTGCCCACACCATAGTACAACTACTTTATTTTATTTATTTATTTTATTTTATTTTACATTTGTTAACCGGGAGAGTTCGACTGGAGACAGGTCCATTTTTAGCGGAGGCCCGGTGAGAAAAGCTCCAAGTTAGTTATGTTACAAGTTGGTTAAACAAGTTGGTACAGATGTAATCAGCATCGACAGAGAGAGGTCGACATCAACATAATACAAAGGTTGCATGTACATTAATGCTATGTTCTAAGTCTAAGAATTTCTTCTACCTAGTAGGGAGAGCATCAAGAGAGTAGGCCTTTAATAGGGACAAGAGGCCTAGAGCTGATAGGGTTAATTGTTAGGATACAATTTGAGAGATAGTATTAGAATAGGAGGTTACTATTTATTAGGGTTCAGTTTTGTAAGGTGCAGTTCTTAATTCCTATGGGTATAGAGGTTGATTCGATAAGGAACTTGACAGTGCTTTGTAGGATTCAACATACATTGGTGGAGATTGTACTGATTTGCCATGGTCTGGATTATCCTGGAGAGTAGCATGAGCATAGCCAGTTATTAGAGTAGTGTTTTTTTCGGAGGTGTTTAAATTGTGTTGGAGAGGTCGTGGAGGTTATGTGGTTTGGAAGTGTATTCTAGGACTGGGCTATTGTGCAGGCAAATAGGGATTTACCTGCTTCATTTTTGTGTCTGATTACTTTTGTTAGGTTGTGGTTGCTAGATCTTAGTTCTCTAGAGGTAGTGTAAGGCTGTATAATGCCCTGGAGTGCTGTTTTTTTTTTTTCAGGTAGATGGTAAAGCTTATGTGCTGTTGAGATTTGATTCAGTAGTAGTACATGGGGTAGCTCTAGCCAGTTGAGCTGTTTTAGGGATGTACAATGGTGGGACCTGTGTGTGGCTTCAGTGGCAAATTTGGCAATCTTGTTGTAACGAGATTCCATTTTGTTTAGTTCTTTTTGGCTCAGGTTGGTTAATATGGGGGAGGCATAAAGTAGGATGGATAGCAGGTGGGTTCTAGCGATAGTAGTTTTAATATCTGTGGTCATGAATTGTTTGTTTCTAATAGAGTAGGCCTAGTTTCTTGTTGACCTTTTTGATGGTTTGTGCTATATGGATATCACATTTTAGTTGGTGATCGATCTCTACACCTAGTAGTTTTGTGTGTGGTGTTGGTGTGATTTGAATATTACTTTTGGAGTTTATAGTTAATCTTTCATTTGAGGGATGGGAGCTTCAGCTTCAGGATTGAACAAAATCAGTTTTGTTTTGTTGGGATTGAGAATAAGTTTGATGTTGGCAAGCCATGTTTTAGCTAGAGTGAAGTTTGATTAGGTAAGGGTTTGTAATTCTTTAATGTTTGGGGCGGCACATATAATAGTGCTATCGTCTGCATATTGTACAACTGAGGCAGTGGATAGGGCTGAAGAGATATCATTAGTGAAAAGAGAGAACAATAGAGGGCCTAGGATAGATCCTTGGGGGACTCCTGTTGAGACTGGCAGTAGGGTGGACAGTTTGTCTTGCCATAAAACTGCTTGATGTCAGTCAGATAAGTAACTGTGAAACCAACTTATTGTGGCAGAGCAAAGATTTAGGTTAGTCAGAGTTTGGAGAAGCATATTATGATTCACCACGTCAAAGGCCTTTGATAGGTCTAAGAAGATGGAAGATACAAATAAGTCTTTGTTCCTGTGGTGGTTTACTGTGTTGGTATAGGAAAGGAGAGCAGTGGTGCTGTGGGAGAGTCTAAAGTCATGTTGAGTTGTGGACAGCAGATTGCTTTGTTGGAGGTAATGTATTAGCTGGGAATGGACAACTCTTTCCAGTATTTTGGATAACTGGGATAGGATAGCGACTGGGTGGTAGTTGGTCAGTTCTAGGGAAGTACCACCTTTATGAAGTGGTATATGTGAAGTTTTCCATAAGGTGGGTACTTTGTTCAGTTAGAGATATGTTTATGAGGATGGATACAGGATAGGATATGTCCTCTGATATCTGAAGGAAATCTGCTGGTAATTTGTCAGTGGCTAGGGTAGTTGGTTTAAGTTGCTGAAGGAGTTTTGAGATCGTCTTGGTTGGGACTGGTTGTAGGGAGAAGGTAGTAGGGGGGTGTTTTTCATTATTGTGGAATGGGGTGGATAGTTGTGTTGAAGTGTTTGTTTGGTTGGGCATTTGCTAGTTTTACTACTGTTTCAGTGAAGAAGTAGTTGAATTGTGTGGGATACTGGTATCATTATTTGGGAGTACAGGGGTTGGGGTGTAGGCTTTTCCTGGGTATAGTATTTTATTTATACTGGACCAGAATTTTTGTGGGTTATGTGCATATTTCTCTTGAGTGTTTCTATAGTAGTTAGTTTTGTCAGCTTTAATCTGTCTCTTGGCTTTATTATGAAGTTCTAGGTAGTTTTGCCTTAGTGTAGGGGATTTATCCTTTTGAAACAATATCCAGCTTTTGTCTCTTTCTTTCATTGTGTTTTTAGTCTCCTTTGTGAGCCATGGGGCATAGTTGTTTTTTATCCTTACTGTTCTAGAGGGTGCGTGGTAATTTAAGATTTCTAGAAAGGTAGTGTTAAAGTATTGGACAGCATCGTCGAGGGGTAGTTGTTTAAGGGGGGTCCAGTCGCAGCAGTAGTGATTTACTGAAGTCTATGGCTTTGAAGCTCCTTTTGTTGCATATGATTCTAAGGATTGATTGGTTGATGTGTTGGTTAAATCTATTCCTAATTAGGTTGGCTGGTGATCGCTTAGACTGTCAGGGAGACACCCTGACTGTTGTACAAGGGAGGAATGGGATAACCGCATCCAGTCTAAGATGGATTGAAGTTTAGTTGCTTTGTCAATTCTGGTGGGGGTGGATATTATTTGGGTGAATCTGTGGAGGTTGATGTGGATAGAGTGGTTATGGTTAGAGCATTTGAGCCAATCTAGGTTAGTCTCCTAGTACAATAGTTTCATGAGGAAGGGCGTTTGAGGTCCAATTAAGTAGGTTTTCTGTTGTGTTGATGTTATTGCCTCGAGGGAGGTAGGCTTCTGCAGTTAGTATTTGTTTGTGAGAGAGTAGTTTAAATTTTGCCAGGATCAGTTCTATATCCTTCAGTTCCTGGGTATCAGTCAAACTGTTCCAGGGTGAGATGGTTTTGAAATAGGATTGCTACCTCTCCACCTTTTTTCTCTACTCTGTCCTTCCTTATTATATTATAGCCTGGGGCTATGTTTTCTTTACTGCTATGTTCAGGTTTAAGCCAGGTTTCTGTCAATACGACTATATCTGGCTTATATAAGGCTAATAGGGCATGAAGGTCCTGGATTTTGTTTAGTATACTTCTTATGTTTAGGAAGAGAAGGGATGAGGTGGGTCTGTTATAGAGTTAATTGTGTTTGCATTCTCTCTTTTACCAGTCTGGTTAAACATCACTGAAATAATAACAATTTTGTATCTGCAATATTCTTAGATCTCTCCAAAGCATTTGACATGATCTCACATCCTATCCTACTAGACACTCTCACCCCCCCTATCCTTTGCTCCTTCCACTATTGCTTGGTTCAAAAACTATCTGACAGGCAACAATCTGTTCAGTGGCGAGTGTTCTATCACCACTTCTTCCAATTGCCATAGGCATACCACAAGGCTCAATACTGGGCCCACTTCTTTTCTCTAGCTTCGCCAATAATCTGCACACTTCCTCCCAACATGCCTTATTTATACAGTATGCATATGATTCGACTCTAATCTGCTCAGCCCCAACTCTATCCACCCTACAGCAATTTACCCAGGAATCCTTTAGCTCAGTTGAAAAATGGATCACTGATATCCAGCTCATCCTTAACCCCAGTATGACTAAATTACTCCTCTTCGCCCCCAACAAATCTAAAATCTCTCCTCCCTACTTTTCTATCACTTCTAGAAATGGCACTGTGATATCTCCCTCTGCCCACACTAAACTCCTCTGTGTAGAAAGAGACAAAAATCTTTACTTTGATGTTCACATTTCACAAGCCATCAAAAGGGTACATAAAAAATGGGAACTCTATATAGACGTAAAAACTTCCTTAACTGATCAAGCAAGGATCACCCTAGCCCAAACTCACCTATTGTCTACACTTATGTATGCAGCAGCAATCCTGACCCAGGTCAGAAAACATGACCTTGACAAACTAGAGTCTTGTTACAATAAAATTGCAAAGTTTGTAAACAACTCTTCTTTCAGATTCCATCATTGTCTGGGTCTAAAGGAACCACAGTGGTTAGAAGTCCCGCAATTACTTAGCTACCACCAACTAATTATCATCTACAACACTTTAAAATATCCTGACAAAACTCCAGCATTAAAACAATTTCTAACCTACTACATAACAAATTGATCTCTGTTCTACCAACAAATCCCTTTTCTGTATCTCTAGGGCAAATAACTCTGCTGAGAAAGGGCTATTCTCTCATATCATAGCTAGCAAATGGAATAACTTCCCCAAATCTGTGACTTCACCCACTATCTTACAATTCAAAAATTCTCTTAAGTCACATCTTATTTACTCCTGGCAATGCCCATGCATCACATAGATTCTTTCTACCATTTCATACTTCCAGAACCTTTCTTCCTGCCTTTATTCTACTGTAAATATATTACACTTGATTGCATTTTTAGCATAATTTCTTATGTTAAATTGTTTGCTTGCAGCATAACAATTATTGAAATGCATTTCTATGTTATAGTTTCTGCTTACATAAGATTGTCAGCATTTGATTTTATTACTGTGTAATTGTTTTTTAACCTACATATGTCAAGCTATTATTGTAAACTAATGTGGAGCTTTTCTCCACAGGCCTCCACTGTAAATAGACCTCATCCAGTCGGACTTTCCCGGTTAACAAATGTACAATAAAATAAAAAAAAAATTAAATTGAAAGGACACATCTATTGTGTGTTCCTAACTTGGCCATGAGAAAGCAGCCAAGACCTGTACTAGTAAAGATGCAGTCATACCTTCAGAAACAGTTGATCCTGACAAAACTGGCAGAAGGGCAAAGTATTTAAAACTGGAAACAGTAAAGTCATTGTTGTTGTGTCTTTCGGCTTTTCCCGGTTAGGGGTCGCCACAGTGGAACTCCGGTCCGCTAATGATTGGCAGTAGATTTTTACGTGCCAGGTTGCTGGCCCTGACGCACAACCTTCAACAAAGGTACACCCATTCACGCATGTCTCCACACAGAAGACGTTCTGGCTGAGAATCAAACAGGACAACGTCTTACTGTGAGGGGACAACGCTACCGCAGCACCACCCACCACAGTTTTAGTGGAAAATTATGATTATTCATAGTACACCGTGCAGAAGGGAAGCAAATTTATCCCAGCAATCAAGGAATGTCAAGAGGCAGGTATGAGATTAAAGCTGCTTTATCTAGCTGCTTTGATCCTCCAGGAAAAATATTCCAAAGACATTTTTTACTAAACTGGCTAAGAAGGAAATACAAACAAAAAGTGAGCCATCGAACAGAAGGGGGACTCTTGCTTCTTATTTTTCTGATAATAAAGCTCCTAGAGTGACTTTGCAAGTGAAACAATTTCCAATATTCCAAAGTAAAATGCTTGAGAGAGAGAGAGAGAGAGAGAGAGAAAGCAAAGGAGCCGAGCAGAAGAATCTGGAGTACCTTGGATTTGAAACAGTCTAGTGTTGTGAAATGGAGATGAACAGGAAGAAGACCAGGAACAGTGAAATTAAATAATAAATGTGAGACTATAAAGCATCAGTCACATTTGTGAAATATGGCTTTACAAGAAAAAGTGGCTGAGAAAGACTGGACTTTAGACTTTGTTAAACTTGTGGGTGGACTGAAAAGTGTATACCACATTTCATGTCATTAATGTTTAGAAGGGCACAAAAAAGAAAGAGAGTAAGTGTCAGTAACTCAGTTTTTTGTTAACAGTATTTCTATAAAACAATATAAACTGCAGATTATATAACCCTGAAGTAGTGAGGGTGAGTCTTTTCAGTGATTGTTGTATGTGATGGATACTAAAGTAAGCAAGTTGGCATTCCAATGTAAAAAGAGAAGAAATGCTGGAAGAAAGCATTGTTTAAGTTAATATGCTATAATCCTGGGCTGTTGGTGTGGGGGATGGGGTGTAAACGTGCACTGTTTATATAATATATGTAGAGTTGAGATGTTTTCTCTAACTTCTGCATAGGTGAATGTCTTCATTTAATGCCCTTGACTTAATTTAAAAACAAGTCATTTTTGTGTAAGCACGTGGGCTTGAAAAATAAGAAAACTTGAACATAATGAGAAAGGCTGAGTCTCTTGCATACGTAATATCAGATTGTTGTTTTTTTTTTCCACGTTAGCAAATAAATGTTCAATGTGAGTTGAGAAGTCTGCACCTCAGGGCAGTTGTACATTCTGATGTCCTTCCATATCACTGTTAACAGTATTCATAACCTAAGGAATCTTCTGCCAAGGTTAGCCTAATGTCCTGCCAGTATATTAAACTCTTAGTACCTAGGCATCATACATCACACAGATGTTCCTCACACAAGGTGTAGGGTATAAATGTGATGCACTGCTGCACACTCGGAACTTCTTTTCCGCCAGTACGAATGCCATCTTTGAACATTGATCTGAATGGCATTCTACTGTGCTGGATACCAAGCCGCATTTCAGATAAGTGCCCCATTGGGGTTTCTTCATATCTTTCTTTTTTATATAGTGCTGTTGGGTTCATGTCATCCAGAAAGGGAAAACGTCAGTGTATGAGGAAGCTTCCCCATAAAGATCATCACCACCAGTGTTTTTTTTTTTTTGTATGGTTACCTTCCATGACCATATATATTGTTTTATCTGCCAAGCTTTTGTCCCCAATACCCTACGCAGTCATCTCTGCTGTGGAGGGATCATACCATCCTGAGGGTCAGTCTTCCGCCAAGACAAATGCCAAAAAAACTTGGGTTTGATACGGTTGCTGTCCAGCAGAAGAATATGGAGTACCTTGGATTTGAAACAGTCTAGTGATGTCCAGGCATTTCAATCTGCTAGTGAAAACTCAAAGGATATTTCAGTGGTTGCCTCAGATTCCTCTGACATTACCCCATTGGCAGCCAGTATGGATCTGACTTCTGTGTTGTCCTTGGAGGCTTTACAGACATCAACTCCTGACATTGAGTGAGAACCTTGGCTGATTATATCTGAGGCACCACCAAGGGGAGGAGATTATGCAGATCTTGGTTAGAGAGATCATCCCTGGTATACTTATTGAACATCAGCAGGGGTCTGACCCAAGAAGAGTGTTTCGTGCAAACTTCCTGCAGAACAAAAGAAACAGAAAACCAAGCATATTTCCCCTATGGTTAAGAATCTCCAACATGAATGGCAGGATTTTACTCTATGGTTATTTAGTGCTTTAAAGCCTCCTCAAAGACCGTCTGTGCTTGCCCCTCCTTGGTCATCTACCCCCCCCCCCCTTAAAGACAAAGGGAACTAGACTCTTCAGATGGGGATCTGGATTCTGGGGAAGAGTCCCTGGCTTACTGTTCCTAAAATTTATTTCCCCATTAGACTGTGTTTCAGAGGAAGAGGATTCTATTAGCCAGTAAAGTAATAATGTACAGAAGCCATCACCAAATCAACAAGTGGCACAAACAAGTAATAAATAACTTTTTAATATCCAATATTAACTGCTTTTGTCTCTCTAATCACAGGACTTCATCAGAACAGGAACAGCACACTGAAACAAACTTTAGAAGTACCTGTTCATCACATGCATTTGATTCATCCAGTCAGAACTGTGATCTTGTTAAAAAAATTAAAAAAGGATACTCTGTCTTAAAGAAACATTTTCACTAATAAACAATACTGCCAAAAAGTAAATTATATCAGAGTATCTATAGGATAAGGGTGAATCCTTGCATGAGTCAAAACATATTTTTGTTTCTTTTTCCTAAGTTTCAGAGGAATTACCCCCTCCAAATCTGCTTTTGTTCACAGGCAGCCATGCCCTACTCCAAAGGGGAAAAAGGGATCTAGACATGTACCTCCTGCTAAGTGTACTCAAATCTCTACCTCCAAGAAGCCTGCATTTCAGGATAAGTGGGTTCCATTTGACAGTTTGCTTCCCCTTTCCTTTAACCAGGTTCCCTTATTCCTCCTCCTTACCCTGTCTGTTCCAAACTGGTTAAAGATCAGAGCAGACTTCTTGGTTCTGTCCGTTGTCTTATAGGGATATTTCATGGTTTGGAAATCCCTTCCTTCCTCTTTGGGCATCCATCAACCTCCCCGGGAATAGCTTCTTCTTTTCCCAGAGGTGCTACATTCTCTCTTGATACAGGCCACCATTCCAGCTGTGTCTCCTGCCCAGGGAGGAAGAGGTTTTTATTCCAAAATGTGTTTGGATCCCAGGAAGGGAGGGCACTTGGAGACCAGTTCTGGACCTTTCCCCCACTCAACACCTTTCTCAAGGTTTCTTCCTTTTGAATGTTTTCTCTTCAGACTCTTTTTCCTGTTCTTCTACCCCAGGCCTTTCTGGTCTCCCTGGATCTCAGTGATGCCTACTTTCATATCTCCATCAATCCCCTTTTCAGAAAATGTGTACATTTCTCTGTTTCTTCCTTGCATTTTCAGTTCTTTGCTTTGCCTTTTGGCCTCTCTGCTGCCTCAAGGGTATTCACTAAATGCTTTGCTCCTGTCGTTACCTTTTGCAGGATGAGAGGAGTTCAGATATTTCCTTATCTGTATGATCTGCTCATTCAAGCTTCTTCCCCTGATGCTCTGCTTCCGGATATCCAGTTTGCTATTTTTGTGTTGCAGAGTCTGGGGTTCACCATAAGCATCCAGAGATCAGCTCCTACCCCTTCTCAGGATCATATTTTCCTTGATTGCAGACTTCAGACCTTTCCCATCCTGTCATCTGTCTGCCCCCAAGACCCTGTCTCTTAACGTATTTTTCCATTCTCTTCTTTGGCTTCATTCACAGCTAGGGACTTTCTCAGGGTCCTCTGGTTCATGGCTTCCAACATTCCTATGCTCCCTCTGGCCAGGCTCCATATCAGAATGAGAAAGCTACAGTGGTATCTTAAGTCATTCTGGCTCCAGCATTGCCACCCCATGGACTTTCCCAGTCCCCTTCCATCCTTATCTCAGGCTAGAGCTTCAATGGTGGATTCATTAACTTTCTCTCAAGCTGGGGCTTCCTTTTCAGGCTGCAGTCCTGACTCAAGAGATGTTTACAGGTGCCTCAGATAAAGGATGTGGGGGGTGGGAGGCTATGTCTCTCTCAAGGTTCAGGGTCTCTGTCCTCCATCAGAAGTCAGACAGCATCAATATACAGGAGATGAGGACACTGCTTCTACCTCTTCAAGCTTTTCATTCCCTTTTTCATGTTGAGTCCCTCAAAATATTCACAGACAATATCACTGTGGTGTGGTATGTCAACAAGCAAGGTGATGTAAGGCCCGATATTCTTTGCAGACTAGCTCTTTTGGTGTGGGATCTAGATGTCCAGTATCAAATGATTCTTCAGGTTGTTTGCATTCCCTTGGAGCACAATAATGGTAGACTGAGTAGGCCCCACACACACTCAGACGTGTTCCTGGACATTGCCCATCAATAGGATATTCCTCAGGTAGATCTTTTTGCCTCCCGTCTGGACAGACAACCTCCTCTATTCTGTTCCAGAGTCCCAAGTCCTCTAGCCTGGAAAGTGGATGAACTGTCTTCCTTGAACAGGGATGTTTCTGCTTGCCTTCCCTCCCCTTCCTCTGTTACCACGAGTCTTGCACAAGAACAGGCAGGACTCTTTCAAAATCTTGCTAGTGAATACCTTTTGGCCCTGACAGCATTGGTTCCCCCTTCTTTCTCACTTAGCCAGTGGCAATCACTACAAGTTACCTCACCAGGTGGACCTGCTCACACAAGGCAAGGGGTCTCTTATCCATCCTCACTTGTCTGCTCTTCAACTGATGGCTGTGGTTGATAGTTTGATCTCTTTAAGCCACCTTTTTTCTGAGGACTTGCTATGAATTATGCATGAAGCCAGGAAACCCACTACCAGGAAATCATCTATGCCCAAATGAAACAGTTTTTCTGTCTGGTTCCTCTCGCCATCAGATCCCCTATCTGTGGATGTTCCTCTGGTTTCTCTTATTTGTGTTATCTACCCCATGCTGGGTTAGCATATGCTTCAGTTAAAAGCTCGCCTGTTGGCACTGTCTGCTTGTCTGCCCTTACCTACTACTTTGGCCTATTGATTTGAGGTCAAGCCATTCCTTAAAGGCATCCTTCATATCAGGCCTCCAAGGAAGCCTATTCCACCTTCCTGGGACCTCAGTTTTGTACTTGAGTAATTGACTCAAGCGTCTTTTGACCTTGCTTCTTCAGCTTCTTTACAACGTTGTACTTGGGAGACTACTGATGTTCTTCGTGTTTCACTGTTGCAGTCATCACATTTGGGTTATCCCTGCCAGGGTAGCCTTCGGCCGACCCAAATACCAGAGGCTTAGTATTTCTGTGCCGGTTGCTGTCTCTTCAGGACTGATGTCAGGTCGTCAGTAGTATAAAGTAAGGCAGCCGATGCCATTGCATCAGACATTCTTGCTTTGGAGCCCAAAGCAGAAGCAGTTCGCATGAGTACCGGTTGGCCGCTGAGTTTCATCTTCCGAATTGAAGTTGAAGTCTTCTAAACCTAAGTACCCCATTGGGGATCCTTTTTTCTTGCACTAACCGATGTCAGAAAAAGTTTACAATTGTCTCACCTGTGGAAAGCAAATACCACACCAAGACTTTCATTCTTACTGCGTCACTTGTTTAGCCCAGACCACGACGTCCCCCACTATCGCTTCTGTGCTTTGTTCATCACCAGAACTATACGTCGTCGGGCCCTTATTGTAGATGGATATTTTTGCTTACAGTCCTCGAATTCCGATTTGGCTTCGGTAAGCCTTCCGACATCTTCCAAAAAAACATAAAGATAAAGACCGAGACCGCACAGGTCCAAACCTTCCGACGACACTCCCGGTAAGCTAGTTGTCAGTTCTCCAGTCTTCAATGAGGTACTTTCACAGCCCCTGATGCCCGCTTCTGTGGATTCGCAGGCCGCTAACGAGACCCTTTCGGAGTCCAGTATGCCGCAAAACTCTTCTTCGACTAAGGATCCTGCAGTCGTCTCTACCTTGGATGGGTCAGGAGATGCTGAGGAGGCACCGGCTTCTGAGGAAGTCCTTCACACTACCGATTATCGACACAAACCGAAGACTTCTTTCACTACTACCGTTCTTTCAAAAACTGCCAGGTTTCTTAGGCCCAGGTTATGAACCACACCCAAGAAACCGATGACCCAATCTCAGGCGCCTGCTTCCTTGCCTCAGTCTCAGATGCTTAAAATGGCGGAAGACCTTATCATGCTGATCAGGGGAAACCTAGCTACCCCTTCCAAAAAAAAAAAAAAAAAAAAAAGATCTGTCCCCTGTAGTTTTGTCTGAACAGGAGTCCGATGAGACTGATGCAGCTGAGTCTGAAGACATGCAGCCCCTCTCTGCTTATGAAGATTCTGATGCAGAGGACTCCATTTCTGTAGCCTCTTTCCCCAGAGGATTTTTCCTTTGGGGAAGCCCTTCACACTTTAAGGGAGCATTTCCAATAGGAAAGTCAGTAATACCCTCAGTTTAAAAAGAGACTCAGGGAATTCTTAGATCTTCCACAGCACAGACCCCTTGTCATCCTTCCAGTCCTGGATGTTGTAGAGGATGTTTTCCTGGAATACAGCTAGACTCCTGACACCTTCTCTCCTGCACCTATAAAACCAGACAGGTATTACAGAGTCCCTGACTCTCTCAAATTTCTTTTTAAAAATCCTACTGCTGATCCTGAGGTAATTTCTCAAGGGCCTAAAGGAATTAAAGCAACCTCTGCTAGGAATCCCACCCCCTCAGATAGGGATTCCCAAGCACTAGACAGATGGAGTAAAAAAGTATACACCTCAGCTACTCTTGCTATCAGCGTACTAAATTGTCAGTTCCATATGCTAAAATTTCAGCAACATACTGTGGAACTCCTCAAACAAAAAATGTCTTCCTTTCCTGCTTGTGCAGAATCTAAGAGTTAGAAGAGTTAATGCATTCTGCAAGCCAAGTAACTAAACACACCTTGCACTGTGGTTTTGACGCCCTAGAAGCTTCTTGCATGGCAGCAGTCGCTGGTTCTGTCCTTAGAAGGCATGCATGGCTTAAGGAACAGCTCTTGCGAGACCATGTTAAATCTAAATTGTTGGATACCCCCTTGCACAAAGACAACTTATTTGGCACTAAGGCAGAAGAGGTCTTAAGATGGAAGAAAAAGGAAACATCTATGCAGACAGTTAAGGATTTTTTACAGGTCCAGCCACCCTGGTTCAGCAGGCATTGTCCCCCCCTTTCCTGCTCCCACCAGGTCTGTTCAGCCGAGACCCCGGGAACCAGACCCCACAGACAGCAGCCACAGGAAATACAGAGATCTAAGCAGTGGACTACCTCCACTTCAAAACCAGGGAGTTCTAAGCCACCCCCTTATGGTAAGAACTTGCAATGACTCTCCTCCCCCACCCCCTCTCTCTGCCCACCTTCACTTACCCTAGGAGGAAAACTCTCCTTTCATGCAAACACCAGGGCCACCATTACCAATGACTGCTGGGTTCTCAGCATAGTGTCCCAGGGATACAAATTTTCTTTCCACACCCTTCCAGCTCCAAAAGGGTTCCCAGATCTACCTACCTCCAACCAGTGGGCAGAGGGGCAAAAGCAAGTCCTTTCCCTGCTCTCCATGAGGGCAGTAGAGCACGTTCCTGCAGAACAGAAAGGCCAAGGTTTCTACTCCAGACTTTTTCCAGTACACAGGAAAGAGGGCACCTGGCGCCCCATCCTCGATCTATCGATTCTAAACACCTTCCTGATGATCCCAAAATTGAAAATGCTCACCCTCCAGCTGCTGCTACCCATGCTCTCCAAGGATTCTTGGCTAGCCACCCTAGACCTAAAAGAGACCTACCTCCACATTCCTATCAGGGAATCATGCAGAAAATATCTCTGTTTCAGTGCAGGATCTCAGCACTTTCAGTTCTCTGCGTTACCCTTTAGCTTATCTACTGCTCCCAGAGTTTTCACAAAATGTCTGGCTCTGATCATTGCCTTTTGCAGACAAAGGAATATCCAGATTTAAACCAAAAAATGAACCTGGATGCCACTGTTCAGCGAAACAGTAAAGCCAAGGAGAGAAATGTAGGCAGACTTCCTTTCAATAGTAAAAGCCACAAAACACAAACGTATTCAACACTTCATTTTCATTTCTAGCACTTCCTCAGATGTGGGCTGTCACAAACCAATCCACTACAAATAGTAAAACATCATGACATCACTAATAATTTAACCAATAGTATGGTTTAAAAGACGTTAACATTTTAACGTCTTTTAAACCATAATATTGGTTAAATGATTAGTGATGTCATGATTATTTACTATTTGTAGTGGAGTGGTTTGTGACGGCCCACATCTGAGGAAGTGCTAGAAATGAAAATGAAGTGTTGAATACATTTGTGTTTTGTGGCTTTTACTATTAAAAGGAAGTCTGCCTACATTTCTCTCCTTGGCTTTACTGTTTTGCTGAACAGTGGCATCCAGGTTCATTCTTTGGTTTATTTGTGCGATTTTTCCTTGTTTGCCTACTTTTTGGATTTATTGGTAATATCCAGATTTACCCATACTTAGATGACTGCCTAATTCAGGCAGAAAGCCAGGAAAAGCTGCTCAAGCACCTGGCCTTTGTAAAGTCCCTACTAACATCCTTAGGGTGCACAAGCAACGAAAAGAAATCCAAACAGGTACCCACCCAAAGGATTGTATTCCTGGGAGGAAGCCTGGATACAACATCTCAGATGGCATTCCTTACACCAGACAAGCAAACCTTCCTGACAGCCTACTTCTCTCAACTAGCCACCAGACCCCAACTATCTGCAAGGAAAATCCTGGAAGCTTTGGGGTTCATGGCATTTTGCATTCTACTCCTTCCATATGCCAGATTGCATATGAGGAAACTTCAGTGGTACCTAAAAAGCCTTTGATGTCAACACTCTCAAGACCTGGAGACTCTTATACCTGTAATACCTTGGCTCAGAAACAATTTTCTTTGGTGAGCAACAGCATGCTCCTTCAATAAAGGACTACCTTTCTCACCACCCCACGCCACCCAGACCCTCACCACAGATGCATCAAGACTATGCCTGGGGTGCATACAGGGCCAATGGAGCCCACAGAAAATCCAACTGCACATCAACCAAAAAGAGATGATAGCAGTCCAGCATGCCTTGATAGCTTTCAAGACACTTCTCTCCCCAGGGGCTCTCCTGATCAAAACAGACAACACAACACAACTGTGATGTGGTATATCAACAAGTAGGGAGGGACTCAGTCCTACCCTCTATGCAGGCTGGCCATGACCCTTTGGCACACAGCCTCTGCCATGCAACTCCACTTGTTAGCACAATTCCTACCGGGTTCTCTCAACTCTCTGGCAGACCACTTGAGCAGAAATCTTCTGGACCCACATGAGTGGCAGCTCAACAGAAGAATCTTCACCCTAGTAACTCAGAAATGGGGCACCCCGAAGGTAGACCTCTTTGCCTCCCACACCAACCATCAGCTCAGCAAGTTCTGCACCAGGGAGCATCACTGCATGATTTGGAAAGGGGATGCCCTGTCCTTCCCCTGGGTCAGTCTATTACGTCTTTTCTCCACTACCTCTCATCCCCAGGGTACTGCTCAAAATAAAGGAGGAAATGTCAGGGACAATTCTTATAGCTCCAGACTGGCCTCACCAGAACTGGTACCCCTTGCTGCACAGCCTGTCCCCTCTGCCACCTTGGCATCTCCCTCAGATTCCAAACCTCCTGACCCAGAGGGAAGAGGAATTCATGCATCCCCAATTGCAGACACTCAGTTTGGCATCATGGCTTATTCCCTAACCCCTGATCAATCTGCCAGCCTCAGCAAACAGGTTCTAGATGTTATCAGTGAGGCCAGATGCCCTAGCACTAGGAAGTGTTATGCTGACAAATGGAAAAGGTTCTGCACCTGGATTCAGCTTAAGGGAGCCAGTACGGCACAGCCTTCCCTCCCTCTCATCCTGGATTAATTAGCTGACCTGCTACACAGTGGAAACTCTTTTTTCTCTCTTAAAATTCATGCCTCTGCTATCTCTGCTCATTTTCCCATTGAGCAGCCCCTTTTCTCACACCCTCTGATCAAACAACCAGCAACTTGAGGCCAGCCAGAAGAGCACCAACCCCAGCTTGGGACCTTAACTTTGTGATGGAAAAGTCCCCCCCCATTTCAAAAATGCTTCTTCAGCAGAGCAAAAATGTGTCTCCTGGAAGACAGCTTTCCTTCTGGCCATCACTTCAGCCTGAAGGGTCTCCTATCTGCAACCACTCATGGCTGTGGAACCCTTCATCATCTTCCATGCTGACCGGGTATCCCTCAGGACTAACCCATCCTTCATGCCCAAGGTGGTGGTGTCCAGTGTGGCTCTCAACCAATACATTCATTTGCCCACCTTTTTCCCTAACCCACAGAACAAGGGGGAAATGATTCTGCACTCTCTAGATGTGCACAGCGCAGATTCTATCTAGACAAGACTAAATCCTTCAGAAAGTCTGATCAATTGCTGGTTAGCTTTGCTGCAGGAGCAGAGGGCAAAGCTATCTCCAAACAAACCATCTCCAAATGGCTAGCACACTGCATCCATTTCTGCTACAAACAACATGGAAAGCCTCTCCCCAAGGGGGTCAGGACTCACTCTACCAGAGCAGCCTCCACCTCTGCAGCTTTCCTCAGAGGCGTCCCCACCAGGGACATCCTGGAGGCTGCCACCTGGACAACTGTTCACACATTCACCAGTCATTACCACCTGCCTATCTTCTCCATATCCTGTGCAGGGTTTACCTCTGCAGTCTTGCAGGGCATCCTAGCCAGCCCCTAGTTTCTTTGACTGCCTCCACCCTTTTCTTCAGCTTTGGGAATCAACCCAAATGTGATGACCTCAACAGTGGAACATGAAGAACATAGTACAGTTGTGTACACTTACCATAAATGTACAATCCCAAAAAGCTGGTACTGAAGGCAAAACGCAAAAACTCCACGGCTTGGACAGAAACAAATTTATTGCAAACCAGCAATGTAAAACGAATAAACTCCACCAAAACACACAATTGCAGTTAAGCGCTTTCATCTGACACAAAGCAGACTTCATCAGAACAACAGCAATTAAAACTAAATCATTTAAATAAACTTTTAGGCGCCAAACAGCATTCTAATTAAAACTTTTAAAAATGTATGCATCCCTTTCATACCACATAAGTTGTCCCGTTCATACTACATAATAAATACATAATTGATCCATTTTTAAATAAATACATACAAATAAAGAATAAATAGAAATGTATATATATTAAGTATGTTGAATATGTAGATTAGAATATATAATAATGTTGATGTATTTATATAAAATGACAAACCTAAATAATATACCTAACAAAATGTCCAGGATGGAAGATATATATATATCTCGCCTATGATATAGGTAACTAGCCCAGACTTAAAAAAGGTTTAATACTAATAAAATCATTAATGCCTGGAAGCCTAGTGGCATCCATTAGAATCTGTCATTTGCTCTCCTTCATAGCCAATAAGGCTTTAAAATTACCACCATATACTGTAACATCAACCTGATCAACAACAGCAAATTTAAATTGGTGCTTATCCCCACTTTTCAAGATATGTTTGTATAGAGCGTTTTTCTTGTCCTTAGATCTAATAGAATAACTATGGTCATAAATCCGTCATCTCAATTGTCTCTCCGTTTTACTTATGTAAAATGCCGGACATATACTACAAGTTGCTATATAAACCACATATTTAGTATGGCAATTACCTGCTCTATTCTGTATAAATGTCTTATTAAAATTATCCAATTTAAAGCCAGCTATTTCACTGACAAAACTACACTGGCTGCAAGCTCCACATCTTGTAGTGCCCTTTGTTTTAACCTTTTCCACATGCTTTTTGGATTCCAAAATCCTTTTAAGGTTAAATCCAGTCTTATATACAAATTTGGGCAAAGTACCTAAAACCTGTACTAAGTTATCGTCCATGGTGATTAGATTCCAATGTTGCCTTATAATATTTTCAATATTCAATACAACTGGAGAATATGCAAGTACACAGACTCTGTGGGTGAAACCCTCAGTTGATCTATTCGCCTGTGTTGAAACAACCTGTAAAGGGTGACCTAAAAGGGGCACATACTTCTTACCCCACTCTCTACTGACATAACTAACCTCATTTAATAGGTGTTCAGGATATCCTCTTACTCTAAACATGGACTTAATATAATCTAATTCCTTGGCCATAATATCCCTAGTCGATGACATACGGGCAGCTCGAATACACTGCCCTTTAAATATATTTTTAAACACAAATTTGGGATGATTGCTACTAAACTCTAGATAATCATTCGAAAAAGTCTCCTTTCTGTAAATACTTGAGACGAATCCTCCATCTCCATGACTAATAAAAGTGTCCAGATAAGCTGTCCCATTTGTATTAACATTAAATGTGAATTTTAAAAAATCTGTCGTGCTGTTTAAATAATCAATAAAAGGATGTATCAAGTCAATAGGACCTTTCCAAAGCACAAACAAATCGTCTAAAAACCTAGAATAATATGTAATATATTTATAAAATTCACAGTTAAACAGGAATTCAGTCTCCCATTCAAGCATAACAAGGTTGGGCGTATATGGGAGCCCAAGATGCTCCCATAGCAGCGCCTCTAGTTTGTCTAAAAAAATTCATTTCCAAAATGAATATAGTTATGATCTAACACAAGGCTCATCATATCAGTAATCAAACAGATTTTATCCCAGTTCATGTTAGAATATTTCCTCAAACTATCGCAGAAATAGTCCAAACCTTTCTCCTTAGTGATGCATGAAGATAGGTCAATGACATCTATAGTGATGTAGATGAGGTCCCTGTCCCATATATGTGACATTAAATTACTAAGGAACATCCAGGAATCCTTGATTAAATGAGATAAATTATTATAAACCGGCTTGACCCATTTATCAATAGCAGCTCCCAGAGGGAAGGTTTTGGACTTGCTTCCTGATATGATTGGCCTGAAAGGTGGACTTTCCAAATTTTTATGGACCTTCGAAATCCCAAAAATAGTGGCCATTGTTGGATAATCAACCTTCAGAAAATTATAGACTTCACTAGTGATTCTATGGTCTATCAAATATTCTTCCAGCGCTAAATCTATGCGTTTATACCCGATATTAACTTCATTGAGGGAGATAGCTTCATAATTGCCAGAATTATATAATATACTATATATTTCATTAATATAATCCATTGTTTGGTACAACACTATCCCTCCCCCTTTGTTGGGCTTCATAACCCTCACTTCTTTGTTATTCACAATAGTTCGCAAACAATGACATTCTCCTTCAGTTAAATTGTCACTCTTGGTCAAGGCGTTCTTCTTATCCATCTTATCCATCTTATAATAATTATAAATATCCTGACTGCCCATTTTTTCAAAACTTGCTATAATGGGATTACAGTTGGGAATATAAGTGCTTTTCTTTTTAAGAACACCTTGCTCAATAATGTTACTTCCAGATTCATTTGATTTGAACTGTATAGCTAAATTTAATCTCCGGCAAAATAATTTAAACTCTGTAATTACATCTACCAAATTAAACTTCACAGTAGGTATGAATTTCATTCCTTTAGCAAAAAGTTTGTAAAATTCATCAGGTATGTCAACATTAGTGTAATTAAACACTTTAAACCCTTTATATGTAGTAATAATCTTATCTGCTTTACTAATAGGTGTCTCAACTGTATTAACTACCACATCTTTCTCCAGTTCGGCTTCATATTGTCCTTGAACTGGTTTACACAAACAAGTTTCTATATCACGTATATCAAAACCAAGGTTGTTTATCTCTTTCTCCTGTTCCAAGGAGTGTATGAATTTTTCTGTGGTGGAAAGTACCTGCCCCCTCGAAAATTTGAATCTTGATTTGCTTGTCTGTCCTCCTTTCTATGATTTCTGTCACTTTCTACTTCCGTTTTAACCTTAGGCCATATATATGCTCCATTGTTGGAATATTGGTCCAAGTCACGAACTATTTTCCTGCTTTTCCTATGATAAATATTAGAAGCTTTTTGTTCAGCTGAGGCAAACTGATTGTCATGTAATTCGCCCCATTGGGGAAATAATTCATTACAAACTATCTCATGGTTTAATTTTTCAACTTCCTGTAACAGGGACAATTTCTCATCATTTTTCTTAACTAATAAACTCATATAGCTATAACCAAAGCTATCAAACAAAGAGTTAAACTCCCTCATGGTATTCTGATTCAAATCTACCCCCATAGGTATTTTAAAAAATCTGATTCCTTTAGGAACAATTTTCAAGGAAATACATTTAGTAAAATAAGCATTTTCAATTTTCAAATTTTTGATTGACAATAACTTTTTTCCAAGCAGATAAATCTTATCCTTGATGGAAGTATTAAACTCTTTAGTGTTATGCCCTACAGCATCATCTGCCTCATAACCATCATATTTTGTAAAATCATAATCATCATTTAAAAAACGATCTAAATAATCATTAGCAGCTCCATTTTTATATTTCTCTTTCCTATACTTTCCATCTTTACTCATACGGTTGTGGTAACTACTTTTGTTCATACCACTACTTTTCGTAATGTTCGGACTCGAAACATTAGTAATATAGTCTGTACCTTTTAAATTATCATTCTGTGTCCTGGTAATACCAGTATAAGTTCTTGGTCATTGGGCGTTTAGGACGTGCCCCAAGCCTTTCAGCCTCATCACGAACATGGAACAGGCTGAAATCAAATGTAAACTCGTTTAAGGAATTCTTGCTTGTATTCAAATCCTTACTATAGTTCAATAAGCATTCGTTCAATGAACAATTCTCCCCCACGGTACCTCGCCTTTGCCCATTAGGTATCTCGAATTGTGAGCTATTTTCAGCTCGAGTGGTAGCCTCCTCGCTACCTACTGAAAGTAACTCATGTCCCAAGGGCATTTCCGGTTGCTGGTGCGTTCCTTTGCTCGTCTCCACGGAACCCAGCGCTGAAAAAGTACGCCCTACCAGTTCAGCCAACCGGGACATCTCTACCTTCAATTCCGAGATCTCCGACTGGATTTTAAGGATCTCCGCCCTGTCCAATGAAGCCTGAGGATCCTCGTTAGTACCTTCCATACCGACAACCAACTTAAACAAACAAGGAACTGCAATGACTGTACAATCACCAAAATCTGGTACTGAAGGCAAAATGCATAAACTCCACGGCTTGGACAGAAACAAATTTATTGCAAACCAGCAATGTAAAACGAATAAACTCCACTAAAACACACAATTGCAGTTAAGCGCTTTCATCTGACACAAAGCAGACTTCATCAGAACAACAGCAATTAAAACTAAATCATTTAAATAAACTTTTAGGCGCCAAACAGCATTCTAATTAAAACTTTTAAAAATGTATGCATCCCCTTCATACCACATAAGTTGTCCCATTCATACAACATAATAAATACATAATTGATCCATTTTTAAATAAATACATACAAATAAATAATAAATAGAAATATATATATATATATATATGTGTATATATATATATATATATATATATGTATATATATGTATATATATATATATATATATGTATATATATGTATATATATATATGTATATATATATATATATATATATATATATGTATATATATATATATATATGTATATATGTATATATATATATATATGTGTATATATGTATATATATATATATATGTATATATGTATATATATATATATATATATATATATATATATATATATATGTATATATATGTATATATATATATATATGTATATATATATATATATATATATATATGTATATATATATATATATATATACATATATATATATATATATATGTATATATATATATATATGTATATATATATGTATATATATATATATATATATATATATATATATGTATATATATATATATATATATATATATATATATATCTATACATATATATATCTAGATGAATATATATATGTATATGTATATATATATATATATATACATATATATATATATATATATGTATATATCTAGTTGTATATATATGTGTGTATATATATATATAGATATATATATATATATACACACATATATATGTAGATATACATTTATATAGATATACATATCTATACATGTATGTATGTATATATATATATATGAATATATATATATATATATATACATATATATATATATATATATATATATATACATATATATATATATATATATATATCCCAATGTTTCATCTGGATGCTAGATTAGGAAAGCAGGTCAATTTCAAATCAATTTGAATAAGAGTCTACTAACACTAGGTAATGTTGACCATTCCATTCAAAAATGTGTGTAGCCACTGTCGACCAAGGTAGTTCAGGAATCTGGTTTAGCTGACGTGTTTTTTTTTCTGCTGATGTGGCTTTGTACTATTACATACAGAACAAGATTAAAGTACTCTCTCAATGTCTTGTGACATAGAAGGCCAAAATGCTAGTTCTCACCATTCTTTTTGTAGAATCAGTTCCTGGCTGGCCACGATGCAAAATAGTAATATACTCTTGTTGCAAGGACTTTGGTACAATCACTTTTGGACCTTTCATGATGATAACATTGTCAAACAAAATCTCATCTCTGTAAGAAAAATAAGGTGGCAAGTCTACTGGCAAAGAAGATTGCTTTGATGGCCCTCCTTGACTGATAAAGCAGTTGAGCTCCTGAAGAACTGGATCTGAGGCTGTATGACTTTTAAGCTCATCAAGATGTGTGGAAGAAAAATTTCTCACTCTCGTGACTTCCAAATAAGTTTCTTATTTTCATGCTGTTCAGTGGTATTTCTGTGAGATCTGGATAAAGTATCAGCAAGCCACAGGAACACGTTTTACTTCAAAACCACATGATTTAGGTATAGAATTTGTGAGAAACTTTCTAAATAAGTTTACCACCATCCTTAACCAACAGGTTAATTTATACTGTGAAATGTTGGATGTTTTATTGGACAATCATTTTTTTATGTTTGATGTGAAATTGTTCAATCTCGCCATTCATTCTTTACTGATGGGTTGGGAGCCGATCCATCGGCTCCGATACGACCATTTGCAAAGCTCAAGGTTTACCAGAGCCCTTATCCCATGATGCACTGCTGGAAAGATCTAGTTTGCCGCGGCACAGATCAGAGGTTCCAGTTTGATCGAGCCATTTTTGTCTTCAAAATAAGTGTTTTTCCAAGTTATTTCTTACATTTTTCTATTATTCTATAGTTAGTAGAGTAGTTTGTATAGCTTAAACAAGCTCCCCTTTCCCTGCTATATTGTCTGTATAGTTTAGTACTTTAGTAGTTTGTAGTGCCCTCGTGTTCGTCCTAGTGATAACTCAGATATATAACATTTAGTTAGTGTTGGCCCCCTTTCTTTTGGGCTGTTGCTTATAGTGGGTGGGTGGGTGTGTGTGTGTGTGTGTGTGTATAAAATTTGTTTACAGATATATCTGTAAATATGGCTGTTCGCTAGGCTTGTTCTGCCTTTAGCCTAGGTGTGGTCCTATTTAGTATATTCTGAGTGTTTCTCATTGGGCTTTTTGTGTGCGTTTTTGCTGTGAAGCCTAAGGCATTGTTATTGTTTGATTGTTTAGCCTAAGATATGTCTAAGGACAAGGACAAGCACCCAAAGTCTGGGTTTAAGAAATGCCCAGACTGTGGATAAAAGATGTCTG
This sequence comes from Protopterus annectens, assembly GCF_019279795.1. Taxonomy (NCBI): domain Eukaryota; kingdom Metazoa; phylum Chordata; order Ceratodontiformes; family Protopteridae; genus Protopterus; species Protopterus annectens. The sequence continues at coordinate 51,152,106 of NC_056747.1, read as the reverse complement.
TGACTGATGGCCATGTTCAGTGTGTCTATTGTTTAGGTGCTGTACATTTTCAGGAGTCCTGCAGCATTTGCCACTCCTTTTCTTCCAAGGGTATTGGGAAGAGAGGCTTGTTAGGTGCTGTACATTTTCAGGAGTCCTGCAGCATTTGCCACTCCTTTTCCTCAAGGGTCTTATTGGAGAGGAAAAGGAAGCTTGTTGACAGAGGCTTGCTGAATCATTTTTCCGAAGCATTGAGTGACCAGGATGGGGCCAGCAAGTCCTCGAAGTCTTCAGGGGATTCCAAGGAATCGAAAGTGTCTAAAAAAAAAAGTCTAAAAAAGTGGAAGATATGGGGACATCGGCTCCACAGATCTCCGAGCTGAGTGTCTTTTTGTTTCATAGCCAGCCCACAGTTCTGGAGCCGGTATCTGAGAGACCTGTATCTCCATTCCTTCAATTGGCACCGTTGGTGCACTCCTCCAGGTCTTCTGTCTGCCTCCCTGATTTGGATATGGACTGGTTGATGCAGAAGCTCTTACTGGCACCAGGCCTTGCTAAATTGTTGTCTGCTCCAACCCTAGCATCGGAACTGAAGACTGCTACCTTGGATTTGACTGCTCCTCCTCTGAGCTGTTCTGGACCTTCGGAGCTGGAGGGGATGACCTGTTGATCGTAGAGCCTTTGGAGCAGAGACCTGCTCCGGTGTCCTCTGTTCCATCTACTCTGACGTACTCTGTGCCGACCGGGGACTCTAGGAGCCAAAACTCTCCTGTTGGGTCCGGGGAGGATAGTTGCACTGGCTTGTCAGTGCCAACTCTTCCTTTCGGGGCTTCGGCTTGGATGAGCTCTGCTCCTACCTCTGGCTCAGAGCCCACGGCCTCTGTGCGGGAGGGGCTGGCAAGTCCTTCAGGCCTGTCCACTCTTTCTCATCAAAGCCGTGATGCCTTCGAAGCCATGAGGAGAGCCTTGTCCCCAAAGACTTCTTCAACACCAGGTCTGGCTTCCTCTTCCCCCAAAGCACCTGCGTGTCCACTTCTGCTTCCATCGTCCAGACTAGGCGTAGAGACGCTGAGCCTCAGGTGGTCCCATAGGATGCCCCCTGCTCTTCCAAGACCTCCCCAGAAGCTCACACTGAGGAGGTTTCCAAGAAGAGATTGTGCAAGAGGAGACGCTTGGACTCCCCACAGGAGTCTTTGACATCTGACTTGGATGAGTTAGAATGGTCCCCTCGATCCCCCTCTGAAGATATCTCCTTTGTGGAGATGCTTGAGATCCTTAGGCAGAGGGGTGATTGACAGTCCAAAAGCCCTACTGAGGATGAGTCAGTTCTCCTGAAGGCTTTCAGGTCTCAACCTTCCACCTCTTGGGTGTCTCCGCACTTCGAGCTCATGCAGCTGGTATCTCTGAGGGCGTGGGAGTCACCAGAGTCCATGGAGCCTGTCCCTTGGAGGCCTAATAAATTTATTTCTGCCCCCGTAGATAAATCCTTTTTATCCAAAGGAGTCCCTGTTGATGCCATGGTGGTGGCGGTGGCCACCAGAAAGGAGATGTCTGAGACTTCCTCATCTATCCATCCTCCTAACAGAGAGTCTAGGATCATGGATAGATATGGGAAATGCATGTTTAGTTCAGTGACTTTTACACTCCGATCCCTGAACTATTTGACCCATTTCACTAGGCTGCAGAGATCTCCTTAAGGAGCTGGGAGATGCTCTTCAGGGTACTGTAGCTGCAGGGGCTTCCGATAAAGTAGCCACCCAGCTTGCTACCCTGAATTCCATTGTGAACTTGTCCATTCATCTCATATCATATGCAGCTGATGGGACGAGTAGGGCAGTGGGTACAGGAATTGCTTTCAGAAGACATTCCTGGATGCGCTTGTGTTCCTTCGCGGAGCCCTGTAAGTCTTCATTCATGAACACCCCTTTTAAGGGCTCATCTCTTTTTGGACCTAAAGTGAAGGAAACGTGACTAGGTGTGAACAGGAGGGAAAGACTTTGTCTGCCATTGGAGTCCATTTTTCCACTCCTACTCGGCCTTATCCCAAAGGCCAAAGGGGAGGAAAGACGTGGCTCCGTAAAGCCCAAGGAGCCTTTCAGGACACACGTGGTGAACCCACCTTTAGGGGCAGAGGAGGGGGTAATAATGGAAAACTCCACCCTCGTGGCAGAGGGGGTCCGCAACACCAGGGTGACAGAGATCTGGTCAACCCTACCAGTGCTTCTGAAAGGAGGCCCAACTGTCCTGCTGTGGAGGCAGACAGCGGTCGCTTATCATTGTACCCAGACACCTGTCAATATATAACAAATGACAGCTGGGTACAAAGTATTATTTCCAGAGGGTATTTCCTACCGTTCTCCACTCCACCCCCATCCACAAGGAGAATCTCAGACGTTCCACCTAGTTACAGGGAACAAGCAACTATAGAGGCCCACAAGTTGCTAGAAAAAAGTCATCCAGCCAGTCCCAGCAGACCAAACAGGATCCGGAACTTGCTCAAGATTTTTTTGGTTCCAAGGAAAACAGAGGACTGGAGACCCATTTTGGACTTCAGCAGACTCCACCAATTTGTGCAGAAAGAGAAGTTCCGGATGGTCATGCTACAGTCTATACTTCCCTTTTTAGGGAAAGACAATTGGATGTGCTAGATAGATCTCACGCATGTGTACTACCACATAAAAATGGCCAGGCCATCCAGAGATCATCTGCATTTCCGACTGGGAGCCAATCATTATCAATTTTGAGCCCTGCCCTTTGGTCTCACTACAGCCCCCAGAGCGTTCAGCAAATGCATGCCAGTAGTCACAGCTCACCTGAGGTGTCTAGGATTCCAGGTGTTTCCGTATCTAGATGATTAGCTCCTTACAGCCACCACCAGGCATCAACTGATTCAGGCAAGGGCATACACTCTGACACTCTGCAATCACTTAGGCATTACAGTCAACTCAGAAAAGTCTGCCTTGTCGCCTACGCAGCATATAGTTTTTATAGGGACAGAGACACTTCAACCACCACTCTATGACTACCAATAGAGAGAGTCTTTCTCCTTCGCCAGCATGCCAGCTCATTGGCATGAAAAGATAGAGCACCAGCCGCGGAAGTGCTAAAAGTTTTGGGTTTGATGGCTGCAGCCATCTTGGCCATACCGTTAGCATGGATGCATATGTGGATTCTTCAGTGGCTGCTGTTCACTCAATGGTCTTATCAGGAACTTCCAATGAATCACACGATTTTAATTATGAATGTGTGCAAGAGAGACCTCCAGTGGTGGTTGATGTTTCTTCATGTAGCCATAGGATACCCCTTTGTACTACCCCCTCCTATTGCCACTGTGACTACGGATGCTTCCCTGATTGGGTGGAGGGGGCATTTTCAGGGAAAGACTGTCCAAGGCAAATGGACGGATCAAGAGTCACATCTGCATATCAATGTTCTGGAGATGAGAACAGTACTTTTGGCATTGCAGTACTTCCAGGACTCTCTTCCCTTAGGAACGATTGCAATTCAGACAGACAATATGTCGGTAGTCTGGTACTTGAACAAGCAGGGGGGAACCAGATCTTACCCCCCTTGCCAAGAAGCCCTCAGAGTTTGGCAGTGGGCTGTATCCTCCCAGCGCTTTCTGTTGGCATCGCACATCCCGGGGAGATCCAACGTGATAGCAGACAAACTGAGCAGGGCAATCTTGTTGCCACACCAGTGGTCCCTCAAGAGATTGCGAACAGAATTTTCCACAAATGGGGCCAGCCTTGCTGTGATCATTTTGCCAGTCACAACACAAAATGCAGAAGCTACTTTGCCCTGATTCCCCCTCCGGGAGAACCCCAGAGAGACGCACTCATACACGATTGGCCCCCAGGCCTCCTCTATGCATTCCCTCCTATCCCGTTGATACCCAGATTTCTACAGAAAGCAAAATCACTGGGAAGGACCATTATTCTCATAGCCCCTAATTGGCCTCGGCAGATTTGGTTCCCATTTCTTCATCATCTCTTGAAGGATCCTTGGATTCTGGACCCAGCTCCGGACTTTCTGACGCATCCGTTGGGGGAACTCCATCCTTCCTTGCAGTCATTGAAGCTAACAGCTTGGCTGCTCTAGTTCCCCTCATAGCCAGGCTTCATAACTTTTCCAGTGAGACAAAACAGTTTCTTTTGTCTTCCCTTAAGCGGTCCACCAGAAAATTATATCTTAGTAAGTGGAAGAGATTCTCCATATGGGCTTCTAAGTAGAACATTGATCATTATCAAGCACCCTTGACGTCCATATTGGAATTCTTGACTATGATCTTTAATAAAGGAGCAGCAGCCACAACAGTTTGAGTCCATTTGGCTGCTTTATTTAACTTTCATCTCTGAGCTGACGGGCTGAACATAATGTCTCACAAGTTGTCCAAGGCCTTTCTCAAAGGAACCTTTCCTCCAGTGAAAACTCCTTATTCTCCTTGGAATCTAAATTTTATGCTCTCTCGTATAATTCTTCCCCCATTTGAACCAGCATCATCTTGTGATCTCAAATTTTTATCGTGGAAAACCACATTTCTGGTAGCTATTACTTCTGCCTGGAGAGAGTGTAAGAACTTCAAGCTTTATCTATCGGCGCCCCTTATTTGATTTTTCATGCTGATAGAGTTTCTCTTAGGACAAACTCCTCCTTTTTGCCCAAAGTTTGTTCAGAATCTAATATCAACCAAGTCATTGAGTTGCCAGTCTTCTTCCCTAACCATTCCAATAAACTAGAGTATATGCTGCACAAGCTTGACGTTCACAGACTGCTCATATTTTATTTGGACAGAACAAAAGATATCAGGAAATCAGCCCAGCTCTTTGTATCATTCTTTGAAGCCAGAAAAGGTAGACCAGTGGCTAAAACAACTTTCTAAATGGCGTTCTGATTGTATCACCTTTGTTTATTCAGCTGCTAATATGCCCTTACTGCAAAAGATTAAACCTCACTCAACCAGAGCAGTTTCTACATCATCTGACTTCCAAGCCAAATTGCCTCTTGATAACATTTGTGCTGCAGCCACTTGGTCTAAACCTCATACCTATATCACTTGTTACAAAGTTGATAAGTCCTCCAGGGATAGAGCTTCTTTAGGGGTCTACGGTCCTGAAGAATGTACTCCCATGAGCCACCCAAGATTGAGGGTGCTAGGGATGCTGCCCATCAGTAAAGAATGAATGGCGAGATTGAACAACTTCACATTATAAAGTTATGTGCTCACGATAATGTTCCATGTGAGTTGTCCAATCTCACCTTCATTCTTACGTCCTTCCTTCCCCCACCTGGCTGATAGTTGACCTAGAGGTTGGCCTCATCCTGGTTACTCCATTCTTCTTCCTCTCTATGGGAGGTTAGTCTAATTATAGGACTATGGTACATGCAGCAAACAAGATCTGAGGTAATTCCAGCAGTGCATCATGGGATGAGGGGCTTGGTCTCGAGCTACTGGTAAACCTCGAGCTTTGCAAACAGCTGTATCGGAGCTGATGGGTCGGCTCCGAACCCATTAGTAAAGAAGGAAGGCAAGATGGAACAACTCACATGGAACGTTATGGAGAGTACATGACTTCTTATTTTAAACAGTTGAAAGGTGTAGTGATGGGGTCACCTGCCTCATCATCCTTTACTAATGTTGTGATGGGATGGTGGGAATCCACTGTACTGAAAGAAGTCTGTGAAATATTTAATGTGTTAAACCAAAGTTCTTGCTGTAGTAACTGGAGAGTCACGTAGTCAAACAAGTAAAGATGTCCAATGTCAAGAAACCTTTTATTCACAAAAGAGCTCTTTTGTGAATAAAAGGTTTCTTGATGTTGGACATCTTTAAATATTTAATGTGTGCCATTATAACAGATTTGTGGACATTGTAGAAGGTGATAATAATACAGTAATAAGTTTTTTTATAAACATGATTAATGTTAAATCTGAATTTCTGAGGTTCACTTTGGGAGATAAGGAATAAATGTGAACTTTTTAGATGTTAATTTGTATTTGAATGTAACAAATAATGTCTTTGAAAGTAAAATACATCATAAGGAGGCATTTGTAAACAATTACCTACATAATAAAAGTAATCATCCACTGTTTATGAAAAAAAATATACCAAAAGGTCAATTAATAAGGTGTAGTTGGATGACTAGTAATGATGAAGTCATAAAAGAAGAATTTACAAAAATTTGTGAAATGTTCACTGCTAGAGGGTATAATAAAAGTGAACTTAGTAAATTAGCAGATGAAATTTATAGTAAAGGATATGAGAGATATACCCCCTATATTAAAGGCGCCATTTAGAACTAATGTAATAATGGGGGGGGGGGGTAAACATCATAGAGTTACTTGTAATTTGGAAATGACAGTAGACAGTAAAGAAATTTAGAACAATAATAGAAAATAATTGGAAGGTTTTAGAAAGGAATAAAGACTTGTTTGAGGTTGTAAGTAGCAAACCCAGTTTTGTTTATATTAATAATTATAATTTGAAAAAAGTGTTTAAAAGGGATTACACTAAGTGTACACCACATTTTCTGTATACTCAGAAAAAACAAGGTATGTACAAATGTGGATGCTGCAGGTACTGCAGATCTATATTAGAAGGTCTATTTATTAATATATTGAGTCATCCCAGTGCTGTAAAAGAGCCAGGACATGCCACCTATAAAACAAAAGGGGTGGTATATGTTTGTTTGTGCAGTGGATGTTCTAGTTTTTATGTAGGAATGACTACTAGATCGTTATATGAAAGGATGTGAGAGCATTATTATAACATCAAAAGTAGAGATCAAAAAAGCACTTTATATAGGCATACAGTCAAGTGCGGGGCAATAAAAAATTTATTTTTTCAGTCTTAGAAGTAGTTAAGTTAGATGTAAGGGGAGGTGATTTTAATTTTTTTTTTAGAACAAAGAGAAACCGGGTGGCAGATACAACTTAAGGCAGATAAAACACCTTTGATTTGAGCATCATGTGTTGCAATCTGGCTGAACTGGTACATGCATAGACTCAAATAAAAATAGTGACTAGATCTGTGATCTGTTTTGGACATAGTATCTGAGAGTTGGTGGACTGGCACTTCTCTGTTTCAGGACATCAAATGCTCTTTGGTGGTGTTCTGACCATGACCAGGATACATCTTTGCATGTCAGCTCTCTAAGCGTGCTGAAAGTTTGCTCAAGTCTGGAATGAACTTGCCTAGGTAGTTAACCATGCCAAGAAAACGTTGTAGGGCTTGAACTTTGTCTGGAGCTGGCATCTCAAGAATAGCAGTTTGCTTGGAAGGATTTGATCGTAAGCCTGAACTGGTAAATGACCAACTTAAGTAACTTCTCGTAGCCTGAACTTGCACTTCTGAGGATTCAGCTTAAGATTTACTTCACGTGGTCTTTCCAGAACTTTCTTGATGTTTCTGTCATGCTCAGATTCACCACTGCCTCCTAGTAGAATATCATCTACTATAATAGCACACGGATACCCCCCAAAAAATTGCTCCATTGCACGCTGGAATACTTTACTGGCAGAATTTATCCCAAATGACATTCTTAAAAATCTGTACCTGCCAAATGGAGTTCTGAAAATGGTTAGCAATGAGGATTTTCGGTGCAGCAAAATTTGCCAAAATGAACTCTCTGCATCTAAGACCAAAAAAAAACAGTGGTATTTGGTAAAAGAGCAGTGACTTCTTCGACTATACGCATTAGATGATGAGGCCTTTTTTAGTGCTTTGTTCAAATACTGTGGATCAGTACATATTCTGATGTCATCTGAGCTTTTATTATGAACTACTACCATGGAAGATACCCATTCAGGTGGTTCATCAACTGGACAAATCACACCTTGCTGTACCATTTTATCTAGCTCAGCTTTGATGTGCATAACTACTGGAACTTTCTGGGCTGGCCTGACAACTGGGCTGACTTCAGGGTCTAACTTCATGGAGTACACAACTGAGAGTTTGCCTAGGTTGTCTTCGAAAAGATCAGCATAGGTAGAGAAAATAGACTGGGTGAAATTAGAACAGTGGTCTTCAAGCTTACATGGTGCACTTCTTTATTACATGAAAGTAGTCCCATTTTCAAACCGTCTTTGAGACCTAATAATGATTGTACGTACCTTTTGACTATGTAAAATTGCAAGTCACAGCTGTTGCAGAGTAACATGAAAGTAGTACTGAACCTTCAGTCTGAATTTCTTCACCACCATAGAGCAACAAACTTCGCTCCTTGTGCCAAACCAAGCTTCTCACCAGCTCATACTCTAGTAAATGTTCATAGGTGTGTACTATGCTAATGGCCCTGGGGCCTTTATAAGCCTAGCCCATAGGATTAACCTGGAATTGTGCCACCCGTAGTTGGTTCTCAGTGCCTGTCTTGAGTAGAGCCACTAGAGTTATCCCTGGGGTGAATTTTCTATTTTGCATCCACTCATCAAGATTCCTTTTGAAAAGGGCCAGTGAGGTGCTCTGTTTTACATTTATGGGAAGTCTATTCCTTACATGTATGGGAAGTCATAACATTGCAGTTTGAACCTATGTCATCTTTGAGCTCTATGGGTTTTCCATTTATCTGAACAGTACAAAATACTTCATTCTTTGCCCATAAATCTACTGCATTGACTGTCTCGTTAAGCACAGTCACACCATCAACATAAAAAGTAGGGTCACAGCTTCCTAATTTATCAGCTTATCTCTTTGAATGTTCTCTTAATAAAAGAATGATCTTTATTTGATTTACAAAACATTTGGAAATGGTTCCACTTATTGCATTTGTGGCATTGCTGACAAAACATAATGCAGTTTTCTCTCTTAGGTTCATGATTTGCACCACAGTTATGACATTTGACTATGAAACTGGGTATAGGCACATTTTTTGAATTTGCTGAGTCACTCTTGTGCTTCTCAGAGACTGTGCGCACTCTAGAATTTGCTAGAAGAGCTCAGGGTTTCTCAGTGAGTGTTGCAGGGCTTTACAGTTCCTGCCATATGCTTGGACCCATTTCTTTTAACCATGTGCTGGATACTGTCAACATGAACACCAGAAAATACTGGAAGCATGCATTTCTCATTTGTAAGCATGTCTGTGTGCTTTTCTTTGAGCTTGTATGTCTGACAAATCTCAATGGCCTTATTCAAAGTTAAATCACTATCACGCAGAAAAATATTTCTCAGAGCATCATCTTTAATACCATACACAGGTCCGTCTTTTATTAACTCACCCCTTAAATCACCAAATCTGCATGTTTTAGCTTTCTTTGTGTAAAATAAGTGCTTTTCTATTTTAACATTTATTTGAGGGTTGCACATTTCTCTAAATTTACGTTTTAAGCACTCTGGGTCTTCCCTTGACTCAGCTGGTACAACTACATGACGGTTTTCCCCCTCTCCTGCAATCACAGCAGGTACATACACAAACGAACGCTCTTTCTACGGCTTCTGAACCAGCTAAATTAAGCAGAATAAATGCTTTTGTACATCATCTTTATCAGAAAATGCAGCTTGTATGAAAATGTATTCTTCAAACACTCTCCAATTCTCGGCAATATTATTATCAAAGACAAGAGGAGCTGGTTTTCGAAATCCATCTGCCATGCCAACAAAGTATGCCCAAACAGACACAAAATATTGCCATTATGTACGAACATGCACACACATTCCGTATTTTAATATTCAAATGCACAGTAAACTCTTTGAAGTACTGTACTTTGCAAAATATGCTTTGAAATGGCTCTATTTTGTGAAATAACTATACTGTAATACTGCACAAACATGCAAACTCTCTGTATACTTTGGATACATTTGAATAGCTTTAATGCAAAAAAGTATGTGATATGTGCTACTTAGGGAAAAAAATGCAGTTGTTTTCCTTATTTTGTTCATTTTCTGCGATTCTGACTTTATTCCAAATCTTTTCCATAGTTTGAATATTTTCTCAGTATGTTGCAGTTTTGGAAATTTTTGTTTACTTACAAATTCATTTAGTGCGTTCTGAGTGCTTTGTCTTATATTTTGAGTATAAGAAATCAATTAAATAAGCTTTGATACCTGAAATTCATTTCTGACCTGTTTTTGAGAGTTAAATGTGCAATGGGGATGATCCACAGCTCTGTATTCCTCCATCTTTAACTGAGTGCCTTCTAGGTCTGGAATCTGGATCCCATTCTGACACCATGTTGCTCATCCTGTTTCCCATTAAAGATGAACAGGTGGGGTAGTTCGTCTATATGCTTTATTACAGAGAAACACATCAGGATGGATAGCAGCAGTACAAAATATAAAACTGATTAACTGATACTACACAGAAACACATGGTTACATCTCAACAGCTTACTACAGAGTGGCAATCCACATGCTCAGTATTTCTACACTTGCACAAGCCCTTAGAAAACTTCTTAAAGGTATATGTGCATATTGATCTGCACAGAGGATATTTCTTTTTCTTTTTACAAGTTCCCTAATAGAAAAGAAAATGTCTCCCTGATGTTCCACCCAATCAGAGGGAGTTGGCAGCTTTAGAAATTCAAAAGGTACTGGACAACAGAGTCATCCAAGAGGTGCCCCAGACCAAATATGATACGGAATTTATTCAAGGTTCTTTTTAGTGCCAAACAAAACCTATATTGGATCTCTTGTCATCTGAACCTGTTTGTAAAGAATTCCTGATGGTCACTGTTCAGTCATTTCTACCTGTCCTACAAAAAGATGACTGGATGTGCTTTCTCAGTCTTTAAGATGTGTACTATCGCATTGAAATGGGCAGGTGCACTTGAAGATACCTATGCTTCCAGCTGGGAGCCAGTTATTAACATTTCAGAGCCCTGCCGTTTGGTCTCACCACAGCCCCCCTCCATGATGTTCAAATGTATGGCAATGGTACCCGCTCATCTAAGACTGGGCGGATTCAGAGTGTTTACTTATTTAGACTGGCTCCTTACTGCACTGACCAGGCATCTTCTGGAAAGGACCAGGGATTACTTACTCCAGTTATCTCAATCTCTGGGAATTATGATCAATCTGGCCAAGTCACAACTTCAATCAGTTTGTCTTGGAGTTTATAGGGGCTCATCTAGTTGCAGTCAATTGTCTTGCTCTTCTGCCCTAATGCAGTCAGTTGTCTTGCTCTTCTGCCCCAAAACAGTCATTACTTTGAAATTGCATGTCAGAAAGGTTCTTTCCTCATCCTTCTCCACCAGGAAGAACGGCACTGAAAGCCCTAGGGTTGATGGCTGCCACAATAACTGTAACACCCACTGCGGATCTTCATATGAGAATTCTTCGGTGGACTCTACCAGTGCAGTAGTCTTTTCATCGACATCCCTTATGACATCCTATAAAGTTATTTCAGATTTTCAGAAAGTCCCTGCTGAGGTGGATACACTCCAAAGAGATTTGTCAGGGGTGTCCATGTATTCTGCCTTACCAGAATGCCCCATTGACCATGGATGCCTCCCAGTTGGGGTGAGGTGGGGCATTAATTGGGACGGGATTGTTCAAGGCATGTGGTCCCCAGCAGAGACCCATTTGCATATAAATGTCCTAGAGATGAGAGGAGGGCTTCTGGCATTGCAGGCCCTTCAGAGTTCTTGTCCACTAGGAATGATTGCTTTTCAAGCAGACAATACATCATTAGTCTAGTACATCAGCAAGTAAGGGGTAACCAGAGCCTAACCCTTATGCTGAGAAGCAGTGAGAGTTTGGCAATAGGTGATCCTTCCAACCGCATTCTTGTAGCAATGTACATACAGGGGAAGGCCAGTGTCTTAGCAGTCAAGCTCCGCATTCTGATGCCTCACAAGTGGTCTCAATCAGTGGCAAATATGATATCCCACAAAAGGGGTCCACTTTGATTTGATCTTTTCGCTTCTTCCCTCAACAACAAATGCAACAGGTTTTTTGCCCTAGTTCTCCCTCTGGGATAGTCAACAAGAGATGCTCAAGTCCATGTTTAGCCCTCCAGTCTCCTTTTTGCTTACCCTTCCCTGCCTTTGATACCCAAGTATCTTCAGAAAATGTTCCAGTTGAAGAGCAAAGTAATCCTCATTTCCTTCTACTGGCCTCATCACATGTGGTTTCCCTTCCTATGCCTCACCAAGTATGTCCTACTTGGACACTGGATTCCAGTCCAGATCTTATGTCGCACCCCTCAGGGGTGACTCATCTAGATATTACAAGCCTCAAGGTTACCGCACAGTTTCTTCAGTTCTTCAGTGATGGCTAGACATTCCAAGCTTTCCTCCCCAGTTCACCAAATACTTTTTTCATCTCACAGACCTTCAACTGAGAAGATTTATATGTGTAAAGGGAAAAGGTTTTCCTTCTGGGCTCATCAGAGCGATGTGGATCCTTTCACTGATCCACTGCCACCTATTTTAGATTTCTTTGCCTCCATTTTCAAAACTGGGTAAGTTTTTCCACCATCACAGTTCGGCTGGCAGCCATCTCCAACTACCATATCAGAGAGAATGCTTCTCTTATAGCATCATCCAAGTTATTCAAGGCCTTCCTAAAAGGTACATTTTTTACTTAGACCTCCAATTCGAGATCCTACTCCACCTTGGGATCTGACTTTGGTATTACAGACATTAGTATATCCACCATTTGAGCTACTGGCTGAAGTAGACCTTAAGTTTCTGTTTTGAAAAATGGTCTTTTTAGTGGCCATCATTTCAGCAAGAAGAGTATCAAGCACTCTTTAAAACCACCATATTTAACTTTTCACAAGGAAAGAGTTACCTTGCGTATTAATCGTTTTCTACCACAAGTGGCTTTTGAATAAAACATCAATCAAGTGATCAATTTACCAGTTTTCTTTCCCAAATTTGACAGTAAAGGAAAGTATACCCTTCATCAGTTAGATGTAAATAGGCAACTTCTCTTTTACCTTCATAAGACTAAGGAATTTAGAAAAACTGATCAATTTTGTCTGCCTTTCAAATAAAATGGGAAAGCCAGTTTCAAAAACTGCATTAACTAAATACATAACATATTGTATTTCCAATGTTTATTCATTGAGAGGCCTAACCTTGCCAAGATAACCAGTAGTTCTTTCATCCAGGTTTGTGACATCGGCTGCCTTTTTGGCTAGTTTCTATTGATGACATTTGTGCAGCTGCCACTTGGTTTAATGCTGATACCTTTATTTCTCATTGTAAATTGGATATCATCTCCAGAAACAGATCAGCATTTGGTTCTGTGGTTTTCCGGAACATCCTTCCATGAGGGCCACCCAAGGTTGCTACTACAGTAACTTAGGGACTCTGTCCTATTCATTGAGGAACAAATGAAAATGACAACATTGGATATAAAAGTTAAATACTCACCATAACTATGCATCTGTATTGTCCACTTTCATTCTTCCCCATCACCCCTTCCACCTTCTCCCTATCCATATCTTTGGGAGAGATCTAACAGAATTGTTAGGAACCATAGTTCCTGTTTGAGCTCCTGCTCTTTCAGCTATCACTTTTCTGTCATGGCTATGATGAGATGCTTTGTGAGGTAGCACAGTGGTCGGGTATTATGGGTAAGGAAGGAGCTCGAGAGTTGGATCCTAGAATCTAGAGAAAGGAAAGTGGCCGAGATGGGTCAGATGTTCAGATCTGAACCCATTTGTTGAGGAAGAATGAAAATGGACAGCACAGGTGCATAGTTATGGTGAATACACAACTTTTATTTAAAAGGTACAAGGGCAACCAGCTCAGTACAAAAATAAGTTTGAGATTATTGGAAGTGAACAAGAGGGTGTTTTCCTAATAGCCTAAATACTTCAATGCATATACTAGAACTGTGTAAGTTTTAGTTTTATTTAACGATGAGTGCACTTTTTCAAAACTAAAAGATAATATTTTATGAAAGCATACTTTTGCATGTCTATCTGGGATAGTTGTTCCTATCAGGAGGGTTAAACTGCATTATTTTAAGATGTACATCGTTTTTGTGTGTTTTAAGTTAATAGGTTATGGGGTTGTTCTGTGTGTGTGTGTGTGTGTGTGTGTGTGTGTGTGTGTGTGTGTGTGTGTGTGTGTGTGTGTGTGTTTTGATGGTTTTCTCTAAAACAGGAAACCCTGAAAAATGTGACATAAGATCCAGTGGAGACAACAACAAACAACTGTATAAATGATCAACCTGCAAAACATTAGGGTATGCGTGTAACACGAAATTTGGAAACAGACATTTAAAAAAGCTATCATGTATAATAGGTGGGAATAACTTATCATAATGGCTATTCTGTCCGTATTATTTTGGAATGTAAATGGTCTGACAGGTGTAGACAATATGGTAAGTGTATTGAATTATATTAAAAATGAAAAATGCAAATAGCAATGCTGCAAGAGACCCACATTTAGAAATAAATGAACATATGCATTTGATAGAGAAAGGATTTCAGGATGGATAATCAGCAGACTTATTAGGGACAAAGGAAAAGGGGAATAATTATACTACTTGCTAGAGGGGCTCCTGTACTGATGAAGAATGAAAAAAAAGATAATGATGGATTTGTAGCAATAAGGGGCTGATAACAATGGAGGTAGATTATATTGGCATCTAGTTATATTCCACATAAAACTGCTGTTATGGCGCTTAAGAAAATTTGGGGAGAAATGCTTGTCTTTCTGTAGGGAATATTGTTTTTAGAAATGTATGAAAATATTTGGTATTTAAGAGGTAAATTCAGTAGTAGGACCTGAGAGAGAGGGATTTACGTATTCCCCAAAGTACAATAACTTGAATATCTAAACCAAAATTGTATTTCACAGGAAACATATGCATTTAATTGAAAGCTTTGACATGCATCCAGTACCTATCTATGATCATACGCCAATAAAAACTGAGATAAAAATTAAGTAAAAATTATACGCCTGCACATCCCACCTACCTGTTAAAAAGAGATGAATTTAAGGACATAGTAGTTGAAATTATTTCTTCAGAAGTTATCGCTGGTGAGTGACTTTAAAATGAAAAAGGAGTTTAAAAGTCAGAGAAACAAAAGATAGTTAAGTTGTAACAACTTATTTAGAGAGGCTGACAAAGGTTAATGTATTTAGGAATAAGAGGAATTTAACAGAGTAAGAAAAGGCAACTGCAGAGTGCTAAAGAGAAATTAAGAGTATCCAGATAATATGCATAAGTTTAGAAAGATTGCTATTAAGTAACTGTTTTTTGATAACTACAGAGCACAAAAATGTTTAGCACAACTTAGGCAACAGAAAGTAGAAAGTTTTGCCACCAGATTTAAGGAGCCTATAACAAGAAAAATAACCAGAGATCCTGTAGTAGTATTAAAGATGTTTTGGAAATTTTATGAAATTTGTATAAAGCAGAGAAATGTGGAAATCCATAAATATTTCCATTTATGCTCTTTCTTGAAGAGTTAATTATGCCAAGGTTAGAGGTAGATGAGGCTCAACAATTAAGAGTTAAGATAGGAGATAGTGAGATAAAAACAGTGATGTATGAACAATCTGCAGGAAAGTCTTCAAGAACAGATGGTATTCCTTTGAAAGTTTGGAAGACTGGTGGGACAAAAGTGATAAAAGACCTGGAAGGTTTTGCTTAACAGTATTTTTAAAGGAAAGGGAAGGACCAACATCTGGAAGAAAGATTATGATTATAAAAGTGTTTGTAATAACTAAAAAAATTGGCAAAGATGTTGCCTAATTTGATAGAGATGGATCAATGTAATTTTTGTGCAGGGAAGGCAAACATTTGACAACATTAATGGAACAACAGACATGTCAAACAGAGCATCTCACTGGCCCTCTTCAAGGGAAATCTTGAGTGGATGGGAAATAGAAAATCCACCCCATGGGGTCACTCCAGTGGCTCTACTCGACAGAGGCATAGGAAACTAAGGTCGGGTGGCACGTTGCCAGGTTAATCCTATGGGCTAGGCTTGTAAAGGCTCTAGGGCCATTAGCCTAGTACACACCTATGAACTATTTTGATCCAGAGGGAATGTAAGGAAATATCACTGCTGCTGAGTCTAGATACAAAGAAAGTATTCAACAGAGTAAGCAGGAATTTTGAGAAGGGCACCGGAAGCATTTTGCATTCCTTAATGCAATCATAAGATTAATTGATCAGAGGCAAGAGTTAAATAAAGCGGGGAACATGTCTGTCTAACTTGTGTCTGAACAGAGGATCCAGGCAGATTAGTGTCCTCTTTCCCCTTTATTTGCTTTATATTTAGAACCACCAGCAAAAAAAAATTAGGGACTCAGAAATTCAAGGATATAATTGGTGTGGTAATCAAGAAAAGTTGTCTTTTTTGCAGTGTATTATTTTGAACTTGATAAAAAATGGAAAGGGATATCTCAGTGTAGTGGAACATTTTGAGACCTTTTCAAGTTTTTTCAGGATAGAAAATTAATGAAGAAAAAACAAAGTAGAAATTATGTACCCACACGTGAATTGATTCAGCAATATCCGTATTTATGTGGGAATAAGTATTTAGGAGTATTGATTAAAAGCTTCTGTTACAGCAACCAAGGATGTGTAGGAAGAGACTAAATAAAAGACCATTCAAAAATTGAAAAACTAGAAGCTGTTGTTTATGGATATTAATAGCAAGATGCATGCAGTGAAAATGGTTTTAATCACTTTACTTTTATAAATAGGTCAGTCATATTTGCATCAACCAGAGAAGTGGATAGTAATTTGTAAAGAGATAAGGGAATTTTTCTAGTAGGGGAAGAGGACAGGGGTCAAGTGGGATAAGTTGAGTCTTCCAATAGAACATGGTGGTTTAGTATTACCAGATTAAAAATGATATCTTAGAACTACACAATTAAGGCTGATATATGTGTAACATAAGCAGAAATCTATAATTCAAAGTGGAAAGGGACGATGATGAAATGAGGGAAAAACTCAAGAGATAAAGACAGTAGGATTTAGAATTCCCATACTTAAGGAGAATAACAGCCATATGGAATATTATATTCATAAAGTGGCAGAAAGTATTGTAGGAACTAAACCAACACGAGAATGGAGAAAGGAGATTTTGCTGATAGGGATGACTGCAGTTAGGGATGCAGAGAAGAGGCAAGAGAGGGATGGAATTTACTGGAGAAAACTTGTCAAAGTTACCAAGGTATTGGAAGCAAATAACTATAGAGGGGAAGGTAAAGTAGGAGGAGGACAAGAAGATATTTTGACCGCAGATTAGAGACTGCCTTCCCTATCAGGGTTTGATATTGGAGAATAGGCAGAGAAAGGGATAAGGGGAATCCTAAGTGAAAAACCTGCTCTGGCAGTGTTTTTAGTTTAGTTTAGAACAGAAGCTGCTATTAAAGGTATAATTAGTAGGGCTTATAAAATATTGCACAGTAGCTATAGGAATCAATCAAGAGTAGGTTAGAAAAGATTGGAAACCGAGATTAGATAAGCAGTTGACAAGACATCAGTTGGAGGATGTATGTATGGCTGCCAGGTATGAAACAAAGTATAGAAGATTTAAGATTTTTGCTTGTAAGTGTTTGCGTAGGTATTGTTATACCACAAGCAGACTCCAAAGAATTTTTCCTCTGATAGATGACAAATGTTGAATGTGTGATGGGGAAGAAGTAGTTGTGAATATGTTTTTGGAGTGTAATAAGCTGGCAGACTTTAAATTTCCCACACAGTACTCTTGTCAGAATCACTGGGCGAGTAAACTGGTGTAACTAAGAAAATTATTCTATTGAGCCAGGTCACAGGATTTGAATTGCCTAGAGATGGTAAGGACTCGAATTTCATTCTGGAGGCTATCAAAAAAAAAAAAAAATTACGAGAAAATGAAAATAAGTCTAAACCAACTGTGTCTGAAGTATTGAGTATTTTAACAGAGGTAAGAGAACTGGATCTTTAGAAAAGGGTAGAAGCAAATTACATAGAAATAAATGAAAACTGTGAAAATAATACTTACAGAATAATGTTCAGGAGGAGGAGTGAGGTTTAAGGGAAGGCAGGAATTCAGCAATTTATGTAATGTTGGACTGATTCATTATACATCACCTATGCTCTTTTGTATAACTGTGTAACCTCAAACAGGTTAATATTTTTTTTATATAAATGTTACGTCTCCCTATGTCTTTTTTTTTTTGCTCCAAAAATCTTTATTAAATTTACACATATGACAAAGGTAATCTTATATTTATGTAAATGAAAAACATACAAAATTATATAACTTTAGTTGTAAACGGTTTATATCACAGGCACCATTGAAACAACTGTAGCTGTAAACATTATACATCATGTATAAACCATCCAGTCATTGTCAGTTATGCATTATATGACTCATTAAAATTCTCCCTCTTAAACCTCATTCCTCCTCTACATATATATTTCCCACAATTCCCATTTTTCCTACGTAGTTTGCTCCTTCCCTTTTTTAAAGATCCCACTTCCAGTTGTTTTATCTCTGTTAATTCACTACATCTAGTAAAGTTGGTCTAGACTTTGATTTCCATTTTCTAGTAATTGCTTTTTTGGCAGCCACGATAATTAGACTCAGCAAGACTTTACTATGTCTCGGCAATTCTAATTCTGTAGCATAACTCAAAAAAATCATCTCCCCATTCAGTCCAACCCATTCACCCAGGATCTCGGACAGAGCGGTCCGCAGGGAATCCCAAAAGTCCACCAGTTCATTACACTCCCAAAAAATATGTTCACAGCTACCTTTTTCTTGCCTGTCACACCTCCAACATTTGCTGTCCACCTGAGGAAAAATTCTTTAGACTCTGCTTGGGGTATAAAAATACATATATAAACATTTCCAGGCAAAGATCCTAAATCTTCTAGACTTTGTTGCATATTTGGGAGATATACATGTATCCCCCATTGTCTGTTTGTGAATTGCTTATCCAGTCTCTCTTCCCAATCCTTTCTCAGCTCTGCTGATTGATTCTTATTATTATCATGCAATATTTTATATGCTTTACTAATTATTCCTTTTTTAATGGCAACATCTGTTACAAATTCTTTTAAAAACTCTACCATTGTTGGTCTTTCATTTAAGAGACCCCTATTTCTTTCTCTTTGCCCATGCTCTGATACCAATCCTTGATTGGGAAGGCAATCTCTAACCTGCAGTCCAAATAAATTCTTGGCCTCTTCCCATTCTATTACCTTTCCCTTTCTAGTCATTTGCTCCCAATACCTTGGTTCCTGTGCCATTTCTCCAATAAATTCCAGCCCCTCGCCTGTTCTCTACATCCCTGACCACAGTCAGCCCTATAGGCAAAATCTATTTTCACCATTCTCATGCTGGTTTGGTTCTTAAAATACTCCCTGCTATTTTATGAATATAATACTCTGTATGATTTTGATTGCTCTCCTTAAGAGTCTGCATCCAAAATCCCAATATCTCTTTATTTCTTGTGCTTCCTCCCTGTGTCAGCATCATTCCTTTCCACTTTGAATTATAGTTTTCTGCTTGTGTTATGTATAAGAGCCTTAACTGTGTTGCTGTAAAACACCCCCCTCAAATTAGGTAATTCTAGTCCCGTCCGCCTATGTCTTAAGTGATAATTTAATAAAGGTGTTAATCAAAACAAAGATTGGGAAGAGGCCTGGAAAAGCAATTTGCAAATGAACAGTAAGAAGACATTTGTATGGCTGCTGGGTATGCAGCAACATTGCAAAGGTTTAGGATTTTTGCTTGGAAGTATTTGCATAGGTATTTTATTCTCCAAGCAGTCTTCAGATGATTTTTCCCAAGGTAGACAGCAAATGCTGGATGTGTGGTGGGAAAGAGAGAGGTAACTGGACACATGTTTTTTGGGGAATATAATGAATTGACAGACTTTAAGTACTCAGTACAGAGTACATTGTCAGAAAAGCTGAGAGAGCAAATAGTTGTAACTAAGCAAATGATTCTTTTGAGCTGGGATACTGAGTAGCCAGCCATATTAAAGCTAGTGGCTGCCAAAAAGCCATTACTAGAAAATAGAGATTAAAGTCTAAAAGCAAGTGGAGCTGAAATACTGAATGCTTTAAAGGAGGTAAATGAACTAGAGATTGGATTTTTCAAAATGGAAAGAAGAAATTACGTAGAAATAAATGGGTTTGTGGAAACAATACATGCCAGAATAATGTTCAGGAGAAGAAGTGAAGTTTAAGGGATGGCATGAATTTGCCAGTTTGAGAAACGTTAGAGTAAATACTTGTTAAATGTATACTGCATGGAAGCATTGAGAAATATCACCATGTTTTTTTTCTAGTAGTATGTTTACCTGTGTCACTTTTGCAATTGTAATTTAATAAAGGTGTATATACCCTTATTTAGATCTCACCTAGGCTTCCCTAAAAGGCAATTTTTTACAGAATTTTCAGCACAGATCTATTTCTTTGCTTAGGTTTCACTCTAAACCCGAATAATTTCATTTTATGGCATTCACAAGATCTATTTTTTCTAGGATGCCAACTAAACACTGTTTGCATGATTGCATTCTTTAGAAATTATCATTGGGGGGGGGAGCAGGTGTCCTGGGATGTATGCCTTCATACATGCACCTTTTTTCTGACTGCATATGAGGAAGATTCAGTGGTACATCAAGTCAATTTGGGTACAACATTGCCCCCCTTTGAACATCTCAAGTCCTGTCTTGTCCTTCATGAAGAGAGAATTCCTACTGGATCAACCAGATATCACTTAAGTTGGGGAATGCCTTTTCTGCTTCTCACTTCGCTTCAGAAAGACTCCACAGGTATGGCCTTTGTAGCCTGTTTTGTGCACAAAATCTAATTATCCTGCAAAACAAGATGCAAACATATGAATATCAAGGAAATGAAAGCACTGATTTTTTTCTTTAATCTCATCACCTCTTCAGGGACCCTTATAATTCTGACGGATACCACAGTCATGTGGGTATATAAGTAAACAAGGAGGGACAAAATCTTATCTCTGCACATTAGCTATGTGAGTGTGGGAGACTGGTGTCCATCACAGTTTTGTTCTTACAAGCAATTTGCATTCCATTACAGATGAACTCCATGACAGATTGTGTAAGCAGATCCAAAGCAGACCCACAAGAATGGATGTTTGAGGTCATCCTGCACATTCTTCATCAGTGGGGGGTGTGAGCCGATCCAAGATAGATCCACAATAATTGATGTTTGTGGTCATCCTGCAGATTATTCATCAGTGAGGGACTCTCCAAATAGACCTATGTGACTCCAATGTGAACAGACTGTTCTGCTCTAGGGTCTCATGCTTAGAAGCATGGAGAGTGAATACCTTGCCACTCTGTTGAAAAGGGAAATTCTTTTATCTATTGCTTCCCTTTCCCTAATTCCAAAAGTTTCTGAAATTTGGGAGCAGCCTACATTTTCTGTTGGTGACACACTTTTGGTCCAGACATTTGTTCTTTTTTCATCTATCCAAAGGTAGTCAGTACATTACCCCAGCAGAATGGACCTACTCGCATAACAAAGGGGCTGTTATTTGTCCAGACTTGAAAACTGTCCATCTGACCGCTTTTATAATAGTATTTTAATCAAACACAGGAAAGTAAAGAGTGCACCATGAGCTGTATCACACGTTGCAGTAAATCCCAATGAATTCTTCACATAAAGTAATAGATTCCAAAATGATAAATAAAAAAATCCACATTTATTTAGAACAAACAAAGAATAACTGCAGAGGATAAGCGCTTTCGCTGTGTCATAACGCTCATCAGACATAAAAACAATTAATCTGATAAATATACAATACAATGCATGATATGACATGTCAAATAAAAAAAAAAAAAAATAAAAAAAACAAAACATTATAAAAATGTTTAAAAGTAAAACCATAAATGTTATAGCTTGAGAAGGTCTAGAAGTTAAGAAATCTTTCATAGTAAATCTATCATTAAGCCCTCCAAGGCCTGAAGCTTCAAGATCCATTTATCTACTTTCTTTTCTGCTGCTTTCATCTTTATATAATCTAAAATCACATCAATACCAGGAACCAGAAGAAACAGGAACTTAAATATGTGTGTAGTGCTGGGTAGTGTGTTTCATTCATGTTGTTCTGGTCTGGTTTTTGGTATAAAGCATAATGCAACTTGCTTATACGTTCACGCGGGGATCTAGTACCCTATCCCTTGGAACTTGACAGGCTTGACAATCAGCTAGATATACTAGATTAGGTGATCTACAGGTGGCATGATGTTTGAAATATATATGATCTTGTGTTATATGATGTGTGTATGTGGAAGAATTAGCGATGTGTGCATTGATTGTGCAGGTTTGGCAGGCAAAAAAAGTGCCAGCCTTGTGAGTGTTGTTATTTTCGTGTAGTGTAAGCATCAACATAACATATAATGTCTAAAGAAAGCATGTTCTTTCTTGTAACTCTGTGGTACCTTGGTTATCTATCTATTTTAATACCTAATATCATCAATCAATTTAATGTTTATTGAAAATGTGAAGAATATGGTCATTTCTGTTAGTGTAAGGAATGACAATTCTGTTAGTGTTGGATGTGTATTCCAACCTCTGATGATCCAATTGAATATTGGGTCTGGTAATTATGGGGTCATCTCATGGGTTCTTTGGAATCCCTTCAGAGATAGCCTCGAGTACTAATTTCTTGTTATAATAAAATTTAATAAAAAATTAGCTACAAGCTTTTTTGTGTTTGGCTGTTTCTGCTGTTGATGTCAGCTTAACCCTTGTAGTTTGTTTGGTTCTTGATTCTATTTCTATAGATATGGTTCTGGCCCTCGATGTGTAGAGAAAGATTCCAACACAACTTTTCTGAAAAGCTCAGTGTCAAAGCCATGGTTGCCCAGTTGATGATGATCTTGATGTCCAAAAATCTATATCACTGGAATGATATTTACCAAAAACCAAGAAAATCTGTGGGACTTATTTAGATATTACAAAAACTAAAGTTGTTGACCGTTCCTCCCATAAAGAAACACACCATCAATCTCTTCATCAATATTGAAAGATTTCAGGAAAAAATGGAATCATCATCATCATCAAAATATGTGTTCATTGTGCCAACACAAATTTGTAAATAGGTTGGGCACATGGGTGCCCATCGCTACATACAGTTTGTAAAAAAAAATATTCATTCTGATAACATAATATTTTTTCTAAAACACAAAAAGGGAGAGGGACTCTCACACAATCTCAAGACAGACGTCATTACGCAATCCCATTGTATTGCTCTGACATACCCAATATGTTGAATAGAATAGACGTGAATAAGGATTTCACATCTAAAGTGACTAGTGTAAGGTATAAAGAAGAAAAAAGTGTGCAGTTAAAAAACTGCTATTAAGGAAAAATCAGTAGTATCCTTTAAAATATGTCTGACTTCAGAGACAATGGGGTTCAATCTCTTGTTGAGAGTTGAGATAAATCGGGTTCTGTCAGCCCCCCTCGACTGGACACAATGACACAAAGACGGAATCGAAAAGTTATCATGTATTTTCAGGAGCCTCGAATGATGGTATCAAAGGCTTATCAAAAAAAAAAAAAAAAGAATACAAGTTGTCAATCACAACATCAGATAGTAACAAATATTAAAGTATAATGTATATCTCTAATCAATGTGTTCAATTTAGTTAGAGTTAGAGGTAAATAAATATCACTATCAGCAAGCATAAGATGCATTTTTCATATCGAACTGTCCATTACTACAACAGCTCCCCTTTGTCCGCCCTTTGTCCGACACACAGTGTTGTCTCTCAAGCTGTTGAGAGCCTGTTTTTCAGGTGGTTGTCATTTAACTAACTTTCACTCAACACATCATTGTACACTCACATCATTGTATAACCACAATAAGTCCTTCAATTGCCTTAATGGGTGCTGTCTAAAGGGTTGCTGGTTCAACAGGTCTAAAACTATTAGTGGATTGTTCATCTTGTTTAGTTGATGCCGTGATAACAACTTCAATCATAGCAACAAGCAAGCTTGACATCCAAGGTACACAAGCGCACATGTAAACGAGTTGATAAAGCCGTCCTTGTTTGTGGACGAGTCTCAAAAAGATTCAAAACAAGTATTAGAAATGTCCCTAACAAAATTCAAAATAGTAATAAAATCTATAAAATCATTGGAACCAATCAATTTTTCTTCGCCATACATCATCTTGTTGATCATTTGTCGCCTTCTGTATTTTTCCTTTTGTTTGCCCTCACTTGTGTATTTTTTGTTTTGCCCAAGTCCTCCTCTCCTGAGGCAAGGGAAAAAGAAGGCAAACTCTACCTAAAGGCAAACCAAAGGCTTAATTCATTGTAAATAAATCTAACTGGCACGTTTGTATAATCTTAATGCATGTATCATGTGCACTCTTTGTGACATGTAGGGATTTGTCGTCGTATCTTGCGCCATCTGAGATGAGCCAATTGAGATACAATGTCAGTACCATAATTGTTTTGTTACAATAACAATTTGTGTTTGCTATGTGTTACACAGACGCTGTAGCTGTAGCTGTAGCTGTATTCTCCGATGACCTGGGACCTCGAATGTGGTGACAATAATGAATGATCTCAATGCTCGTGTTGTGGAGGACCTGGGCTGAAACTTGGGGTTTATTCTGCTTTTCAAATCTCGGTTGTATAGTTGTTCTTTTGGGAAAAAATGGAATCAATTACTAAAATTTAAATCCTCTCTGTAATTTATGTTTTTTGCATTTAGACTCCAAAATATGTTTATGCCAAAGACGTCATTGTTTTATGTGTTTATGTGTTTTGTTCTCAACAAGACAAGTCAAACAACACAGTGTTTATTTTTTCAATACTTTTTTTTTCACACTTCTCAGTGTCATAGTGTTCGTCATCAGGATACATATATATAGGAAGAGTTTTTCTATATATTTTTTTGCCACTTTGCTAGCGGTTGTTGGGAACCGCCGAAAGTCGGCATTTTTCTTCTCTCTGTTTTCCCATTGTGAACTAACCTGCTTCAAACTCCATGTTCCTCATCCTGCCATTTGCCGTATACGAGCTTTTGTGGAGTTTGTCTTGTTTTTTCCTTAGCATTGTAATTTCCATGTTGTTCCTTGTATGTTCCTTTCCTACGGGCGTTAAGATCTGATATGGTCAATTTATAATGGGTTGACTTCAAAGTCAACAAGTCCATCCAGATTAAAGAAGACATTAAGTAATTCAAGAAATCAATATACGTTCATAGGGTACAGAGTAAACAGTCCAGGAACGCCGAGCCATACAAAACGACAGTAAATCAAAAAACAAAAAATCACTCAAAGGGTGAAAAGAGGTGCCACACAAAAACAAAAGAAGACAAGAAAAAACCAAAGAAGCAATCACAAGTTAGTCAAAATGAGCAATAAATTAGTAAATAGAAATTCATATTTTAAATAACAACAAAATAAAAAAATAAAAATTTATTTTAAAACAAAGAATAACTTCAAAGGATAGAAATAAATCCAACACAAGGCAGACTTCATCACAACCTGCAGAAACAATGGCATAATGTCATTATCAATATTTATGTACAAATTGTTACAAATGAAAAAAAAAGGCAATAAAAAATAAAAAACATAAACATTGTTAAAAATGTTAAAAAAGGAAGCAAAAAATGTGTTAATAATGCTTGGTATAGAAAGTAAGAAAATCTTTCATTAAAAATCTATCTATGGCCTGAACTAATGGCCTCCATCTTCTTTCTTCTATCTTACTATATTTCTTATATTGCCATCTTCATTCATAACCTCATAATTCATCAACTTGGAACTTGTATGTGTGTGTGTATGCCAGCTCAGCTGTGTGTGCCTAGCTCAGTAGTGTGTTTCGGCAGGGCATTCAATGCTGTTTTGCTTAGCTCAACACGCATGGATCTAGCAGATCAAGACTTCAATTTAGTAGTCATCCCTGATGAGAATTTAGAACTACTAGATATCTACAGTAGATACTTATGATATGCTAATATATATGGCATGCTCGAATGTATATGATTGAATGGTGGAATGTGTATGTATGTGATGCATTGGATTGCAGGTGTTTACAACAGTGCGAGAGCGACAAGCACCCCATGTGCCCCCATGTACGTAAATTTGGTGTTGGCAATAATGGGAACATAATTTTGTGCAAAATTTGTTCCAACGTGATTCCAACAATCTGATTTACAATAATGACATAGATTTTGTGTTGTGTGTTGGGGGAGGACTTTCCAACAACTTTTGATTTTGTTAAATATCTAAATGCTGCCCACAGATTTTCTTGTTTTTGTTGTCCATCATTCCAGTTGAGTTGATTTTGATCTTGATAAGATCATCTCACCAACCATGGCTTTGACACACTGAGCTTTTTCAGAAGAGAGGTTTGAAAAACATCGTTTTACATCGAGTGTTACATCCAACATATTCACAGAAATATAGAAAGAAGAAAGTAAATCAAAAGGTTTATCGCAGACACAGACAGAAACAGAGCCTTCAAACAGCTTACCAACAACCTAAGAGAAATTTTATATATACAGGTTATAACAAAGGGTTATAACAAAAGAAGGCTATCGGCTTAGAACCAAAGAAACAAGACCCATGCTCAATAATTGCTCAATTATTGGAATACACTAGACCTGATCATCAGAGGTTGGAACACACATCCAAACAATTGAGAATTGTCATACACATTTTCAATAAACATAATTCACATTCAATGAATATGTAAATGTATTTTTGAATGAACAACTAATACCATAAATAAAGATTCTACAAGATTGATACCAGCTTAGACTTATATGCCAAGGAACAGACTACTATGTTAAGGACAGGTTAAGAACACACACAAACTCATGCACCACAACTCTGCAGGACTGCACTTTTGCACACAAATCAATTCTCAATATCGGCACCACATCCTACTACACACAGATCATACATATCCAATCATATATATTCAAACCACATCCCACCATCATATCCACATAGATCATATATCTAGCTATATGTCAAGCTCGATCATCCCCTAACTAGATCCTGAGTACTAGATTATCGCAGACCCGCATAAGGGAGGGATGAGTACTTATTACCTCATGCAACGATTAAACGCTCTGAATATAACACATACACACACTATTATTGACCTGC
Source organism: Protopterus annectens (assembly GCF_019279795.1). NCBI lineage: Eukaryota > Metazoa > Chordata > Ceratodontiformes > Protopteridae > Protopterus > Protopterus annectens. Next base: position 51,125,104 of record NC_056747.1, on the reverse strand, counting down.
CTGGCGAATTAGTTTTCTTTCCTTAATTAGGCAACACAAAATATAGACAGAGCATTAGGAAAGAAAAAGGAAAGAGAAAGTAAAAAAGTCTGCAAAGATGAAGCATGATAGATTTAGAAGAGAAGATTTAAGATCTAGTTTCTTAGCTTCTATTTCTCTTTTATTAGAACATTTTTATTTAAATCTTAACATTGTTAGCTTTATTTGTGTTTTTAAGGTTTATTCATTTTTTTTGTGTTACAGATGATTAATGATATGTTTTTTTGTTTTTTTATATTGTTTGAAGCTGCTCTGATGAACAATTGTATGACTATGTCTGAAGCGCTTTTGTCTATCCTCTTTAGGTATTTTTGTTGTTAATTTTTTTACGATTTTGTTTTTAATAGATTCTTCTGTGTTATTATGTGAAGAATTCATACTGATTTTTTTTTTTTATTATTCATTGCATGGTTTTTACTTTCCTGTGTTTGATTTTGCTTGTCTAAGGAGAGTGCTTCACCTGGCAGTGTGTTTTTTTCTTTTTGAATAGTATTTTAATGCCATTCAGGCACCTTTTTCTCTGAGGAAGTTCTTAAAAGTGTTGTAAGAGGCTAGAAAACCTGCTACAAGAAAGCCTTACATTTCCATATGGAAAGACTTTCAATTTGATGCCAAAACAAATTACGTCCCCTTATAAACTGAGCGTTCCTTTTATCCTTGCATACTTATCCAAGTTGCTGAACTCTGGATAGGTGCACACTTCCAGTAATACATTTGTCAGCAGTTTCTGCCTGTCTAGCTTTGGATCCTTCTGTTTTTTTTTTTGTTTTGTTTTTCACCATTTATGTCAGACAATTCCTAAAAAGGACCTTCACATCAAGCCCCCAAGAAAATCTATCCCTTCTCTTTGGGACCCGAATTGTGTACTGGAAAAGTTAACTCAGTCTCCCTTTGAAGTGATTTCTTTAAAATTTTGTACACACAAGACAGTTTTGTTGCCTTTTTCGTTCGGTAAGAGTCTCGAGTTACAATCTGTTATGGCTTCTCCTCCTCCTGATTTTTCATAAGGCTAGAGTTTCTATTAGGGCTAAATCATTAATGCCAAAAAAAAGTTGTAAATGAAATGCCTTTGAGCAAGTCAATCCATTTTGCTCTATTTTTCCTAATCCTCAAAACAAACAAATCTTTAATTTGTTAAATGTTCGCCGACAGCTTAGATTCTATTTAAAAAAAAAAAAAAAAAAAAACTTAAGTTGATCAGAAAATCAGATCAGTTGTTTAGTCTCTTATGAAGGCAAAACCAATATGTTTTCCATTTTCCAGATAGAATTCTGAATTCTCTTGCTATCTCTCTCTCGTATGTTTTGTGGGGAAACATCTTCATGGCTAGCCCAAAGATCATTATACTAGGGCTGTTGCTTCATCTGGTGCATTTGTCAATGTTCTGGACTCGAGAACCATTCACCTTTACAAAACACAAGATTGGTGTCTTTTCTCGGCTCAGAAGTGGTTTTGCCAGATCCATTCTTGACTGCAGCTCTATACTTCACGTCTCTTCCCAGTTAGATTTCCAAAGCTTAAGCTTTGGAAATCTTTCTGCTAGTCCGTAAGACTGCAACAATGATCAAACAGGGTACATAGTACAGTTCTAACATAACCGTAGATATCAGAATAGATAATTGTAGTATATCTACCCACCCTTTTTCCCTCTTTTTCCTTTCTTGTTCTTTGGCTAAGGTGGACCTAGCCCTTCTGTTCTCATCTCTGCAGACTCGAGTCTTATTCATTCTCTTGTCTTAGCCTCAGTCTTCTGTTTCTGGGGCAAGAAGGTGCTAAGGAACTTTACACCTGTATGTCCCTTATTTACTAGCATGCACATAAATAGGTCATGAGTCAGTGAAATGTCATGAGGAAGGCCCCCAAGTTTTGGTATATGCTTGGCAACAGACTTTCTGCTTTTGGGCAATACAGCAACAGTGATTTATTCGGACAGTACTGTTCTGGTAAGTCCTTACTCAGCTGTACTTTTCTACAAGATACCTCCAGCTGTTTCAAATGCTGCTACAACTGCAGTCACTACTGTCAGCATCTCTGAACAGTCAACACATTGCATAATTAGAAATCTGATGTCCTTTTCATTCTTCCTTAAAGTATGGGTTACAGATCCAACCTCGGATTCAACTCTGCCGCATACAGCAGACTTCCGGATCCAACTCTTGAGCTCCACCCTCTACCCATAATGCCACAGTCAGCTTGCAGTACCTCATATCTTGTATTCTGCATCCTTGCATGGTTGCAGATCCTCTGTCAGGAGCTTTGTCTCACTTAGAAAGTTTTGTGAGTAACAAGTATTAAAAAACTTCTTTAGAACTTCTCTTCTAATCTTTCCTCCCTCTCCTAATTGTAGAGTTTTTCGAGTTTTCTTTCATTTAGGTCTTTGCTCCCATTTTCTACCTTTGGGTAGTCTCCTTGCTGCAGCATTGTTGGTACCAGTCTTTCCTATTTCCTTTTCTCCTACCTTTTATATAGGGTACTGTTTCTGTCATTGCTCTTAGTTAATTACTTGTGAACTATGTAAAGGCACCAGAGACCAGCAGATGAAACACAACGAGAAACTTTATTCCAAGCCACAAACGAACACATAGCACATAAGTCATATAATAATGTTGAAAAACCAATTCCCCTTATTTTGTTTAAACTTCATCAGAGGGGAATTGGTTTTACGTTATTATATGACTGTTATGTGCTGTGCGTTTGTTTGTGGCTTGAAATAGTTTCTCGTGTTTGATCTGCTGGTCTCTGGTGCCTTTACATAGTTTACAAGTTTTGAATTTGGGCACTACAACCACTTTATTTTGGTTTCTTATTTGATTAATATGTATGTGAAAAAGTTGCCTTCTCTTCCTTTTACTTGTATAACTTGTTTTAGTTATTGCCGAGAAACCAATTGGCTTTAAAAAACATACTTCCTGTGGGCACAAAATTCCAAATTCTGATGCCCAGAGGGAATATGTTTAGTGTCTAGGAGTGGCACACCCGAATATTGATTGCACTGTCTGTGCTGCATTTAACTCCAGCGCAATTTTGGACAGAAGAAATAAATGAGTCCTTAAGGACATGCTGCCCAGTCTTCTTTTTCTTCGTCAGATGCTCAGACTCCAAGTAACCATTTTAAACCTTCTTCGGAAACCAAGGATACTCAAAAGAGATCCCCTACACATTCTCCAAATACCTTGACTTCCAACTTCTTCAGATTTTTTGAGGAGACTCCTACGAACTTTGAATCCAACTTTATTGGATTCTAAATCCTCAGATCTAACTGTCATACTGACAAAATCTCCAAAACAACATTCTGATCCAAAATCTCATATCTGACCATTACATTGCTGAAATCTTCTCAAACTCGCTCACGTGGGTTCACAATGGACTTTATTATCTCCTTATCTGCATTGAGGAGAGAATCTAGACCACAGTCAACAACCTCGTCTATCAGATCCTCCAGAAGTGTTTCTGATGCTGATGTGGATAGCTTGATGAGGAAATTCCTCAGCTCAGATTCAGAAAGGGTAATTCCAGCTCCATTTCCCATCAGATCCATGAGCCTTCCTTCCACTTCCCATGTAATGATTTCTCCTTCTCCGATCCATACCACAGCTTCGGAGCAGTCAGATCTGAGAGCCCCAAGACAGTCAGTATCTGATCCAGATATAGCTAGATCTTTGACTCTGATCTCCCTGACTAGTTCCTCTCCTATCCCCTTGGATTGGGAAGAGCCACAGAGCTGAAGTATCAGCACCAGATCTGGAGGGCCAGGGTATACTCCAGTATTGTCTGAGCCATCTTTGCCTCTCTCAGCTTTGTCGTTATTTAGTTCGGGTCCATTTCATTCCTTGAGGCATGGATTGGGCAGGCTTGACACTTGGCTACTTCAGGGGTTACAGCCCCAGTGCTGCCTGCCATGGCTAATCCTATTCATATGCCTTTAAGGTAGTGGAGAATGCTTTCTGTCGTCCAAGAGATCCAATTTCTCTCTCTTCTTTGGATCCTGCATCTCTTCCTCCTGTGAGTCCAAGCTCTGATCCCATCAGACCTACTTCACAGGGACAGCCGGTACCAACTAACATCCAGACGGTTCCCCTAGAGGAGCTTCCCCTCTGTTCAGATACCTGTCCAGAGCATCCTACCGAGGAGGTTCCCCAAAAAGAGAATGTGCAAAAGGAGGCACATAGATTCCCTTATGGAATCTCTCACAGAGTATACTGACTTTGATGAAGGGGAACAGTCCCCCAGGTCTTTACCAGATGACCTCTCATTTGGAGACATTCTAGAGAGCCTTAAGCAAAAGGATGGATGGTCTTCAGATACTCCTTCCCCAGGGGAGTCAGTTTTTCTGGAAGATTTTGGTTCCAGCCCATATACATCTTGGCTGACAGCCCAGACTGACAAGCTTATCGAACTAGTCTCTTGCTGGGGATAGAAGGAACCAGACTCTGAACCATTTCCCTGATGCCCAAACAAAATTTTGGCACTGCCAAAAGACAGACACCATTTCCGCAAAGGAGCCCCTTTTGGTGGTATGTGCAGATCAGAGTGAAAGTGATGTGTGCTGTAGCTTTAAGAAGCATGTCAAGGCTGTACGTGCATGTATAAATTCCAGATGTGCAATCCCTAGTGCCATCTTGTAAGAGCAGCAAGTTAAAGTCGGTAATCTTCTATAGTGATGCATTTGTATAAAATAAAGCTGCTGGAACAGAACCAGCGAAGACTCTTCTATTGTGTCCAAAGTAGGATAGTGACAGTTTGGTTCCAGTGACCACCACAAAAAAGGAGCTAGTGTTGCACAGCTCCTCTGTCCATCCCCCTAATAGAGTCAAGGGCATTGGACAGATTGGGGAAGCACATATTTGCTTCAGAAACCTTTGCCTTGAGTCTCCTGAATTATTTAGTGCACTTCATGAGACTGTAGAGGAATTTGACCAAGGAACTCTCCAAATTGGAATCCATGTCTGTGGAGGACTATAAGAGATCCTCTTCACAACTGGCCTCTTGGTTATCCATTTCAAATGCATCCATGAGGTCAATATCCCATGCTGCAGAGAGTACCCCATAGGCTTATGATTCAAGCATTGCCATTAGGAGACATGCCTGGACGCAGTTATGTAATTTACTGAGCCTTTCAAGCCTTCTTTCGTCAATGCTCCTTTTGATGGAATGCCCTCGTTTGGTCCTTCAGTGAAAGAAACGTTTTCCCACAGTGAACAAGAAGGAAAGACCCTGTCTGCCTTAGAGATTCACTTTTCTACCCCTCAATGATCCTTTTCCTGGAATCAGAGAGGAGGCAAGAAAATGTGGTTCTGTAAATCCCAGGGATTTTTCCCGGATGCAGAGTCTGTTCAAATAAAAGATGCTGTCCTTATGGCAGAGGAGACCCGCAAAACCAGGGTTTCCAAGATTCCTTTCTGGGTGGACCCTTTCGGCATTCTTGAAGGGTTGCCTGACTGCTCAACTCTGGAGGCAGTTAGGGGGAGCTTGTCCTTGCACCCAGATGCCTAGGTTTGTATAACAAAAGATTCTGGGGCGCTAAAAATAATCTCCAGCGGTTATTTCATACCATTTTTCTCCTAGTCAAAAGAAGAAAACTTCCTGAAGTCCCAACCAGTCAGAGAAGCTGCAGCTCAGGAGATTCAAAAGCTGCTAGACAATAGTGATCCAAGAGGCTCCACCAGACCAGAGAGGATTCGGAACTTATTCAAGGTTCTTTAGTGTCCGAGACAAAAGGGGACCTGAGATCAATTTTGGATCTAAGTACCCTGAACCAATTTGTGAAGAAGTCAAAGTTCCAAATGGTCACAATTCAGTCCATCCTGCCCTTTTCGTGCAAGGATGATTGGATGTCCTGAATAGGTATTCAGGACGTGTGCTATCATGTCAAGGTGAACAGACAATCCCGAAGATATCTGCATTTTCCATTGGGAGCCAGTCATTATTAGTTCAGAGCCCTGCCCTTTGGTTTTAGCACAACCCCCAGGGTGTTTGCCAACTGTATGGCAGCGGTAAAGGAACAAAGGTGTTGGTAGCAAGTAACTAGAGAGGGAAGGGTAAGAGGATGGGAAGACGCCAAGAATTTATTTGAACTGCAGGTTAGAGGTTGCCTTCCCCATCAAGGATTGATATCAGAGTATAGGCAAAGAGAAAGAAATGGAGGGGAGTCCTAAATGAAAGGTTAGCACTGGTAGAGGTTTTAGTAGAATATAGAACAGAAATTGTTGTTAACAATGGAATAATTAGTAGATCATATAAAATATTGCATGATAACTATAAGAATCAGTCAGAAGAGATTAGAAAGATTGGATAAGCAATTCACAAAGAAACAGTGGAGGGATATATGTATTTTTCCCAAATATGCAACAAAATCTAGAAGATTTAGGATTCTTGCTTGGAAGTGTTTACATAGGTGTTTTTATAACCCAGCAGACTCCAGAGAATTTTTCCTCAGGTAGGCATCAAATATTGGAGATGTGATGGGAAGAAAGAGGTAATTGGGAGCTTATTTTCTAGGAGTGTAATGAGTTGGCAGACTTTAAAAATTCCCTGCAGACTACTCTTGTTAGAGGTACTGGGTGAGCAAACTGGTGTATCTAGCGAAATTATTTTTCTGAGCAATGGTACAGAATCGGGATTGACTAGACATAGTAAGGCCTTGCTGAGTCTAATTATGGTGGCTGCCAAAAAAAGCAACTACTAGAAATCTAGAAAAAAATGGGGATTGTGGTCACAATACATACAAGGGAGGAATGAAGTATAAAAGAAGGCAGGATTTAAATGAGCTATGTAATGTCTGACTGACAGTGAATTGATTGATTATAACTGATGTACAATGTTTGCAACTAAAATTGTCAGTATGGCTTGCTTTCATTTATATAAATATATGATTGCATGTGTTGTAAGTGATAATTTAATAAAGATTTGTTTTATTATTTAACAAGAAAAAGTGTACAACAGTGGTAGCAGCTCACCTGAGATTGCTGTGATTCCAAATGTTTCCATAGCTAGACAACTGACTCCTCACCTCCACAACCAGGCATCTCTTAGAACAGTCCAGGGACCATTTGCTCCAAATTTGTCAAAAACTAGGCATTTCAGTCAACATCTCCAAATCACAGCTACAACCAGTACAGAGCCTGAAGTTCATTGGTGCCCAATTGAACACAGTAAGTCAGATTGCTGCTGTTCCTACAAATTGTGTGGACACAGTCAAGTTCCTGGTACAGCAGATTCGGTTGTCCTATTCCCCCAGCCAGACTCCTCTTCAGGGTCTAGTTTCTATGGCAGTGGCCATAACCGGAGTTCCTATGGCACATTACTATATACATCATCTCCAATGGACTGTAGCTGTTCAGTGGTCAATTCTGCAGTATCCTCTATCTTTCCCAGTTAAACTTATTCAAGTATGCAAAAATTATCTCTGTTGTTGGATTCAGTCAGACGAGATTTATCTGGGCCGTCCTTTTATTCTGCCTCCTCCAGTGGCCACGGTGACCACAGACACCTCCCACTTGGGGTGGGAGGCATTTCTTGGGACAAACAGTCCAAGGCACATGACCCCCCCCCCCCCCAGAGACCAATTTGCACATTAATGTCCTAGAGATGAGAGTGGTTCTATTAGCATTGCAGGCCTTTCAAGATGTTCTTCCTCTGGGGACTATTGTGATACAACTGACAGGTCTGTGATCTGGTACATCAACTAACAAGAACACCCTTACCCCTCTTTGTCAAGAGGCAATGAGAATGTGGCAGCGGGTGATCTCCTACGACCTTTTTCTTATGGCAATGTACATTCAGTGGAAATCCAACATACTAAAGGGCAAACTCGGCAGGTCCGTTTTGTTACCGCATGAGTGGTCTCTCAATCAATCGGTGGTGGAAAAGATTTTCCATCATTGGGGTCAACTTTGCTGTGATATCTTTGCATCTCCCAGAAAAAAACAAGTGCAGTAGGTATTTTGCTCTAATCCTCCCTCACGGGAAGTCACCAAGAGATGATTTAGTGCACAGTTGTCCCACCGATCTCTATTATGCCTATCCCCTGTTACCTCTGATTCCAAAATTCTTTTACAGAAAGCACATCGGTTGAAGTGCTCAGTTATCCTCATTGCCCCTTCTGGCCTCGCCAAGTGTGGTTCCCCTTTCTTTGGTCTCATCTTCGAAATCTGCCATGGATACTGGACCCCTGTCTAGACTGTCTGTTGCATCCCTTGGGGATGAAGCATACCAATATCCCAGGCCTCAAACTAACTGCATGGTTTCTCCAATTCCATTAATGGCTAGACAGCCCAGGCTTTCCTCCCCGGTTCGATATATACTTTTAACTTCCCAGAAAATTTCTACAAAGATGATCTACAGGAGTAAATGAAAAAAGATTTTCAGTTTGGGCTGTTAAGAAGGAAGCTGACTCTTTCATTGCTCCTATATCTTTTGGTTCTGAAATTTCTAGCTTCTGTCTTTCAGGAAGATGCTAGGTTTTCCACAATCAAAGTACAATTAGCAGCCATATCAAATTTTCATTTGGGAGAAAATCTTCTGTGACATCCCCTCCTCTGGGCCAGTAATCGAGGAACTTGAATCCTTGCCACTGACACCAGTAAGGGACATTCACTTGGAACAAAAATAGATGCATACAGTATTTCCAGATGCAGTTCTCTGCATCAAGCACAATTTCCCTTAAGAGCACAGGGAACATACTCCATGCAGGCTCTGTTTCTCTCTGTCTCTCTCTAGGTCTCCAATAAGACTCCCCACTGACACAGTTGTAGAGTTGATTCCTCAGGTGAGTGTCCAAGTCCAGTCCTCTGTCACCCTCTCTGTGAAACCAGTGCTTTGTGTCCCTGCTCCAAGCAGCTGACACACACACACACACACACACACACACACACACACACACACACACACACTCTCTCTCTCTCTCTCTCTCTCTCTCTCTTTGAGATTTGATTTTCTCACACACACAGACACCTGGGAAAAGCTGGCACAGATTTACTAGCTATGCTCCCTCCTGCTCAGATTATTAGATAGTTAGACTGATACCAGACACTACAAAGCCAGTTACTCTAAGGCTCTTACAAGGGTGCCCAATTATACTGAGGAGTCACCAAACTGATATAAATACTCTCAAAGGTTAAAATATTCTCTAAAGGATCAGCCACAATTAAAACTTTAAATATATTTAATAATCAAACATGGAAATACAGAAAATCTATCTACAATAAACACCATATATGTTCATAGATTAGGCTAACTGCCCTTGTAGGCCATTTTAAGCCTAGCCAATTACCTTATGGAAAATTGAACCCTGCACATTGTGTCTATAAGGTAAATAGCTTAACTATTATACCAACTTGCCACTCCAATCCAGAGTTTCAGTGACAGGAAATTTTAAAATAGCACAGATTAATAGATTCACACAGATACAGAAAAACAGTGCTTAATTAATCTCACTATATTTTCTGACTGATCTTAAAGAATTACTATTCCCTGGTCATGTACTTGAGCAAGGCAAGATGAAGTAGGTGGAGGTTTCTTCTTTGTCAAGTTGCAAAAACAGACTGCTGTGAGACATCAGTCTCATCTGGTATTAAAACATCATTTTCATGATGGATTACAGAATGACATCACACACATCTGGCCATCTGACTCCTGGTTCTCATACTACCCCCCTTGGATAGAAACTGACAAGACTTAGCACATATGTGTCAGTAATACACACACAGACACAGACACACCCTGTTGCAACTTCTGGTAGTCATAAAACAATAAAACACTTCCACTCTTCCAACAGGAGCTAATAAACCATTATCTGGCACAGACATTTTGTCTCTGGATGCAATCAGAACTGTAAGATACAATGTTTCCGACCTAAATTAAGTAATTTAATTTCATACTAATTTTCAAAGTTAGCTGGAGCCAAGACTAACCTATTCTCTTCCAGTATATTCTCTTACAGTATTAGTTTCAGTAGTTATAATACAGTCTGAAATGCAAGTGTATTTCTTTTAGGTTCATAGGTAGGTACTAGGCTATCGGCCCTAGAGCCTATACAAGCCTAGCCAAAAAAGGTACCTTGGCTTTCGTCACCCAAGAAATTTTTTTTCCCGTGCCCCTGTCGAGCAGAGCCACAGAGGTGATCCCCGGGGTGAATTTCCTATTTCCCATCCAATCATCCAGCAGGACACACTGTTAGTATATTTTTAACATAAGCAGCTTTTCAGATACATTTTCAACACACACATCTGTACAAATCTGTTTGATATGCAAATGACATATAATTCTTTACAAAACTCCAGCTAGCTAAACTGGCATATGTTACACATCCACTGCCCTACTTCTCCTGGCATAGCTGGCAATACCTCACATCATCACTACTTCCTCCAAATTGTGCAAAGCTTTTCTAAAAGATACCTTCTTTCTTAGTCCTCCAGCAAAGGATCTTTCACTTCCTTGGGATTTGACATTCGTACTTCAGGGGTTTGACAGAACAACCCTTTGAACCTTTAGCCAAAAGTGATTTAAAATCTTTATCTTGGCAAAACAGCATTACTAGTAGCTATTAATCTGCAAGGAGAATTTCTGAACTCCAGGCTGCATCTTCCAGATCCCCTTGCATTGTTTTTCACAAAGACAGAGTTACTGTCCGAACCAATCCATCCTTCTTACCAGGAGTAGCCTCTGAATCAAATATCAGTCAAACAATTCATTTGCATGTCTTGTTCCTTAATTTTTCAAATAAGGGAAAGTATGTGCTGTTTCTTTTAGATGTACATCGACAACTACATTTTTATCTATACAGTACAAAGGATTTCAGGATAATAAACCAATTGTTTTTGTTTCTCACCTAAAAGACTGGGTCACCAGTTTCTAAAGTTATCCTGGCCAAATGGTTGCATTTCTTTTGTATACATTCAGTGGGGCCTTTCCCTATCAAAGCCCCCTAAGGCACATTCAACTAGATCCATGGCCACTTCTGCCTTCTGTTCTAGTACTTGCATTGATGGCATTTGTGCAGCAGCTACCTGTGGTCTAATGCTTATACATTTATTGCTCATTGCAAACCAGATTTGACGTCTAGAAGCAGAGCTGCTTTTGGTTCAGCATTTCTCTGGAATATAGAAACACACTAACTAACGAACTAAAACAAAATAACATTGCAGTGCAGACCGGCGACATAAATACTACTGAAGTATATCACAAATAAGTTGAGATTTAATCAAAGATTAGTGTTTTCATTCACCAAAATGGCTAGAACTTCATTAGATAAAATCACATAAGAAGAACAGGTTTATATAGCCTGCTACTAAAGTCTTGTGATAAATATCAAACTGCTGACTAAAAATACAAACACATTTTACTCAATACCGTTAAACACTCATTTTTTTGTATCATTTATTTATGTAAAGTATATATGCACAAGTATCTTTCCAGAGCTTTACGTTTCAAGAAGCAGTGAATAGAACAGTAATCATCAAGACCAGGAAATCTGTAGGCATTTAACCTCAGTTGCCACATCAATTCGTTTTTTTTTTTTTAACCATAAAGCCCAAGGGCTACCCCTTACGTCTTTAAAAACTTGATCAATAATTTTATATTTAAAACAATGTCCAGGGTTCAAATAAATATGCTTAGCTGGGTTTATATTAAATCAGCGAGCATTACATAAAGTGTGGGGGGGCTTTGCCCCCCCCCCCCACTTAAGTATACCAACTCCGAGGTCGCACTACAGTGACGAAAACGGCAAAGTAACTGAGGCAGCCAAGTGATTTCTTTCCCAGGGAAAGAAATTGCTTATATGCATTTCACTATTTTGCTGTTTCATGCTTTAAAATTCGATCAAGACGCATTCGAAGGATTGCATATTCGATTATATAATAGGAACCCGCTTAGCTACGGTATTATGTATGTTCAGCTTACTAATACTATACTGATGTTCATACACGTTCTTTGAATTTTCGTTCAGTTCTCCCTATGTAAAAACCTTTGCATACTTGGCACTTAGCCAAATATATCATTCCTTTAGAATCACAGTTAAATTTTCCATAATTCTGTATGCCCTATTCCTAATCAAAAAAATGCTGCCCATGTCAGTATACTTACAATAAGGGCAAGAACCACACTTAAACTTACTATACCTTTAGGTTTAGAAGTCTAAACCTAAAGATGCACACACTCAAGGCACTCCTCAGCATGGAGAAAATCGATATCTGTGCAGTAACAGAAACCTGGTTCAAAGCTCCAGAGAGCACCCCAGCATTATCAGGATATAATGCATACCACTCTTTTCTGCCCCAGAACTCTGACCGAAATACTAAAGGCGGGGGAGTATCCTTCTTTATCAAGGATACCCACACCTCTAGGTTAGTGGCACTGCATGAGGTGGAGGAGACCATCCAGGTGCAACTAACTGTAGGTAAAACCACTTTTCAGTTTATAGCTTGCTATAGATCACCTACCCTGACTCAGGACCCCCACTCGGCATTCCTGAGAACATTGCAAAACATAAAGGTCCAACCAAACACCATGATATTGGGGGACTTCAACTACCCAAACATTGACTGGGAAAACTACTCAAGCCCCAGCTCATTTGCTCAACGGTTCCTTGAGTTTATAAACTCAAATGCCCTGGAACAACTGGTTAACACACCCACTAGAGGGGACAACATATTGGACTTGGTCATCACCAACATGGGGGCCAAATGCTGTATACCTGAGGTAAACCCATCGCTGGTAAGATCAGACCATAAACTAATCACATTGGACATCCATATCCCGACCCCACCCCCGGTCAAGATAACCACTGTGAAAAATTTCTCCAAAGCAAACTTCACACTCCTCAAGACCGAGGTGGTAAGCTTCAAAGCACCAGAGCACATGGAAAATGAGACCTAAACAGCAGAATCCTTTACAACTGCACTCTATGAGCACCTGCTGAAATGCATGGATAGTGCCATCCCAAGTAAAATCAAGACTCATACCTCTAAAAACAGGAGACCAGTCTGGTGGACCCCTGCCATAAACTATACAACAGAAGGAGAAAACTATTGCACGAGAGGGAAAAATACCAAAAAGCAAGGGCATCCCTGATCGGTACTAGTAAGAAATTTAGATCCCTCATAAAATCATCTAAAGTCAGCTTTGAAAAGAGACTTGCCAAAGACTCTAAGGACAATCATAAGGCGTTCTTTAGCTACGTCAATAATCTAGGAGGCAACTCTCAGATATGCTCTGAGCTGGTGCAAAATGGCACAAAAATCACTGAACCCACAGACATAGCCAACATCCTGGCAGACAGGTTCAGTGCAAACATCACCCCCCTTTCCCCACCAAAAGATCCGGTGTCTATCCCAGAGGTATGCAATCCCCCGGACATCACAGACACACAGGTGAAAGCAGCTCTCGCCAAAGTAAAAAACACGGCATCAATGGGACCGGATGGCATCCCGGGCTGTGTATTACACAAACTCCAAAATGAACTAAACCCACACATAAATTCACTGTTCCAACTCAGCCTAACCACAGGTTATGTACCCAAAGAATGGCGTACAGCAACAGTGATCCCGCTCCACAAAGGTGGCGCCACAACGGATCCAGGGAACTATCGCCCCATAAGCTTGACCATCCTGGTCTGCAAGGCTACGGAGCACATTATTATGGATCTCATAAACAAAGACATTGGGAACCTCCAGACACTGGACACTACCCAATTCGGCTTCATTAAGGGCAGATCATGTCTCTTAAACCTGGTTGACTTCTTCGAGACAGTAACCAAAGCCATTGATGAGGGAAAGGTGGTCCACACAGCCTATCTGGACCTAGCAAAGGCCTTCGACACAATACCCCACTCTGGTATCATAAATAAACGTACTAGCCTAAATATTAACTCATATGTCACTAGATGGGTCGCAAACTGGCTCAAAGATAGAACTCACATGGTCAGAGTCATGGGTGCCATGTCCGACTCTAAGCAAGTTACAAGTGGTGTCCCACAGGGCTCAAGTCCTGGGTCCCCTCTTGTTCGGTATATACTTCTCTGAAGTACAGGCAAACATAGGAGGACTATGGCTTACCAAGTTTCGCAGATGACTGCAAACTAGGAGCCATAATCGACTCACCGGCTGACACAAGCATCCTCCAGAAGGGCCTTACGGAGACGGATACCTGGTGTCAGAACCATGGCCTCAAGCTAAATGCCAAAAAATGCATAGTCATCCCTTTTGGGAAAAACAAAGTGCCCACAAACTACAACATAGGAGGGAATCCACTAAGTACGGAAGAGGTAATTAGAGACCTGGGGACCCAAGTAGATAGTAACCTCACCTTTGACAATCACATTGCCAAAGTGGTTAGAAAAACCTTCTATATAGCCCACCTAATCACAAAAGGGTTCACATCTAGATCTAGAGAGGTCATCGTGCCCCTCTACTCATCACTGATTAGGCCCATAATTGAGTACAATGTCCCATTTGGGATGTACATCACTTGACACTTGCAACAGCTGGAGAGACCTTAGAAATACCTCACAAAGAGAATAGTGGGCCTCAAACAGATGCCCTATGCAGCACGACTTAAGAAACTCCAGCTCTACTCAGTTGCCTACCGCCTACTCAGAGGCGATCTCTGCCTGACATACAAGGCCATGTCTAACCCAGAATTGTTAGACATGCTCCATCTCAAGAAAAACAAATCCATTAGAGCTACACGTTCCAGGGACTTTAACCTTACACAACAATAAACAGGACATGCTGGAGGGATAGATTCATATCTCAAAGGCTTCCTTCGCTCTGGAATAGAATCCCAGTCAATGTTAGACAGAGCCCCTCACTGACCCCCTTCAAGAGAAATTTTGACGAGTGGATGGGAAATTGTAAATTTACTCCCGGGATCACTTCATTTGCCCTGCTGGACAGAGGCTCAGGAATCTAGCCTAAAAGGGTGGCGAAAGCCGACACATTCTGGCTAGGCTTGTAAATGCCCCAGGGCAGATAGCCTAGTACATACCTATGAACCTTATGTTAGGTTTAACGCATTTTTCCAAAATAAATTTTATATTTGGCCCTTTCTAAAAATTAATCTGGGACGATCACTTATTTTAACCCTAATCTTCTTCTTCTTTCGGCTTTTCCTGGTTAGGGGTCGCCACAGTGGATCACCTTGTCCACTCATGATTGGCAGTGGAGTTTTACGGTGTCGAGTTGCCAGCCCGGCTCCCAACCTTTCACAGAAGGCACACACACGCACAGATAGACTGATAGACTGAACCTAGGGCCAATTTAGAGTGTCCAATCTACCTACAGCATGTCTTTGGGATGTGGGAGGAAACCGGAGCACCCGGAGAAAACCCACGTGACCACAGGGAGGACATGCAGACTCCGTACAGAAGGCACCCCAGCCGAGGATCGAACCGGAGAACCTCTTGCTGTGAGGTGGCAATGCTAACCGCTGCACCACCGTGGTCGCCCCACTTATTTTATTTTAACCCTAATATTTGTATCAAATAAAATGGACCAGTTTTTCATGAGGATTTCCCTAAGAGAGCTGGAGTCAATGTTAAAAGCAGTAATAAAACTTACCCTATAAAGTAGATCAGTCGCATCCGGACAACCATCCAGAAATGCAGTTCTTTCATCCCCATCAGGCAACATAGGTGATAACTTGTTTCCAAGTTCGTTATTTCTAACAATATTCAAAATTGGTTTGAAATGGCCTGTTAACCTTTTATAATGTACTTCTTGAATTAATTCATCCACTAAACTCCAGGGATATTCCCCCTTTTATAGGTTCATAGGTTCATAGGTTTATACTAGGCTATCTGCCCTAAGGCATTTATAAGCCTAGCCCAAATTATTGTGGCTTACGCCACCCCTTATATGAAAAAATACTGTGCCCATTAGTTTGTTGTGCCTCTGTCCAGCAGTGACCCAGAGATGATTCCCGGGGTAAACCTACGATCTCCCATCCACAGGTCTAGATTTCTCTTGAACAGAGTCAGCGAGGTGCTCTGCCTCACATGGACCGGGATTTTATTCCACAGCATAGGGAGTCTCTGAGTGATAAATCTATCCCTCCAGCACGTCCTATTTATATCCGTGCTAAGGTTTAAGTCGCTTGCTCTAGTGGTTTTGGTGGATTTGGATTTTTGAGGTGGAGCATGTCCATTAATTCCGGGTTGGACATGGCCTTGTATGTCAGGCACATGTCACCTCTGAGCAGGCGGTATGCGACTGAATAGAGCTGGAGTTTCTTCAATCTGGCAGCATATGACAGATTTTGGAGTCCCTTTATCCTTTTGGTGAGGAACTTTTGGGGTCTCTCCAATTGCTGCAGATGTCGGGTGAGATACATCCCGAATGGGGCATTGTACTCGATCATTGGTCTGATAAGTGAAGAGTACAGGGGAACAATGACCTCACTAGATCTGGATGTGAATCCCTTCATGATCAGGTGGGCAATGTAGAAGGTCTTTCTAACCACTTTAGCAATGTGAGTGTCAAAAGAAAGGCCACTGTCAACCTGGGTCCCCAGGTCCCTGATAACCTCTTTTACAAAACGTACTCTTCAGGGTATTATTACACAACTAAACAATCCTCATCCAAAGAGGTCATTCTTGTGGCACAGACCAGCTGCTCTTTCACCACGGAACATTTCTGGTGAAAAGTGTTAAGAATAAGTACTTTTTCTAAAAAGTTTTGCAGTATATTTACTGTTAGGCCTATCTTTCACCAAGAATACATCAAGAAAGGAAATTGCTTCCGAGTCAAAGTGGGACGTGAATTCCAAAAAGGGGGTAGTGTTATTAATATAATCTAAAGAAACATTAATCGTATCTAACCCACCCTTTCAAATAGTAAAGATGTCATCTAGATAACGCATGTAACAGTAAATCTGGTCATAAACTGATGGATTTTTTATTAGGAATTCACGATCCCAATAGCCCATAATCATATTTGCAAAACTAGCGCTGCAGGGAGACCCCATTGCTACACTACTACTTTGTAAGTAATATTTACCCTCAGAAAGGATAAAGTTATTGCTATTGGCTGTACGTCCATCTTGTGTAATTATTTTATGTTTTGTCCTCTTGTGGGCAGCACACACGTGGCACCAGCTTAGGTTGTTTTTGTCCCTTGCTTACCTGCATTCTAATAGTTACCTCTTCCCCTTTATCTATTATTGCTACTCCCTCCCGCCCCTGGTTGACCTGAAGTCCCCCTCGTCTGCTAGCCTTACTATTGCTGCGACGTCCCACTTGCCTTGCCTTTTCTGTTTCCTCACTGTCTCTCCATTACCTTTCTGGCTATTGCACTCCTTTCTCTATTCCCCCACCTTATGATTCACCAAATGACTGTATCTTGAATATTTCTACTTACTTTCAAATACCCCTCTCAGTGTCCCTCTGTAAACTGTATATTTTCTTACTTATACCTTGTACCTATTATATTCTTGTTTACTGCCTCACCTTTCCATCTCTCTTTACCTAACTCTCCTATACTCACTGTTTAAACTATGTAGCATATGAAACTCGTAGTGTTTCAGCTTCCCTGCTAAGCTGATTGATTACGTTCTCTTCTCTAACTGTGTCTGCCCCGCTTCGCTCCCTTCCCTACCCCCTTATCCCACCCACCTCATGTGCCCTTAGCCTTATACCTCACATACCCCACCCCCTCTATAATTACACCTATCCTAGACTCCCACCTCATTTGTAACTCCCTCCCAACTATACCTTCCTCAGTTACCTCTCCTATCTCCCCTCCCCACCCAAAGCTAATTACATACTCTGACTCTTCCATCTAGCTTCTCTTACTTATTCTATAGTCTTAGCCTAGGCCCTTTTGTCTATTCCTTTCATTCTCACCTCAACATGCCCACTAAAACTTACAAACCTCCATCCAAGACCTCTGTAACAGAAACTACTCTGATAAAACTAACACTTCTGATTATTATTTCTCTTGCTCTCACACTACCCTACTTCCTGACCTGTTATGAATCAAATCCTAACTACCACTTTAACTACTCTCCCAGACATACTGCCTCTGATTTTAAAAGCCTAAACTTCACTCATTTAAACATTACATCTACCTCTAGCTATCTCCTAGCCAGATATCATAGACTGTCTCGCATTAAAATTCAAAATCTCTGGCTTAGGAAACTAAAATACTTACTGAACTTCCCTAACAAAGCTTACCTGGAATATAACCGCTCTACCTTGGCAAATGAGGACATCCACCCCAACCCAGGGCCCTTAACTACTTCATCTGACACCATACCTGCTACACTAAACTCATCCCTACTACTACCAACCTCCAATGCAAATACTCTACTCATAGGGCACCTTAATATCCGAAGTGTCAATAACAAAATCACCCATCTCCACTCCCTTCTTGAACACCACTCCTTTGATATTCTCTGTTTAACTGAAACCTGGTTAAAACCCTTTACTCAAGATAATGAAATCATTCCTCTAGGTTACAATATCTTGAGACTCGACCGCAAAACTAAAAAAGGCGGAGGAGTGGCACTACTATTCAAAACTGAACAAAATTTAACATTAGTACCCTATGACAACCTGGACGTTACCAAGACTGAACTCCTTATCTCAAAGCTACAACTAAACCCTAAAAAATCAATCTATATCATCTGTATATATCTACCTCCTGGAAGTAACTCTACTACCATAGAAAATATCCTCAGTTGGGTCACTTCCACCTGCCCACAAGAAACTATAATACTTGGAGACCTCAACCTTGACTGGTCCTCAATAAACACTAATAACCCAACTTCTCATATTAATCTCCACCTCTACTAGGATCAACAAACCTAACAACAAAGAAAGTATTCTAGATTGGATTCTCGTTAACAAACCTCTACTAAATTATCAGTCCGGAACGCTACCTGATGACTTTAGTGACCACAATCTAACCTATATTATAAGACAAAAAAATGCCTCTAAATTCTCCTATCTATAAGACCCTACGTGATCTCAAATGTTTCAACCCTATTCAATTTAAAACCGAACTAAATGCCTGCAACTGGAACCCACTAAAGACACTTCCTCTTGAAGAAGCTGTTCTATACTTTAACACCACATTCCTAGCAATTCTAGATAATCACACACCGAAACATTCCATCCGAATTAAATCTAAACCTGCCCCCTGGCTATCTAAAGATACAAGACAAAAAATGTTACTTAGGAACAAATCTTGGATAAAATGGCGAACCAGCAAATCTCCCATAGACCAACAGACCTTTAGGCACCTAAGAAACAGTACCAAAAAAGCTATCTTCTCTGATAAAAAGAGTTATTATAGTAATCTCCAGCAAGCAAATCACAATAACCCTCAAAAATTCTGGTCAACCCTAAACAGACTTCTTCACCCTGGACAGACTACCACCCCGTCCCCTTCCAGGTCTGAAAAGAATTCCTCCCTTGATACTGCCAATACTTTCAACTCATTCTTTATTGATACTATTAATTCCTTGGCCTCCCATCTCTCTAGTGACAACACTAGCATCCCTGACCTTGCATCCTTCAAACTACCAACCTTTAGGCTACAACCCATCTCCACTACCTTTATACAGAAATGTATCCACAAACTCAAACCATGTACCCCCTTGGCAGACCAGCTTCCATCTGAATTCCTTCAAAAAGCAGCCTCTGTAATAGCCTATCCCATATCCATCCTTATTAATAGAACTGTAAATGAAGCACACATACCTGACATATGGAAAATCTCTCACATCATACCCTTACATAAAGGAGGTAACTCCTATGAATATTCTAATTATAGGCCCATAGCTCTCTTGTGTCCACTCGCAAAAATCATGGAAAAATGTGTTCACCATCAGTTAATAAACCACTTCATAACAAATAACATTCTTACTAACTGTCAACATGGCTTTAGGCCTTTTCATAGCACAACCACTGCTCTCCTCTCCTTTACAGACTTTATTAACAAGAATCACAATAATAACATCCTGTCTTCAGCTCTCTTTATTGACCTGTCCAAAGCCTTTGACATGGTCAACCACTCTCTCCTCTTAAAAATTCTCGAATCTCTATCCTTAGAATCTAAGGTTGTCCACTGGTTTAGTTCCTATCTCACTAACAGGAAACAGGCCGTCCTCTGGGATAACAAACTCTCATCTCTTCTCCCAATTTCACTTGGGGTACCCCAAGGCTCTATTCTCGGACCCCTTCTTTTCTCCCTCTTTATAAATGACTTACAAGTAGCTATTCCCCAAGCTACATGCATACAATACGCTGATGACTCCACACTAATTTGCTCTGCTAAATCCATTTCTGAACTTCAAACTAATACTCAAACTGTATTTTCCAAAGTTGAAACTTGGTTCTTAACACGTTGCCTACTCCTAAATGCAAAAAAAAACAAACTCTTACTCTTTAGGCCTATTACCAGATCCCCTACATTAGACTTCACTATCTTATCTAATAATGGAACCATTATATC
Organism: Protopterus annectens; assembly: GCF_019279795.1. Taxonomy (NCBI): domain Eukaryota; kingdom Metazoa; phylum Chordata; order Ceratodontiformes; family Protopteridae; genus Protopterus; species Protopterus annectens. The sequence continues at coordinate 51,104,612 of NC_056747.1, read as the reverse complement.
ACCTGACCCTACTTCCAAACTGCTAGGTGTCACGATTGACAACAATCTTTCCTTTGACTGTCATATCAACAGTACCATTAAATCTGTAAACAGGAAACTTGGCTCTCTCTATAGAATTAAAACTTTCTTAACCTCCCCAGCCAAAGTTACTCTTGCTCACTCTCACCTCATTTCCACTCTTCTCTATGCTTCACCAATCTATACTAACCTCAAGAAAAACAATCTCTCCAAACTGTCTACCACTTACAATAATATAGCTAGATTTGTTACTGGTAAGCATTTCAGAACTCACTACTGTCTGAATCTGCAGCAACTTAACTGGCTTGAACTGACAAACATGTTGCTTCTTTCCCAACTCACGTTTGTCCAAAGAGCTTTCTACCAACCTCATAACACACCTGTACTTTCTAACCTCTTAACCCCTTATTCTAATCTGATCTCACTCCGCTCATCAAACAAACTGCTAGTCACCTTAACCAAATCTAATAACCTAGCTGGTGATTCCCTCTTCTCGAATTCCATTGGTAAACACTGGAATCAACTTCCTACCGAACTTACTTCCATTGCATCTACTGTTCTGTTTAAACAAAAACGTAGAATCTACCTTAAAAGCCACTGGATGTGCCTCTGCTCTAATCCTGATTAAAAAGTTAATTTCCTTAGTTAACCCTCTTTTCTCTCTCCCTATTCTTTTGTGCCTCCAGCTTTCTCCCTTAGCTCTCTTTCTCTACTGTATACGGACTTCTCCCCTATATCTTTCCTCTATATGGCTATGACTCTTTTCCAGAAAGTATATATCTTTTATAATTCTGCTCTCTCTTTCTATCATTGTTTCTCTTCCTTGGTCTTACACTTTCTCTTCTTGGTTTTAAAATATGTAATAAGCCTTAACATGTTGCTATTTACATTGTCTAGGAATTTAAAGTCCTATTCTTTTGGTAATAATGTTCATTGTCTACGTCCTACCAGAATGTAATCTGTTATTTTTGCTCATGTTGTATCTCTTTTGTCTATATGTGGAGCTTTTCTCCCCGGGCCTCTGCTGAAAATGGAAATATATCCAGTTAGACTAGCCCGGTTAACAAATGTAAAATAAAAAAATTTACTTGATTCAGTTTTACTGGTTCATAATTTTCTGAACTCAAAATCCTGGATATCCTGTTCTTATAATCTAAATTATCCATAAAGACCAACCCACCTCCTTTGTCCGGTTTCATCACCCTAACATTTTGATCTTTCAAAAACTTAAGGGCACTAAATTCAGCTTTACACACATTAAAAATAATAATGGGAATCAGAAGGTTATTCAACAATGTCCTTATATCCATCTTACAGATCCTTTCATACAAGGAAAGGGTCAGGAGGAGTGGAAGGTTAAAAGTACTTGCAACCCTAAAAACATTTCCACCATCCCCCCTATTGTCCATTACGATAGATAAATTTACCTTGTGTGGAAACATTTTCAAGTTCAAAAGGGGTAGTAGATAAATCCGCTGTGGCAGACAGGACAAATGTCAAGCCCCTAGCCAAGATTTCAACCAAATCCGGCTTGATATAGAGGCTAGAATAGTTGTAAATCTTGAAGTCACTGTCATAATTGGTCACTGAAAAATAACTGTCAGGGCGGGAATCCAAATATATTGATTCCAAAAGAGGGTCTTCATCCACTGTATCAGTCAGTGGTTGGTCTTCTGGTACGTTGTGCCAAATTCCACCCCTGAATTCCATTGATTCCACCTCTAAGGAGTGTAAAATTACTGAGCTCTTGATTGGTTACCCACTCCTGAGGTGGAATTCCCTGGCATTGTTCTTTGGAATTTCCCTGGGGTTGTTCTTGTAACTGCTGATGCCTTTTTATCTGTTCGCCATGCCTTAGGGACGGACCAGTTACTTCATTTATTATTGTGTAATTACCACCAATAGTATCTGACATGTTCAAACTATTCACTCACCAGCAGCAGATTTTGAACATGAATATTAAAATCATTATTGTTATTAAACCCTTGGTGATTTTTCTTACCCCACACTTGTGAAGGAGGAGGTTTGGGGGTAAGAGGTACCATTTTCATAATTCACACTATCCCTCTCAATTTTCTTCAGTTTTGTATTTCTCTGGAATATCCTTCCATGAGGGCCACCCAAGATTCGTGTAGCTGAGGACCATGTCCCATACATTGAGAAAGAATGAAAAGGACAACATCAGATGTTAGTTATGTACTCTTCATAACTATGCATCTTTGTTATCCATTTTCATTCTTCCTCAACTCCTCACCCTCCTTCCTCCTTTCTTTCATCTTCTGGAGTGATCTTATGGGTATTTTGGAACTTTTTGTTCAGGTTTGAGCTCTAGTTTTACTGTTATTTCCTTCTTTCTATTCTATCTTAGGATCTGTTAGCCAGCAAATTTGATCTGAGGTATTGTAGGCTGACTGGGGCATTATGGGTAGAGGGAGGAGCTCGAGAGTTAGATCCAAAAGTCTGCTGTATGTGGCAGATTTGGATCCGAGATCTGATCCGTAGCCCATATGTTGAGGAAGAATGGAAATGGACAACACACACGCGTGGTTATGGTAGATACATAGCTTTAATTTTTACCCTGGTGTAGCTCTTAATTGAAGAGAGATTTAAAAACAAACCCTGGACTCTTAGGACCATATTTTCTAGTTTATTTTACTTCCATTTGTTATCTGGGATATTCCAACTGGGATGTTCCTCCTTTTCACAGGAGTCCAGGGAGATAGTTCCAAGGCATGAAATGTATCAGTATTCAGAGTACAGTTATTGAAGCAAGTAGTAAACATGTATACAGACCCACACAATCTTGGTGTATGTATATGTGTGTGTGTGTGTGTGTGTGTGTGTGTATATATATATATATATACACACACACACACACACATGCATGTATCTACAAATTATACAGTGTCAATTGGCTTAGAGCAAGAATGTGGGGAAGCAAGGAGAGGGAGAAGAATGTAGTGTATAGTACTTATGGGAATGGGTAGGAAAATGGGTATGACTTGGTATACTTATGAAGATGTGCAGTGGAGGTGAGTATAGTAGTAGGAAAAGGTGCAGTGGAGGTGAGTGTAGTAGTAGAGAAAGGTGCAGTGGAGGTGAGTATAGTAGTAGGAAAAGGTGCAGTGGAGGTGAGTGTAGTAGTAGGAAAAGGTGCAGTGGAGGTGAGTGTAGTAGTAGGAAAAGGTGCAGTGGAGGTGAGTGTAGTAGTAGAGAAAGGTGCAGTGGAGGTGAGTGTAGTAGTAGGAAAAGGTGCAGTGGAGTTGAGTGTAGTAGTAGAGAAAGGTGCAGTGGAGGTGAGTGTAGTAGTAGGAAAAGGTGCAGTGGAGGTGAGTGTAGTACTAGGAAAAGGTGAGTGTAGCAGTAGGGAAAGGTGCAGTGGAGGTGAGTGTAGTACTAGGAAAAGGTGCAGTGGAGGTGAGTGTAGCAGTAGGGAAAGGTGCAGTGGAGGTGAGTATAGTAGTAGGGAAAGGAATATATAAGGTAAGTAATATCTGAAAAATATTGCTTGTTAGAGTAGAATATCCTTCTAACCTTTGGTCATCACTTAATGCAGTAAACACAACTATATTGTCATTAAGTAATTTTTAAAACTTTTATTGAAAGACTTGTATTTGGTTCAGCTCCATATGGAGATAATTTTGGTACATGAACTGTGTGAAGTGATTCTCCGTAACAGTTATTTAGTTTAGTTACTGAGATAATCTTGTGATGTTACTCACTGCAGGATATTGTGTGCAGTGTTCAGTTGTGTATTATTCAGGGTAGTAAAGTTCAAACCATTGTGTTTGCTGAATGATTATATAGTGATATTTATTGGGTACATTGATAAAAATTTGCATTTTTATTACAGAGGCTTTTAAGTTTATTTAGGAGAATTTTGTGAATTTATTCAGTATTAGTTGAGTTTGTATGCCATTCGTCTAACTTGTGAAAGACATGTGATTGTGTATGGAACTGAGCAAGGAAGTCCTATGAACATATCAAGGTGGAGTCATCAGCATATAATGGCTCGATTTTAAACTATTTTCTATATATTTTGGCAACTGTGTTGTATAATAGGGGAACAAAATAGAACCGAGTGACTCCAACAGTAGTGGAAATGAAGGCTGAGTAAGACTTAACATTTTTATAGATTGGGATCCACCAGAGAAGTAGCTTTTAAACCAGATAAACATTGAGCTGACAGTGTCTGGTTAGGTGAACCTTTTAAGGAATTTATAAGAGGTAGTTTTTAAACCTTTTGCCAGGTCTAGAAAGGTTGAGACAGTCAAAGCATTATGGTTTAGATGAGTTTTGTGCTTAATAAGGATATTAGAGCTGTATCTATGCCATGTCCAGGACAAAAACCATGCCTTGTTGGTTAAGCATTGTATGTTAATACATTTTTAAGAATTTTACATTTACATGGTAAGGTAGCTATTGGTCTAAAGACTGATTTGCTGTGGCCTTGCACTCCCTTTTTAATAGGGATGGTGTAGGATTCTCTTCATATTGTTGGTAAGCAGGGTAGGTTTTAGATTTGTTAAGCTGCTTTTTGTTAAAGGTTAGAGACAATTTAAATGGTTAACTTGCCACTGATGAAACTTCAGACATTCACTGTGCTCAGACCTGTACCACAGAAAGACCTCTCCACATAAGACTTTCGGCTTTTCCTGGTTTGGGGTCACCACAGCGGAACTCTGGTCCGCTCATGATTGGCAGTGGATTTTTACGATGCCGAGTTGCCAGCCCGACACCCAACCTTCAACGAAGGCACGCCCATTCACTCGCACCTACCTGCATGTCTTTAACGTCACTCGACCACCAGGAGGACATGCAGACACCACACAGAAGGCGCTCCAGCCAAGAATCGAACGGGAGAACCTCTTGCTGTGATGCGAAAACGCTAACCGCTGCACCACCGCGGCTATCGAAAGACCTCTTCACATAGCCTGCCTTAATTACCAGAGGATTCTTTTTTAAACATCTTTATTACATAACAATTTACAATGACAGGAGGTCCACATACATTAATTGAAAAGAAAACAAAGCAGTAGCATTTTTATTTTCATGCAGTATACATGTTTTCTTTTTAACAATTATCACTCACTTCAGCATTACATAAATTGTATAATTACTACCTTCCCTTAAATCTTACTCTTCCTCTTGAATGTTATTCTGCATGTATTGTTCCCACAAATTCCATTTGTTTTTATGCAGTTTACTGTTTTCTAAAGATCCCGTCTCCAATTCTTGCCTGTCCTTTTGCTATATTCAGTACTTCAATTACAGCTGATTTAGATTGTATTTATTTATTTATGTTCATTTAGAAACTGCACTGATAACAAAATGCCCATCTGTAGGCTCAGCCTAGGTTATATCAAACAGTAACAAAACTGTATACAGTTACATACATGTCAACATATATGAGCAAACTTTGAAAATTCTTCAAGCAGTGTGTATATATATATATATATATATATATATATATATATATATATATATATATATATATATACATATTTATATTAAGAGAATGGAGTGATAGGTGAAAGGAGAGGGGAGGATTTCTGTTTTTTAGTAATTACTTTTTTTGGCAGCCAATAGTATTAAACTTAGGCATTACTAGGTGTAGGCAACTCAGATTGTATGTCCCAACTCAAAAGAATTACTTTTTTGGTTACAACCTCTTGCTATCCTAACATTTCTCGGAAAGTATTCTGTAGAGAGTTTTTAAAATCTACTGGCTTATTATACTCCACAAAAAAAAAAAATTCTCCGTTACCTATTTCTTTCCCATGCATTTCTTTGTGCCGGCCCCAAGCCCGGATAAATGGGGAGGGTTGAGTCAGGAAGGGCATCCGTCTTAAAACCTTTGCCAAATTACTTATGCGGAGAACATTTCATATTTCCATACCAGATCGGTCGAGGCCCGGATTAACAATGACCGCCACCAGTAGTGTTAGCCAACAGGGTGCTGGCGGAAATTGGGCTACTGTTGGCCGAAGGAGAAGAGGAGGGGGAAGGCATGCCTGAAGGCAGGAAAGAGAGGAGGAAGGTAAGGAGTGTAGTAGTGAGAGTAGGAACTTTGAATGTTGGCAGTATGACTGGTATAGGAAGAGAGCTAGCTGATATGATGGAGAGACGGAAGGTTGATATATTATGCATGCAAGAGACCAGATGGAAGGGAAGTAAGGCCAGGTGTTTAGGAAATGGGTTCAAATTGTTCTATCATGGGTATGGATGGCAGAAGAAATGGGGTAGGGGTTATCCTAAAGGAACAGTATGCCAAGAGTGTTTTGGAGGTGAAGAGAGTGTCTGATAGTGATGTTTATGAAGCTTGAAATTGATGGTGTAATGATGAATGTTGTTGGTGCATATGCTCCACAAGTTGGGTGTGTGATGGATGAGAAAGAAAAATTTTGGAGCGAGTTGGATGAAATGCAAGTGAGTGTACCCAAGGGTGAGAGACTAGTGATTGGAGCGGACTTCGATGGGCATGTTGGTGAAGTGAACAGACGGGATGAGGAAGTGATGGGTAGGTATAGTGTTAATGAGAGGAATGCAGAAGGTCAGATGATTGTGGATTTTGTGAAAAGGATGGACATGGCTGTGGTGAATACGTATTTTAAGAAGAGGGAGGAGCATAGGGTGACATACAAGAGTGGAGGACGATGCACACAGGTGGAGTATATCCTATGTAGGAGGTCAAAAATAAATTTAGCCCAAGCCAAAAGAACAAAGTCAGCACAACAGGACCCGAAAAGCAACAATTAAGTACAATGCTGTAAATCCTTTTGCGTGGCCAATACCAACAAGAGCTTATTCAAAAGCTTTTATTAGATCTCCAAATTAAAACCAAGCGCTTTCTCCCAGTCACTACCAGACTTTCTCAAGGTAAAAAAAACCTTGACCTTGAGAAAGCCCGGTAGTGACTGGGAGAAAGCGCTTGGTTGTAATTTGGAGATCTAATAAAAGCTTTTGAATAAGCTGCATTTGTGTTTGTATTGGCCACGCAAAAGGATTTACAGCATTGTACTTAATTGTTGCTTTTCGGGTCCTGTTGTGCTGACTTTGTTCCTATGTAGGAGGGCCAGTCTGAAGGAGATTGGAGACTGTAAAGTGGTGACAGGGGGAAAGTGTAGTTAAGCAGCATAGAATGGTGGTCTGTAGGATGACGTTGGTGATCAAGAAGAGGAGGAGGAGTGCGAAAGCAGTTCCAAGGATTAAATGGTGGAAGTTAAAAAAAGGGTGATTGTGAGGTGGAGTTCAGGGAAGAGTTAAGACAGGCACTGAGAGGCAGTGAAGAGTTACCGAATAGCTGGGTAACTACAGCAGAGCTAGTAAGGGAGACTGCTAGAAAGGTGCTTGGTGTGACATCTGGACAGAGAAAGGAGGATAAGGAGACCTGGTGGTGGAATGAGGAAGTACAGGAGAGTTTTCAGAGGAAGAGGCTGGCGAAGAAGAAGTGGGATTGTCAAAGAGATGAAGAAAGTAGACAAGGAGATGGGGCGCATGGCAAAGAGAGAGGTGGCGAAGGCTAAGGATAAGGCATATGGAGAGTTGTATGAGAGACTGGACACTAAAGAGGGAGAAAAGGACCTGTACCGATTGGCTAGACAGAGGGACAGAGCTGGGAAAGATATGCAGCAGGGAAGGGTGATAAAGGACAGTTAGGGAAACGTACTCACAAGTGAGGAGAGTGTGTTGAGTAGATGGAAAGAGTACTTTGCAGGGCTGATGAATGAAGATAATGAGAGAGAGAGAAGGTTGGATGATGTGGGGATAGTGAATCAGGAAGTGAAACAGATTAGCAAGGAGGAAGTAAGGACAGCTATGAAGAGGATGAAGAATGGAAAGGCTGTTGTCCCAGATGACATACCAGTGGAAGCATGGAGGTGCTTAGGAGAAATGGCAGTGGAATTTTTAACCAGATTGTTTAATGAAATTTTGGAAAGTCAGAGGATGCCTGAGGAATGGAGAAAAAGTGTTTTGGTACGTATCTTTAAGAATAAGGGGTGATGTGCAGAGAGCTTCAGTAACTACAGAGGGATAAAATTGATCAGTCACAGCTTGAAGTTATGGGAAAGAGTACTGGAAGCTAGGTTAAGAAGGGAGGTGATGATTAGTGATCAGCAGTATGGTTTCATTCCAGGAAAGAGCACTACAGAGGCAATGTTTGTGCTGAGAGTGTTGATGGAGAAATACAGAAAAGGTCAGAAGGAGTTGCATTGTGTCTTTGTGGACTTAGAGAAAGCATATGACAGGGTGCCTAGAGAGGAGTTGTGTTATTGTATGAGGAAGTCAGGAGTGGCAGAGAAGTATGTAAGAGTGGTACAGGATATGTACGAGGTGTAGTGTGACATTGGTGAGGGCTGCAGTGGGAGTGGCATACGTTTAAGGTGGACGTGGGATTACATTAAGGATCAGCTCTGAGCCCTTTCTTATTTGCAGTGGTGATGTGCAGGTTGACAGATGAGATCAGACAGGAGGCCCCGTGGACAATGATGTTTGCAGATGACATTGTGATCTGTAGTGAGAGTAGGGAACAGGTGGAGGAGACCCTGGAAAGGTGGAGATATGCTCTAGAGAGAAGAGGAATGAAGGTCAGCAGGACTAAGACAGAATATATGTGTACGTGAATGAGACGGAGGATGGAGGAATGGTGAGGATGCAGGGAGCAGAGTTGGCGAAGGTGGATGAGTTTAAGTACTTGGGATCAACAGTTCAGAGTAATGGTGAGTATGGAAGAGAGGTGAAGAAGAGAGTACAGGCAGGGTGCAATGGGTGGAGAAGAGTGTCGGGAGAGATTTGTGACAGATGGGTACCAGTAAGAGTGAAAAGGAAGGTCTACAAGAGGGTAGTGAGACCAGCCATGTTGTATGGGTTGGAGACAGTGGCATTGACAAAAAGGCAGGAATCAGAGCTGGATGTGGAAAAGTTAAAGATGTTAAGATTTGCACTGGGTGTGACTAGAATGGACAGGATTAGGAATCAGTATATTAGAGGGTCAGCTCAGTTTGGACAGTTTGGAGACAAAGCAAGAAAGGTGAGATTGCGTTGGTTTGGACATGAGCTGAGGAGGGATGCTGGGTATATTGGGAAACGGATGCTAAGGATGGAGCTGCCAGGTAAGAGGAAAAGAGGAAGGCCTGATAAGGTTTCTGGATGTGGTGAGAGAGGATATGCAGGCAGTTGGTGTGAAAGAGCATGATGCAGAGGACAGGAAGAAATGGAAACAGATGATCCGGTGTGGCGACCCCGAACTGGAACAGCCGAAAGAAGACCTATTTTTTTCCCATCACATCTCGAGCCTATGTTATCTGCAGGAAGAAAAAAAGTATTTTTGGGTGTAAACAAATACCTCTGCAAACATGCCCAAGCAAAAATCCTTAAGCATCTGGACTCTGTTACATACCTAGGAGCCATATAGATGCCCTCCCATTGCTCAGTGTCTGTTCCCAATCTCTTTCTAACATTCTCTGATTCTTAAAAGCTATCATGCAATATTTTATATGCCATAGTAATTATCCATTAACCAGAGTTTCTTTTCTAGTCTCAACTATTTACTCTGTCAGATCGTCAGATCTGGTCTTTCATTTAGCACTCCCCTATCCCTTTCCCTTTATCTGTAGTTTAATATCAATTCTGTTCTCGTATAACTCTTCAGAAATTGAGCTTTTGTTATATTTTCCTTTCTAGGTCCCCATGATGCATCTTCAGTATTGCTCATCAAGTTCCTGACCTCACCCCTAAATATTCATCTGATGATGTTAATCTTCTTTTCATTCATCACTGATGGGTTCGGTTCCAAGCCCTCTGAACTGAGTCAGCCTTTTTACCAAGCTCACGCCAGCCAAAACTCTCGAGCTAAGCTTCTACCCAGAATGTCCTTCTCCCTGTTACCTTAGATCTTGTTTGCTGCATAGCCATAAAGCCGCGTTTCAGCTGAGCTCTCAGCTAAGTGGAGCTTTATTTGATATTTTGTGTGGAGAACTTTTGATATTTTCTATTTTAGTGAGTGATTAGTATCTCCAGTGTGTTTTTCTTCTGTCAGACCTTGATCTTTCTTCTCTGCTCTACCTGTTGTTACCATTGGTAAACTTTCAAGTACCATTGTTGGTATGGCCTTCTCCCCTTACCTTCGTGGTATTCCTTCAATACCATAGCTGGTATTTTCCTTTCTTTCTTAGCCTGTTGGTGTTTTTTCAGTAAGGTGTTTCTGTTTTACTTATACATATCACTATAGTGATGCAACTGTGTGGCTTTTTGAACTGTGTTAGACTTATTAGTTCTGACTGGTTATACTGTTTGCCTGTGGTGTCTCTGTCAAGATATCTGATAAGAAAGGTACTTCATGGTTTAAGCATTGTGCTTCATGTAGTAGCAAGTTGCCTAATAATGATTCTCACAATGATTATGTATACTGTTTAGGGGGGTGCCCCATCTTTCAGTGCAACCTCCTTCTGACATTTGTTAGAGTTTCAGTCTACGCACTCCTAATGAGCGCAAAAATAAATTGATACTGAAAGGGTTACTTAAGTCTCCCTTTTCAAAGGCCATTGCTGTGGTGGAGGTCTCAACCCCTCCTACAAAAGACAAAAAAGTGGTCCCACTCGGTTCCCTCCTCACCATTGGGTGATCAGATTAAGCCTGTGAAATCAAAGGTCCCAAAGTTCTCTGAACATAAATCTGCCTCTACGGCTCCATCCTTGTTAGCTCCGAGCATCTCGAAACCTATGATACCGGTGCCACCTTCTGCACCAATCCTGCCTACGGCACCGATGATAGACCTCACTACGCCTACTACAGCTACAGCACCTGTGGCCACTATGGCTCAGGGCACGCCTTCGATACGTTTGTCAGTTACAATTTTGGAACCGACTACTTCGGCTATGAGTGCCACTTCGGCACCCAGAGTTTTTCCGACTGAGTTGGATTTGACCACATTAATCCCGGTCTCGAAACTTGAGACTTTGGTGCCAGCAGACCTTGCACCACGGACCCAATACTTCCCTTCCATAGATCCATTTCTGGGCCAGATGTATACTCTTCCATCCAGAGTATCCACTAGATCCACCAGGAACCTGTCAGAAGATGACGTGGTGCGTCTTGTGGACCAGCTTTTGGCAGCCAGGGGATACCCACACTTTCTAAGACCCATCCGCCTGCAGGACTTAGGTTGGTTTCTCTACAGACTCCTCCTTACACTCCTCCTTCGACCATTTTGGTTCCATAGCCTTCTGCTCTGACGTCCTTTTCATAACCCATCACCTCTGCACCTATAGTGGACCTCACTCAGGTTCCAGGTTTGCTCCTTTAGTCTTTGGTTCCTGCGGAACCAGTCCTTCCACAATCTGGGGATTGGGGGGGCGGGTGCCGTAACTCTGGGCATGGAGCCGTGTTTGTCTTCGGTTCCATCCTCTGTGCCGATAGCCACATACACACCGATCCTGCTCGAGACTCCATCCATGGGGATGGGTTCGTTGGAGCGGGGTGTGACCCCAGTCCCGAGGTTGTCTTTCTCGGTTCTGGGCTCCCATCCCTCTTCGGGCAGACCTGCTTTCCATGCGATGGGGAGGGCACTTGCTTCTGGAAGTACTCCTTTGATGTAGGAACCCCAGTTTTCATCCCCTAAGCTACAGTTGCCACAGACCACCCCCTGGGCACCGGACAGAGAAGCTGCAGGACACTCCTGTTCAAGTTACCTGCTCTTCCGAGTCCTGCTCGGAGACCCCACAGAGGAGCCCCCTCGAAAGAGGACATGCAAGAGGAAGTGTATGGACTCACCTGAGGAGTCTTTAATGGAAGACCTGGATTACGATGATGTTGAAGGGTCCACACCGTCACCTCCTGATGTCTCCGAAGGAAATGCTAAAACAGAGAGGTGACTGAAAGCCCTCCAACTCTTCATCTGAGGTGTTCCTGCAGGCTTTCCGTGCCCAGCCTTCTACCTCTTGGGTGACCCTGCCTGCCAACTAGCTCGTCCAGCTCGTTGTGCAGCGCTCTTGAAGGAACCATGATTTCATTGAGGCGATCTCTCGGAGACCTGACAAAATTCTTTCCCCTCCTGAGGAGAACCCACATTGGTCCAGAGGTCTATCAGTTGATGCTATGGTGGTGGTGGTGGCAGCCATGAAAAAGGACTTAGCTGAGAGAAGTCCTGCTGTCCACCCGCCCAACAGGGAGTCCCGGGCAGTGGACAGAATAGTGAAGCAATTTTTTGCATCAGGGACCTTTGCTACACGGTCACTGAACTATTTGGCACATTTTACAAGGCTCCAGAGGGACTTTATCTCCGAACTCTCTGGGACATTCATAGGACAGCTGTCTAACAAGGTCAGGAACAAAGTGACCTCACAGCTCAGAACCCTGAAATCCATCAACAACTCATCCATGAGGTTGCGTTCACATGCGACTGAAGTAGAGCAGCGGGTTCAGGCATTGTCATGAGGCGACATGCCTGGATGCGCATTTGTGACCTCGCGGACCCCTTCAAGTCTTCCTTTTTGACAGCTCCCATTGAAGCATCACCCTTTTTGGCTCCAAAGTGAAGGACACGCTAGCCAGGTGCAAGCAAGACCCTGTCTGCCATAGGCCTACGATTTTGCAATCCTCAACATACCTTCTCCAGGAATAAGAGGAGTGGGAAAATGTGGCACAAAAAATCTCAGGATCCTTTCCGTACCGCATGTGGTGATGATATCCCCATGGGCAGAGGGGGTAACAATTACACAAGATTCCCCTACAGAGGTGGGGGGGGGTCCTCGTAACTAAGGCTCCAAGGACAACTCCTCTGGACAGCCTTATCAGTGCTCCTGAGGAGCAACCCAATTGCTTACCTCTGGAAGCAGTTGGGAGTTGTTTTTCTCTGCACCAAGCTGCCTGGCAATCTATTACCACCGATCATTGGGTGCAGAGTATAATCACCAGAGTTTACACCATTCCCCTTTCTTGTCAACCAAATCTTCCAAAAAAGCTTCCCGACGTTCCATCTAGTCAAAGGTAAGAAGCAATTTCAATGATAATAAAGCTTTCTCAAAGTCATCCAACCAGTCCTTCCAGACCAACACGGATCCGGATTCTAAATTCTGGATGGTCATGGTTCAGTCCATTCTCCCTTTTTTAAGGGAAAGCGATTGGATGTGCTCGATAGATCTCCGGGATGTGTATTACCATATCAAAATGGACAAATGCTCCAGGAGTCTGCTTCGCTTCTGGCTAGGGCCCAGTCATTATCAGTTTCGTGCCCTGCCCGTTCGGTCTCTCTACAGCTTCCAGAGTGTTCACGAAGTGCATGGCAGTGGTCACAGCTCACTTGAGACTGCAAGGATTCCGGGTGTTTCCATATTTGGACGACTGGCTCCTCACCGCCCCCACCAAGTGTCTTTTCTCTGACAAAAATGTTGGGAATAACAATCCATTGAGAGAAATCAAACCTTACTCCCACACAATAGAGTTCATTGGAGCAGTGTTCAATACCCGGTCTTGTCTAGTGTCACTCCCAAATCACAGACTCCAGCGATTGAGGCTCCAGCTCTGAGTGATACTCTGTCAAACAAAAGTCTCAGTGAGATAAGTTCATCAGGCCCTAGGATCCATGGCAGCTTCAATTCCAATAGTGCCCCTAGCGAAGCTACACATGCAAATCCTGCAGTGGCTCCTCCTTTGTCAGTGGTTCCCAAACTATCACCTCCTCAGTTACCAGATCCAAATAACCAACTCCTGCAAGCAGGACCTCATTTGGTGGATGAGGCCAGGTGCAGAACTTTGGAGTCTCCCATTTCAGTACCCTCAGCCCAAAGCCATTGTGACCACAGATGCTTCCCTGATCGGGTGGAGGGGTCATTTCCAGGGAAAGACAGTCCAAGGTGCAGGGTCCACCTCAGAGGCCCGCCTGCATATAAACCTTCTGGAACTGAGAGCGGTGCTGTTAGCGTTGCAGGCTTTTCATTTGGTTCTTCATTCTGGAACACTTACAATTCAGTCAGACAACATGTCAGTGGTCTGGTATATCAACAAGCAAGGAGGAACCAAGTCCTATCCCCTATGTCGAGAGGCCATGAGAATTTGGCAGTGGGCGATAGTTCCAACCGCTTTCTGATAGCAATGCATATCCCGGGGAGCTTCAACGTAATTGCGGAAAAACTCTGCAGAATGCATCCTTCTGCCTCACTAGCGGTCCCTCAATCCCGAGGTGGAGACAGAAATATTCAGCCACTGGGTCCAGCCTTGCTGCGATCTTTTTGCCTCCCCATCGAACAGCAAGTGCAGCAGCTATTTCACCCTGTTTCCTCAGAAATGAATAGCCCACGGGACTTCTTTATGCTTATCGTCCCATTCCCCTGATTCCACAATTTCTAAAGAAAGCTCTTCGGTTGAGACGAAAGTTGATCCTCATAGCTCCATTCTGGCCTTGACAGGTTTGGTTCCCCTTCCTTCAGCCTCACCTAGTATACCCGCCATGGATTCTGGACCCTCACCCAGATCTGATTACTCACCCCCAAGGGTTGAGCCACCCGAATCTGTCCAGTCACAAGCCCACAGCTTGGTTTCTCCACTTCCATTAGTTGCCAGGCAAGCTAATATCACCTCACCTGTTCAAGACGTCATTCTGGCCTCTCATAAACCATCCACCAGAAGACTATATCAGGATAAATGGAAAAGGTTCTCCATCTGGTGTAAGGATAACATGCTAGACCCATATTCGGCTCCAGTGACTGCAATACTTGGGTAAGTTTTTTGATAATGCAGCCTCTGCCTCTACTGTACGAGTACACCTGGTGGCAATTTCTAATTTCCACAATGATATAGATGGCACCCCTCTCATCTCTTTACATATATGCAAAGCCTTTCTCAAGGGGACCTCTCATTATCAGGTCGTCTGTCAGACAGCCTGTGGAACCATGGAACTTCACTTTAGTTCTTCAGTCACTGACTCAAAAACCATTTGAACCCGCAGTGAAGTGTGATCTAAATTTCTTGTCCTGGAAATCCTTGTTCCTAGTATTCATCACATCAGCCAAGCTGGTCTCGGAGCTGTAGCCATTGTGTACCAAGAGGCCCTATCTAGTCTTCCATAAAGACAGAGCATCACTCTGGACAAATCCATCCTTCCTTCTTAAAGTTGTTTCTGAATTTTCCATTAACCAGACAATTGACTTACCAGTGTTCTTTCCAAATCTTTCCAATAAAGGAGACTACCGCCTACACTCCTTGGATGTACATAGGCAAATGAGATTTTACCTAGATAGGGCCATACCTATCCGTAAGTCTGACCAGCTTTTCGTCTCCTTTTCCGGATCTAGAATGTACTGTTTCCAAGGTTGCATTATCAAAATGGCTAAGAGACTGCATATGTTTCATCTATTCCCTCATAGACGAACCTATGCCTAAAGTTAAAGCTCACTCCACTAAATCTATGGCAACATCTGTAGCTGTCCATTCCAGGGCTTCCATGGATGACATTTGCACAGCGGCCACTTGGGCTAAGCCTCCTATCTTTATCAATCATTACAGGTTGGACTTGATCTCCAGAGGGAGAGCTGCCTTCGGCTCAATGGTACTCCGGAATGTTCTTCCATAAGGGCCACCCACGGACCTCAAGGTAGCTTGGGATTCTGTCCCATCAGTGATGAATGGAAAGAAGATGAACAACATCAGATAAAGAAGTTGTCTTGCCATAACATTCCATCTGTGTTGTTCATCTTCTTTCATTAATCATTTTCCACCCTCCTTTCTTCTCCAAAGGCTCCTGGGGGATGCTTTGAGTCCAAGTGGTGTCCTAGTGTATTTGCGCAGAAATGGCCTCGGCTTTACTTCTCTATCTCTAGCAAACTCAATCTGAGGTAACAGGGAGAAGGACATTCTGGGTAGAAGCTTAGGTCTAGAGTTTTTGGCGTGAGCTTACTAAAAAGGCGGACTCTGTTCCGAGGTCTCAGAACTGAACCCATCAGTGATGAATGAAAAAAGATGAACAACACAGATGGAACATTATGGAGCTTAGAAATTTTAGGAAAAATAACCAATTATCAGTAAAAAAAGAAGTTATGTCTCACCATAATACCAGTTAATGCTGGGATATCAGTATAAGCCAGTAAAATCTACTTCTCTGTCAAGCCTTATTACCACAAATCTATCATTAATGTTTTTTCTTCTGTCACTATTGGAGCCCACTTTAGCAGTAAGTATTATTACTTCCTTTTTCCTTTGTCGCTAATATTCTACTGGATGTCTGCCATGATCATCTTTTTGTCAAATTCACATGGTCGTTATTACCTAGATATATTTCTTGCAGCGTTGCCATTTGGGTCATACATTTCTTTATAGAATTCAGTAATCTGCTTTTTGTTTATACCTGCAAGGCCATTTACATCCCATGATACTATGGACAGAGTAGCAATTATGATAAAAAGCTATTCTTCCCATCTGATATATGTGCTAGTTCTTTTAATGTGTATTTCCAGTTTTTAACTTTGATACATGCACTAATATTTGACAGGCTGATATCTTGCGTATCGCTGCTACTGATCTCCATTTAACATTTTCAAGACTTTTTGTTTGAGCATTGTTAATAAAGGAAAAAAACTAAACTTATTTTCAGAATCCCCATCCTATTTTAACTTTCAGCAAACACAAAACTATAAACATTTTCAAAAATAAATGAAGTTTACCTCTCCAGATAGGAGCAGTTGTCCCAAATCAACCACTTTACCCACAGGAGTAGTAATTGCAAAATTAAATGGACTGGATGGCGCATTGATGCAGCGGTAGTGTTGTCGCCTAACAGCAAGAGGTTCTCTGGTTCGATTCTCGGCTGGGGTGCCTTCTGTGTGGAGTCTGCATGTCCTTCCTGCATTTGTGTGGGTTTCCTCACACATTACAAAGACATGCATCTGGAACTTTTCTCCCCTGGCCTCCTCTGAAAATTGGCTTTATTCCAAGTCAGACTTTATCAGTTAACAAATGTTAAATAAATAAATAAAATGTTCTGTAGTCCTATCTCGCCTTCATTCTTACTGATGGGATCGGAGCCGATCCTCTGCTCCGACTCGGCCTATTTACAAGCTGGAAGTCTGCTAGTTGGCTCGTGGCTAGGTAGGTATCCCATGGTGCAACAGTACAATCCCCAGATCTTGTTTGCCACGTGTACGAGTTCAGATGTGCTTCTTCTTGGCTGTGGCTAAGTTTTACACATTTTGTTCAAAACTTTAGATAAATCTTCTATTTTAGATTTTGACAGCGTTGTATAGCATTGTATAGTTATAGTTAGTGTAATCTTTGCAGTTAGAATAGTTGGCGTTTATTAGAGCGCTGTTTGTGTGCAATTTCTTTAAGTACAGTTGGCCTTATAGTACTTGGTATCCTGTGCCACTTTTCACTTTATTGATATATTACTGTTTTCATACTTTTGAGATTAGTAGTTGTAGGCGCCTTTTGCGCTTAGTTTAGGCTTTGTGTCCTTGTTTAAATAGCTGTAAGTAATATCTTTTTTGCGGAGCTTTCAGCTTGTTGATATGTTCTGTATTAGTTGCAGACAGAACGAGGTTCTGTTGACCTTGTTCTTTGTATTTCCACTAATTAGACTGTACTCCTGTTTCTGTTGGATGTGCGAGTCTCTCTCTACTTGTTTCTGTACCCCTAGGTCCGTTTTAGTTAGAGGACCTAGTTTCCTTTTCTTTCCTACCCGGGCTAGGCCTGTTTAAGTTAGAGGACCTAGTCCTCCCAGTTTCTTTCCTGTGTGTGTGTGTTTGTGTGTGTGTGTGTGTGTGTGTGTGTGTGTGTGTGTGTGTGTGTGTGTGTGTGTGTGTGTGTGTGTGTGTGTGAGTTCATCTTCTGTGAGATGTCTAAGGAAAGCAAGGACCATAAGCCATCTGGCTTTAAAAAATGCATAAAGTGCTCACAGAAGATGTCCATAATGGATGGCCACAGTAACTGCACTTACTGTCTTAGGACCATCCACTTACAGGAAACTTGCTTATTTTGCCACTCTTTTAGTGCTAGGGTTTTCCAAGAAAAAAAATAAGCTCATTCTAAAAGGTCTCCTAATGCCTTCTTTTGAGGAAGATCTGGCTAGCTCTTCCTCTGCTGTAGATCCCAGGGATCTAAAAAGGAAAAGTCCAAATCCTTTGAGGCCCTCCCTGGCACAAGCTGGTGTCTCGGAGCCACCTCTTAAAATTACTAAACCTGACAAAATCACTGTCTCATCAGCCCCACTGAGTTCGGACAATCAAGGGGTTTTACTACTGTGGTTACAGGGTCAGTGCCAAGTAGTTCAGAGTTGGCCACTGAGAGTATTCAACGGAGCCAGTCTATGGACCCTTTGCTGGTCTCCCCTACATTGAAGTCACCCATACTGCAGAGATCTCATTCTCCTACTCTGTCCTCCAGAAGTTTGTCAGAAGAAGATGTGGAGAGGGTAGTGCTGAGACTTCTGAAGTCATCTGCCTTACCTAAATTGTTGTTGGCTCTGACCCCAGTTGGTTCCGGGGCCACTTGAGTCCGCCCCCCCCCCTTGGGGATTCCTTCTCCGAGCCATGCTGGTCTTTTGGAGCCAGAGTGTTTGGTACCGCTGGTGGAATCCTCAGTTCCAGCTCCCCCTGAGGTTGTTTCTGAGCAGAGTTCTGTTCTGACACTCTCGGTGCCGTCCGTGGTGTCTAGGAGCTGAAGCTCCCCTGACAGGGATGCCTAGAACAGAACCTGTTTGGTTCCGAGCCTTCCTCATGGCGCGTCGGAGAGGGTGAGCTTAGACCCTACGTCTGTCTCGGAGCAGATGGCAACCTCGGTCTTCGGAGCCAGAGAGGTCAGCATTCGAGATGAGGAGTGTGCTGTCCCGATCATCAGCTCCTACCAGGGGTACCGACACTCTCCCCCCAGGGCACCTACTTCTGTCTCGGCTCCTACTCTCTCTCTGAACAGCAGAGACCCACAGCCTCAGGAGCCACCGGCTGGTGGTCTCCACTTTTCCGAGACCTCCCCGGTCTATCCTTCCGAGGAGCCCCCATGGAAGAGAACATGCAAGAGGAAGCATGTAGGATGAGTCTCTTACCTCGGACACTGACCTTGAGGAGTCAGAAGGATCCCCTAAGACATCCTCTGATGATGTCTCCTTCATAGACATCCTGGAAATCCTTAAGCAGAGGTGCTGCTGGTCCACTGTCTCCCACTTCTGATGAGGAGTCAGTGTACCTGAAGGCTTTTGGGTCTCGACCTTCAGCCTCTTGGGTGTCTCCACCCTTCGAACTGATGGAGCTAGTTAGTTGGAAGGTGTGGGATACTCCTGATGCCATGGAGCCAGTCCCCAGGAGACTGAATAAGTTTCTTTCTGTGCCCAGGGAAAAGGAATTTTATCTAAAGGTGTTCCCTTAGATGCCATGGTGGTGGTGACGGCCACTAAGAAGGAGCTAGCGGAAACTTCTTCTTCCATTCATCCGCCGAATAAAGAGTCTCGAACGATGGACAGATATGGGAAGCGTATCTTCTCATCAGTGACATTTACTCATAGATCACTGAACTACCTTACACACTTCACGAGGCTTCAGAGAGATCTCCTTAAGGAGTTAGGAGATTCTCTGCAAGGTACATGTACTGAGGGAGTCCCCTGACAAAGTGTCTGCCCAGTTGTCCACCTTGAGTCGTCCATGAGGCTTATCTCATATGTAGCCGATGGAGCAAATAGAGCAGTGGGTTCAGGAATTTCCCTAAGACATCATTCCTGGATGTGTTTATGTAATTTTGCGGAACTGTTCAAGTCTACCTTTACCAATGCCCCCTTCGGTTCTTCATTGTTTGGATTCAAGGTGAAGGACACACTCACCCGGTGCAAGCAAGAAGGAAAAACGCACTCTGCTGTGGGAGTATGTTTTATTGTCCCCTCTAGACCATGCCCTAAGGGTCAGATAGGTGGTAAAATGTGGCTCAAGAAGTCCCAGAGGTTTTTCCAAGATGCACAGGGTGATTCCTCCTTCAGAGGCAGAGGAAGAGGAGGAGGATGAAATGGTAGATGTCACCCTAGAGGCAGGGGTGGACCACAAAACCAGGGAGGCAGTGATTCGTTTTGGGGCCGGCCTTACTAGCGCTCCTGCTATGGGGCCCAACTGTGCTTCTCTGGAGCCAGTCGGGGGGTCGCATTTCTTTGTATCCAGAAGCCTGGCTAAGTATCACTCAAGACAAATGGATACAAAGAATTATTACCAGAGGTTATGTCATACCCTTTTCTCTGCCACCCTATGTTCCCAAGAGGATCCCGGATGTTCCACCCAATCACAGGGATTAGGCAACTGTGGAGGTCAACAAGTTGTTGGCAAAAAGAGTCATCCAAACTGTCCCAGCAGACCAAATAGGATCCGGAACTTACTCCAGATTCTTTTTAGTGCCAAAAATGTACAGGGGACTGGAAGCCCATCTTGGACCTCAGCAGATTGAACGAATCAGTAAAGAAGGACAAGTTCTGGATGGTGACACTGCAGTCTATTCTCCCATTACTGGGGAAAGACATTTGGATGTGCTCAATAGACCTCCAACAAGCTTACTACCACATAAAAATGGACAGGGTGTCGAGGAGTCATCTACACTTCCAGCTGGGAGCCAGTCATTACCAGTTTCGTGCTCTGCCCTTTGGTCTCACCATAGCCCCCAGGGTGTTCACCAAGTGTATGGCAGTAGTGACAGCTCACCTGAGACATCGAGGATTCCAGGTGTTTCTGTATCTGGACGACTGGCTCCTGACCGCCCCCACCAGGCATCTACTTCTTCAGACCAGGGATGCTACCATTCAACTTTGTGCCCAGTTGGGGATTTCTATCAATTGGGAAAAATCCGCCTTATCGCCCTCTCAATTTGTGAGTTTTATAGGCACAGAGATAGACACAGTAGACATGTTGGCTCATCTGCCAGTAGAAAGAGCACAAAATCTGGTTCTTCAAATTCAGCTTCTTCTCCTTCTATGAAAAGTCAAGGCCAAGACTATTTTGAAGCTTCTAGGGACCATGGCTTCCACCATAGTACTAGTGCCGCTAGCCACACTACATATGAGGGTTCTTCAGTGGCTGCTGTCGTCCCAGTGGTCCTTTCAACACCTACCATTATCTCATCACATATTGCTGACAGACCTCTTGCAAGAAGGACCTCATTTGGTGGATTCAACCCAATCAGTTAACCATGGGCACTTTGTTTGTCCCCCGCCAACCCGTTACCACTGTGACCACGGATGCCTCACAGATAGGGTGGGGGGTCATTATCTAGGCAGGACTGTCCATGGCACATGGCAAGATCACGAGGCTCACCTGCATATCAACATTCTAGAGATGAGGACGGTGCTTCTGGCGTTGCAAGCACTTCACAACCTTCTACCTTTTGTGACTATTGTGATACAGTCAGACAACATGTCGGTAGAATGGTACATCAACAAACAAGGCAGAACCAGATCATACCCACTTTGTTGAGAGGCCATTCGGTTTTGGAAATGGGTGATATCTTCCCAGCATTTTCTGGTGGCAATGCACATTCCAGGGACAACCAACATGATAGCCAACAAGCTCAGCCGGACAATCTTGATGCCTCACAAGTGGTCTCTGAAACAGGAAATAGCGGAGCAGATTTTCCACAGATGGAGACAGCCTTGCTGCAATCTCTTTGCCAGCCCAATCAATGCCAAATGCAGCAGCTATTTCTCCCTCATCCCTCCCCTGGGGGAGTCACTGAGAGACGCACATGTTCACGATTAGCCCATGGGTCTCCTTTATGCTTTTCCTCCCTTTCCTCTCATACCCAAGGTTATTCAGAAAGCAAAATGGCTGGGAAGCAAACTGATCCTCATTGCTCCTTACTGGCCTTGTCCGGTTTGGTTCCCCTTTCTTGGGCCTCTTCTCCTAGACGACCCTTGGATTCTGGACCCAGTGCCAGATCTCTTGACGCACATGTCAGGTTTACCTCATCCCACGGTACACACCCTCAATTTGACAGCTTTGGCTGCTCCAGTTCCATCCCTAGTCAGGCTTCACAACTTCTCACCCTCCGTGACCCATATCCTAACGTCCTCTCATAAACCCTCCACTAGGAGACTATATTCCAGTAAATGGAGGAGATTCTCTCTCTGGGCTGAGAAAAAGAATGTGAACCCTTAAACTGCTTCCATTCTGGTGGTTTTGTAATTCCTGTCTGAGCTTTTCCACCAGGGATCTGCGGCTCCCACTATCAGGGTTCAGTTGGCAGCAATTTCTAATTTTCATCTAGGCATATACAAGATTCTAATCTGATGTCACATAGGCTGTGCAAAACCTTCCTCAAAGGTGCCACTTTATTAAGGCCCACTTTTCAAGAACCTGTTGCCTTATGGGATTTGAATTTTGTGCTATCCAAATTGACGTCTCCTCCCTTTGAGCCTTCTCATTCATCGCCTTTGAAATTTCTGTCTTGGAAGACTTTGTTTCTGGTGGCTATCACTTCTGCCAGAAGGGTGTCAGAGTTACAAGCACTATCTGTAAAAACCCCTTATCTGATTTTTCACAAAGACAGAGTATCTCTTTGTACTAATCCATCCTTTGTCCCCAAGGTCTGTTCCAATAACACTTTAAACCAATCCATAGAATTTCCGGTGTTCTTCCCAAATCATTCCAACGCAGCAGAATACAGGTTTCATCAGCTGGATGTTCATAGAGAATTACGTTTTTGTTTGCACTGGACCAAGGAATTTGGGAAGTCAGATCAATTATTTATTTCCTTCTTCGAATCCAGGTCAGGTTTACCAGTTTCCAAAGTGACCCTCTCAAATTGGATATCTAGCTGTATAGCTTACATTTACACCTCTGAAGGTCGGCCTTTACCTTTCAAAATCAAGGCTCATTCTACGAGATCTCAGTCTACCTCTACAGCCTTTCAAGCCAGAGTCCCACTTGATAATATCTGTACAGCAGCAACGTGGGCTACCCCTCACACATGTATTACTCATTACAAATTGGATTTAACCTCCAGGGGTAGAACATCCTTTGGTTCCATGGTACTCAGGAGTATTTTCCCTTGAGCCACCCAAGAATAAGGTGCTAGGGATGCTGTCCCATCAGTAAGAATGAAGGCGAGATAGGACTACAGAACATAAAGTAGTTATATACTCACCATAATGTTCCATGTTTGTAGTCCATCTCACCTTTCATTCTTACAAACCCACCATCCGACCCCCATCCTGGTAGTACCTGGAGACAGAACAGTATCATATCATTATTCACTGGAGACCTTTTATTATTGGCTTTTTTCTGTATGTTTATTTTTCTATTAGTTAGCAACAAACAAGATCTGGGGATTGTACTGGTGCACCATGGGATACCTACCCAGCCATGAGCCAACTAGAGGACTTCCAGCTTGTAAATAGGCTGAGTCAGAGCCAAGGATCGGCTCCGATCCCATCAGTAAGAATGAAGGGCGAGATGGACTACAAACATGGAACATTATGGTGAGTACATGACTTCTTTTTTTACCCATGCTAAAATGCACATTGGGACCTGTGTTCCCATTTATCACTGATTGCTGACTATTCTTTTCTTTGTTCCCCCTCCTAAATGTGAAAAACAACTTGCGTGCTTTCTGTAAACATTAACTTTTAGCCCTAAGAGAAAGTACACTGGTGACCTTTAAGTAAATAAACACAAGTGTTCACTGTTCTGTTAAGTCTGTAAAGTACTACAGCTGCAGGGGAGGCAACTGCTTGCATAACTTCTTCACTTTCCACAGTTTCAAACTTTATTCATAAATGCTTTGATAGAAGAGGTTTGACTTTATAGAGGGTCATAGTTTAAGTTTGTACTTTTACTTTGTTTATGCCTGTGGCCTAGGTCATGGCTGAAAACAGTCAGATGACCAGCCAGTCCTCTCAGTCAATGAATGTATAAATAAAACGAATGACTAAAGAAAGAAAGAGGGAAGTTTGAACTTCTTTTACAGTGATGTAAAGCCAGAGTCTACATGTATTTTTTTCTTCATAGACTCTGAGCTGAGAGGAAATGTTTTCCAAAGAAAGAGAACCGTCAACTGTGTGCTTGTATATTTATTTATTTTCCTTTGATTACTGGAATGCTTGACTGGAGAAAGCCCTTTTCACTGAGGTCTGTGGGGAAAAACTGCATATTACATTTGCACAGGCAGTTATTATGAGTTAAAAACAAAATTTACTACTTAACACTGAGCTGCATATAATTTAAGATGTAATCACCGTAGTATTTACAGCATGCTAAAGTCATACATATCAAAAGAATATTCAGCATTATTTTACAGTTTATGTATAAAATCTCATTGAAATTTTAGTATACAGACAGTAGATGTGGCATATGTATATTTTATCCAAATAGTTATTCATGTGAAAGCAGTAAAGAGGAGAGAAACTGTAAGTGCAAGGATATTATGATACTTGTTTGATTTGGCTACATAAGGAGGGGACTTAGTACTGGTGATGGTACAAGTGGAGACAGCTTTGTCTATAGATATGATTTCACTGAGATTTAAAAATATATTTGGGAAATTAGAATAATAATGGGGCTTAGTAATGTGGATGTTAAAAATGCAGGACCATTTTATTTGGGCTTAACAATGTGGATGTTACAAATGCAGAACCATTTTGTTGGTAAGCATGCTTTCATTAATATTTTAAGTTGTAGATGAGATGAAATTTCTGATGTTTGCTAGGATAGAGTTGCACAGATTAGCAACATACAGACGATAGGCAGTCAGTGTTATGAGTTCTCAATTTTTATGTAAGTGGTGAATATTAGTTTAGTGAACATAATTCTCTATGAGGTGAGTACCATTTAATATCTGGCTGATGGCAGCGCATCCTTCTAGGCTGCATAGGATATTGTGCGCAGTCTTAATGTGTAAATTAGCTCCAGCAGTTGACTGACCAAAGTGTAATACAGTGTTGTGCTTAGTTAATGTGGTTACTTGTAAAGTTTGCAGTCTTAAGATTTCTCCGGTTTACCTATCTGAGAGGATAGCAGGTAATTCATAACTAATGTATGTAATAACGTATGGAGTAGATAATTTTGAACTATGGTCTTGAATGCTGTGATAAAAGAAGTTTCACTTTATAAAAAAAGTCCTAGTTTAAGGGTTTTTGAATAGCATATTGGATATGCTGATCAAATCTTAATCTACCCACAAAGGGGGAGCCACCACTGATCCCGGGAACTATCGACCTATTAGCCTGACAAGCCTGGTCTGCAAGGCCATGGAACATATCATCATGGAACTCATAAACAAAGACATTGGTAACCTCCAAACTCTGGATCCCACCCAGTTCGGGTTTGTGAAAGGCAGATCATGCCTCCTGAACCTGATCGACTTCTTTGAGGCGGTCACCAAAGCTGTAGATGAGGGTAAGGTGGTTCACACAGCCTATCTTGACCTTGCCAAGGCTTTCAACATCATCCCCCATTCTGGAATTATAGCTAAACTCACTAAACTAGGTATAAATCCCTATGTCACAAGATGAGTTGCCTACTGGCTCACTGACAGAACCCACACCGTAAAAGTTGCAGACTCCAAATCTGACCTCAAAGCAGTGACAAGTGGAGTACCACAGGGTTCCATCCTGGGACCTCTCCTGTTTGGTATCTACTTCTCTGAAGTACAGGCCAACACAGAAGGCCTTTGGCTAATGAAGTGTACAGATGACTGCAAACTAGGAGCCATAGTCAAGTCTCCAAATGATGTGGACATCCTACAGATGCCTGGTGTCAGAGCCATGGCCTCAAGATCAATGCCAAAATGTGCAGTGTCATCCCCTTTGCTAAAAACTCTGTGACCCATGAACTACCACATAGGCAGCAATCTACTTAACACCGAATGTATGATAAGAGACCTTGGGACCCAGGTGGACAGTAGTCTCTCCTTTGATAGTCACATCACCACAGTAGTCAGGAAGTCCTTCTACATGGCACACCTCATCATAAAAGGGTTCTCATCCAGGAAAAAAGAGGTCATTGTTCCCCTTTACTCGACACTCATT
Organism: Protopterus annectens; assembly: GCF_019279795.1. Lineage (NCBI taxonomy): Eukaryota > Metazoa > Chordata > Ceratodontiformes > Protopteridae > Protopterus > Protopterus annectens. The sequence goes on along the minus strand of NC_056747.1, from coordinate 51,078,619 downwards.
AGACCCATTATAGAGTACAACTCCACTTTTGGAATGTACCTCACAAGACATCTGCAGCAGCTGGAAAGGCCACAGAAGTACCTCACAAAGAGAATTACTGGCCTCAAACAAATGCCGTACACTGACCGCCTCAAACAACTCCAGCTTTACTCCGTAGCATATCTCCTACTCCGAGGTGATCTCTGCCTAACATATAAAGCTATGTCAAACCCAGAGCTGTTGGACATGCTACACCTAAAGAAATCCCAATCCCTCCGAGCTACACGCTCTAGGGATCTAAACCTTGTCACCACGATAAACAGGACATGCTGGGGGGATAGATTCCTGTCCCAGAGACTTCCTATACTCTGAAACAGGCTACCCATCTATGTCAAGCAAAGTTCTTCATTAGCACTCTTCAAGAAAAATCTTGATGAGTGGATGGGAAATAGGAAATACACCCCGGGGATCACTTCTGTGTCTCTGCTCGACAGTAGCACAGGAAAATAACTTTCTTGGGTGGCGTAAGCCAGGTTCATAGGTTCATAGGTTCATACTAGGCTATCTGCCCGAGGGCATTTACAAGCCTAGCCCATAGTTTTGTGACTTACGCCACCCCTTTAGTATGGGGAACTATACCCATTATTTTGCTGTGCCTCTGTTGAGCAGTGACACTGAGGTAATCCCTGGGGTATATCTGCGATCTCCCATCCATTGGTCAAGATTTCTCTTGAACAAGGCCAGCGAGGTGCTCTGCCTCACATATACCGGGATTTTATTCCACAGCATAGGGAGTCTTTGGGTGATGAATCTATCCCTCCAGCACGTCCTATTAATAGCCGTGTCGAGGTTTAAGTCTCCCGCCCTTGTGGCTCTGACTGATCTAGATTTTTTGAGGTGAAGCATATTCATCAAATCTGGGTTTGACAGGGAACCTTGTTGGCTAGGCATATGTAGGTTCTTGGGCCGATAGCCTAGTACCTACCTGTGAACTGTTATATCTAATAGTTTTATGTTTTGTAATAGCTTAAATCTAGTATTATTAACCAATAATATTTTTAAGTGGTAGTAGTTTGACTGCAGGTTTGGAGTGAAAGTACCATAGTCTAGTTTTCTTTGCATTTAGTAGGAGTAAAGATTGCTCTTGGCAGTTTTCAGGTTTTGTAAAGGAGTACTGTAGGCCTCTTGGAGCTGTTTGACTGAAGCACTACATATCAGTGTTGAATCATCTGCACATTGGATAATATTTGCTGAGAGAGGGGCTGTATGCATTTTATTTACAGTAATGAACTTCATGGCACATCTGATGATGTCTGAGGAGCAACACTTATTTGCCCAGCATGCAGACTGCTTGGTCAATAAGGTAACTTTTTAAAACCATTTGATTGTACTGTTTGAGAGGTCCAGTTCTTTGTGCCTAGATAAATAGTACAGGATGTGAAAATGTCTCAGATGCTCTAGATAAGTTTAAATGTTGCCTTTCATTAATATAGTTTGTGAAAGTTAGTAATGAGTCTTCTGTTCTGTACCCTGACCTTAAATCCGTCGTGAAACAGTAGTCAAGAAAAAGCATATTAGTTCAGTTTATAATGGCTAACGAGGACAACATGGCTGTAGGTCTGTAGTTTGTTAGCTTAAGAGATTTGCCAGCTTTAAATAAAAGAATAACGTGTGACTGCTCAAACTGCAAATCTTCCCCAATAACATTTCCTGTGTTAACCCAAAGAATACCAGGGTATCATACTAAACCCTGCACACTCTCAAGCAACAACAACTATATAGCAAGCAAAGTACTGGATGAATTAAAGTTTTCTACCACACCTGTTTATGTACTTCTTTACATCCAGATTAAGTCCCTTGTATCCTGCTGTAGCACAACTCTGTGTCTTGAAGTTCATTGCTTGTTTTACTGTAATTTGTGTTTCTCTTTTTGCAGTTTTTTGAGGTTCTTTGTGCTTGACAATCAGTAGCCACAAATGTACTCATTCCTAAAACTGAATTTGCTGTACCCCTTATAACCCTCCATTCTAGTACTAATTCCCATATGCTACAAATAACAGGAAACAAAATCTGCCATTTGTCTCTCTCAGACAGCACATACATCCCTGTGACCTATTAAAGGACTTGCGCTGGCTCATAATACAAAGCAGAACAGTATTAATACTTGTAGGTTCATATTTAAGTACTAGGCTAGCTGCCCTTACATGTCATTTCAAGCCTATCCATTTTCCATCTTTGTGGTCGAATTAACTTATTTAATTTATTTAGGGATTGGCCTTACCCATCCCATGGTTGATAATACCCCTAATGAGAATAACTGAAATCATAGCATAGATAATTTGAGGGGCCCCGTACACGTGTATAAAGCATTTAATTGAAAAGGGCCAGTCCTGAGGTAAATTTTCTGTTTCCCAAGTTGGACTTGTATTTGGACAGGAAGGAACTTTGTTTTATGTGGATTGGAAGTCTGCTTCAGAGCATCAGTATCCTCTGCGAGAGATGTACCTTTCCCTCCAAACAGTTCTGCTGATCTTACAGATCAGGTTTAGATCCCTAAGACTGAGTATTTCTGATTCCATTTAACTTGCTAATGTGCAGTAACTCAGTCAGTATTGGAATGGAGGAAGTCTTGTATGCCAAACACAGGTCACATCTTAGCAGTCTGTAGAATACTGAGTGTAGTGACAGGGTTTTGAGTTGATCCATGTAGGACATGTTTAGGCATTGTATCCTTTTACTAAGTTGTCTCTGTGGACATTCCAGTTGTTGCATGTATTTGAACAGATACATGCCAAAGGGGGCTTTATACTCACTGAGTGGCCTGAGGTCTGAATACATGGGGGTATTGACATACTCTAGTTCTAGATACAATGCCACTGTTTATAAGCTGAGCAGTATAGAAGGACTTTCTTACTATAGTGGACACATGTTGGTCAGATGTTGGCACCCTCCTATTCAAAAAACTGGTACTTAGTCATTGCCCTGCACAAAATTCAAGCTTTCTTTTAGGGATCAAATGTATGTACTCAAAAACACAAGAGGGAATGTTTCTTATACAGGACTTAGATTTAGCACCACTGTAGTGGAAAGAGCCTTCTCAAAAACAGGCCCAGCCAACTGGAGCCAGTTTATTTAATTTATTTTTATTTAACATTTGTTGACCGGGCTAGTCTAGCTGGATATATGTCCATTTTCAGTAGAGGCCCGGGGAGAAAAGCTCCAAAAGAACAAATAATTTAAACAAATTACAGTTACAAGGCATTTAGGTTTGTTAACAGATACATTATAGAGTAGATAAGCTAACAACACAGATAAAATACTACTGGGCGGCGCAGTGGTGCAGCGGTTAATGCTGTCGCTTCACAGCAAGAGGTTCTCTGGTTCGATTCTCGGCCGGGGTGCCTTCTGTGTGGAGTTTGCATGTTCTCCCTGCGTTCTCGTGGGTTTCCTCCGAGTACTCCGGTTTCCTCCCACATTCTAAAGACATGCGTCTGGAGCATTTCTCCCCGGGCCTCCGCTGAAAACAGGATCTGTGGAACCTAGTCGGACTTTCCCGGTAAACAAATGTTAAATAAATTTAAAAAAAAAAACTTCCCTTATTTACAGGATTGAAAAGAAAATTTTTTTTTTTTTTTTTTTGAGTAGGAAGAGGGAAAATTTATAGAATAGGTCTAGGTAAGGAGTGGAAGGAGACTAGTAAAGGAGGAGAATATAAAGAGGAAAAGGAGGGAGAAATAAAGTGCAGAAAGCTTTCAGAAGAGCAGGAAGCAGGTAGAAATCTATTAAGTGTAGCTGGGTGAAGTAGGCCCAACTTTCATGTAGAATGAGGTTTAAAAAATGAAAAAATAAAGGGTGGAACAACTAAGGAAGAGTCAGATAGTGAAGTAATGGGAGGATAGAGTATTTAGTCAGGGTTGCTGCAGGGACAGAGCCAGTGGTTGGTAAGATGAAGTTTGTTTCTTTTTGAAAAGTGAAGTAGAGGAGATCTTATTGAGTTCATCAGGAAGTAGGTTCCAGGTTTTCCCCACTGTATAGGAGAAAATGGAGTCACCTGCTTTATTGTTGGATTTATGTATGGATACTAAAAGTTTTTGAGCTGAGCGAAGGTTAGAAAGATTTTTATAAGGACTGATAAGATTTGTAAGAACTGGTGTTTTATCGGGGAAATAAAGGATTTTTTGGGTGATAATTAGTTGCTGAATTAAGAACTGATTGTGCAGCTCAAGCCAACCAAGTTGTTTTAAATTTAGGCAGTGGTGTGTTCTAAATGGGGAGCTGGTAGCAAATCTGGCTATACTATTATAGGAGGTAGTCAATTTGTTCAGGTTAGTTTTTGAAAGATTAGTGAATATAGGTGAAGCATAGAAGAGAGTAGAGATAAGGTGGGTGCGGGCTATGGTAGTTCTGGCTGTGGGAGTGAGGAAGGGCTTGATTTTGTAGAGGGAGCCAAGCTTTTCATTTATGGATTTAATAGTGGTGTTAATATGAGTGTCATAGTTAAGGCTATGGTCAATAGTAACCCCTAAGAGTTTGGTTGTTGTGTCAGGAGATATAACTGTGCCGTTTTTAGATATGATATAGAATTGGATAGGAGTAGATTTTTGTGTTGGAGTAAATAGCAGTAGTTTAGTCTTTTTGGGATTGGGGAGGAGACATTGCTGTAAAAACCAGTCTTCTACAAGCTCAAAGACATTTTGGGTGAGGGTTTGAAGTTCAGCTAGGTTTGTGGCTGAGGAGACTAAAGTGGAATCATCAGCATATTGTATGGTTACAGTTTGGGAGATGCTACAAGCCAGATTATTGATAAATATGGAGAATAAAAGAGGGCCTAAAATAGATCCTTGGGGTACACCAAGGGAGATAGGAAGAGGGGAGGATAGAGTGTTATCCCAGAGCACTGCCTGTTTCCGATTATCTAAGTAAGACTTGAACCACTGCAGTGCAAGAGTGTCAAGTGAGAGTGATTTCAGAAGATTCAAGAGAATATGATGATTTACCATGTTGAATGCTTTTGAGAGATCAATAAAGACAGCAGATGAGAGGATGTTATTATTACGTTTTTTGTTGATGTGATCAGTAAATGAAAGAAGGGCAGTAGTAGTGCTATGGGAGGGACGAAAGCCATGCTGGGTGCAAGCTAGTAGTCCATTTTGAAGGAGGTGGTTAAGTAGTTGTTGGTGAATGCATGTTTCCATGATTTTGGCTAAAGGAGAAAGTAGGGCAATTGGACAGAAGTTAGAAAGTTCTGTTGAGTTTCCACCCTTATGAAGGGGGATAATATGAGAGATTTTCCAGATAGAAGGCATAGTACCTTCTTTTATAGTTCTGTTAATTAGGATTGAGATAGGGTAGGCAATGACTTTGGCTGCAATTTGGAGATACTGAGCAGGTAATAGGTCTGCAGAGGGGGTAGAGGGTTTGAGTTTTTGTAAGAGGGTACTGATGAGTGATGTAGAGACAGGTTGGAATTGGAAAGTGGGTGGAGATGTAAAGGAGGAGAGGGGAGAATAAGTAGCAACTGGAGGTAGTGAGTTAGCAAGTGATTGGATAGCTTCAGTAAAGAAGTTGTTGAAGGAGTCAGCAATCTGTAGGGGAGTGTTTTTGGTAATGCCGGTAGGGGTGGGTGTTTTAGAGGTGCCTGGATGTAGTAGAATATTAATCCCTGACCAGAAATTCTTAGGGTTTTGGTGGTTGTTTTGCTGGAGCTGAAAGAAATTGTTTTTGTCTAGTCGTACAGATGCTTTAGTGGAGTTTCTAAGCGGTTTGAATTTGGTATGATCAGATGGGTCTTTAGAAGCACGCCATTTAGACCATAGTTTATTCCTTAGCAACATTTTGTGCTTAGTTTCTTTTGTAAGCCAAGGCGCAATTTTGGTCATAGTTCTAAGGGTACGGGAAGGGGCATGGAGGTTAAGGATTTCAAGGAACTTAGAATTGAAATAGGCTACTGCTTCGTCAAGTTGAAGGTATTTTAAGGGTGACCAGTTACAAAGGCTAAGTTGATTTTGGAATTGTTCAGGGTTAAAGTTTTTATTGGAACGAGTGGTAATGAAGGTTGGAGGTCTATGTATATAGGACTTATGTCGAAGTAAATATGTCAAAGAGTGATCACTTATATCATCAGGGAGGATGCCTACTGTGTAGTTTGAGGGGAGAGTATTTATGAGGATCCAGTCAAGGATGGATTCTTTTTTGGATGGCTTATGGATGCGAATGGGTGAGGAGACAATTTGAGGAGACAATTTGTTGGACATGAACATTGTGTTTTGTTCCATGTATACAGCAATGCATGACTAGCTCTAACATTGTTTTCTATAAAGGGAGATTGTTTTTAAGAGGGAAGATGTATATCAATATGTGTGTATATACCTTTAAGTTACCCTTAAATGTACCAAAGCTCACTACTAAAATTCAAAGCCAATCTAAAGGAGCATCTTAAGAGCAAAGTATCATGCATCTGTTTCACAGATGTAGGATGTTCTTCGTTTGTCTCTAACACAGAAAACAAGAAGGCTTGGGGTTTTGTTTAGATGCTTTAATACATAGAAACACATCAGGATCGATAGAAGCATCATTAAATATGAACAAACTCGTTAACAGACAGAACTTACATACATACATGCTTACATCTCAACAGCTAACTACAAAATGGCAGTCAGGGTCACTTGTGCTCAGTCTTTATACACTTGTGCAAACACTTGGATAGTTTCTTAAAGGTATATACACACATATTGATATACATCTTCCCTCTTAAAAAAATCTCCCTTTATAGAAAACAATGTTAGAGCTAGTCATGCATTGCTGTATACATGGAACAAAACACAATGTTCATGTCCAAGTTGCTTTTTATCTGCTACAGGGTTTAGAGATTCAACCATATCTCGTAATATAACAGTTAGGACCAAATTTAGCAACAGGGACAATCTGCTGTGCACAGCTCGTATCAGGAACTTCTAGAATCATTGTAGGAATATGAATGTCCTCTGAACTTCCTCTGGAATTGGAACACCAGACAACTCACTCTGAGATAGTCTTTCTCAAAAGCTATCTGCTGTGGTATAGGCTTGAACACCAAGCTAGTGAACCAAGATGTTTATCCTAATATTTCTGAGATTCAAGAGATTCAAGAAAACATCACTATTGTCTCGTTTTGACTTCTCTAGTAACTGTTTTGTACTTTGCTCTGCACATTCTGCCAAACCATTTGACTGAGGGTACTCTGGACTACTTGTAACATGAGTAAAGTCCCATTCTTCAGCAAATCTTTTGAATTGTTGGTTTGTAAACTGTGTGCCATTGCCAGAAATAACTTTGTGCTGACTACCATGAACAGCAAAATTATGTGTTATGTTGGTAATGACTGTACTAGATGCTAGGTTAGGAAGTAAGTCAATCTCAAACCAAGTGAAGTAAGAGTCTAGCACCAAATAATGTTGACAATTCCATTCGAAGATATTAGTGGCTACTGTCAACCAAGGTAGTTCTGGAATCTGGTGAAGCTGAAGGGTTTTTTCTGTTGATGAGGCTTTGTACTATTACACACTGACGAGATAAAAGTGCTCTCTTAATGTCATGTGACATAGAAGGCTAAAATACTAGTTCTCTCCCCTTCTTTTTGGTAGATTTGGTTCCTGGGTGACCATGATGCAAAATAGTAATGTACTGTTGCAAGGACTTTGACAAAAGGCATCATAATGAAAGATCCAGAAGTAATTGTTCCAGACAGAATCTCATTTCTGTATGGAAAATAAGGTTGTACTTATTGAGATAAACTCGATTTCTTTGAAGGCCATCCTTGATTGATAAAGTGGTTGAGCCTCTGTAAAACTGGATCTGTGGTTGTGTGATCTCTCAACTCATCAAGATGCGTGGAAGAAAAATGTCTCACTTCCATGACTTCAGAATCAAGGTTCTTTTTCTTGTGCTGTTCTGTGGTGTTTCTGGGTGATCTGGATAATGTATCAGCAAGATAAAGAAGCTTCCCTTTCTTGTATACAGTATTGAAATTGTACTTTTGCATTCTCAGCATCATACATTGCAGTCTGGCTGGAGCTGAATGCATTGGCTTTTTGAAGATAGTGACTAGTGGATGGTGGTCTGTTTCAATCTGGATAGGTCTACAATAAACATAATCATGGAACCTCATAATGAAGACACAACCGCCAAAAGCTCTTTCTCGATCTGGGCATACTGCATCTCAGTTTGGGTTAGAGTTCTCAATGCATAGGCAACAGGTTGATTCTCTTGTAGAATGAATGCACCAAGACCAAATTTCGAAGCATCACAGGAAAGTGTAACTGGTTTGCGAACATCATAGTATCTGAGAGTAGGTGGACTAGCAGTTCTCTGTTTCAGGATATTAGATGCTGTTTGGTGTTGCTCTAACCAGGACCAGGATACATTTTTATGTGTCAGCTCTCTTGAGTGGTGCTGAAAGTTGGCTCAAGTCTGGAATGAACTTGCCAAGGTAGTTGACCATGCCATGAAAATGTTGCAGGGCTTGAACATTGTCTGGAGCTGGCATCTCGAGTATGGCTGTTTGCTTTGAAGGGTCTGGTCATAGGGCTGTACTCGTAAATAAATGACCAACATAAGTCATTTCTTGTAGCCTGAAATTTGCATTTGTGTGGATTGAGCTTAAGATTCACTTGACTTGCCAGTCTTAGAAATTTTCTGAGGTTTCTGTCATGTTCTGCTTCGTCATGAACTCCTACCAGTATGTTTACTATGATAGCACAAGGGTACCCAGAAAAAAATTGTCCCATTGCACGCTGAAAGACTTCACTTGCAGAATTTATCCCAAATGGCATTCTCAAAAATCTGTACCTGCCAAACGGAGTACTAAAAGTAGTGAGCAGTGATGATTTCTTGTTGAGCTGAATTTGGCAAAATTAACACTCTACATCTAAGACAGAAAAAATAGTGGCATTTGGTGTCAAGGCTACAACAACTTTGACTGTACACATTGGATAATGAGGTCTTTTTAATGCTTTGTTCAAATCTTGTGGATCAATACATATTCTGATGTCATCTGAGCTTTTCTTATGAGCTACTACCATGGAAGATACCCATTTAGTTGGAGTTTCAGGTGAACAAATCATGCCTTGTCGCACCATTTTATCTAACTCTGCTTTGTCTTGCATGTGTATTGAAACTGTACGTGCCGCCCTGATAACTGGACAGACCTCTGGGTCCAACTTCATGGAGTGCACAACTGGGAGTTTGCTTAGTTTGATCAGCATATGTAGAAAAAATGTGCTGGGCAAAATTAGAGTAGTGGTCTTTTAAGCTAACATGGTGGACTTCCTTGTTAAATAAAAGCAGTCCCATTTTTAAACCATCTTTGAGCCCTAATAATGACTTGAACATGTTTCTTGATCACATAAAATAATAAGTCGTAGCTTCTTCCAGCAGAGTTATATGAAAGCAGTACTGAGCCTTCAGTCTGAATTTCTTCAACTCCATAAGCAGCAAGCTTTGCACACCTTGCCAAATCAAGCCTTTCAAAACCTTTACACACACTAGCAAATGTTTCTGCTGATATAACATTGCACTTGGAACCAGTATCAACTTTGAGCTCTATGGGTTTTCCATTTATCCGAACAGTACAAAATAATTCATTCTTTGCCCTTAAATCTACTGCATTGACTATTTCATGAAGCACTCACACACCATCCACATAGAGTAGGGTTGCAGCTTTCTAATTGATCAACTCTTTTCTTAAAATGTTCCCTTTTGATAAAAGAATGTGGGCTTTTTGAATTTCAAAATCACTTGAAATGATTCCATTTATTGCATTTGTAGCATTGTTGATGAAAAGCTAAACAATTCTCCCTTTTAGATTCATGATTACCACCACAATTATGACATTTGTCGATGAAACTAGGTTGGCACCCATGCTTTGAGTTTGCTGACTTGCTCTTATGCTTCACTGAGACTGTGCGAAGTCTAGAGTGTGCTAGAAAGTTCTGGGGTTTACTAGTGAGTGCTGCAGGGGTTAAAGTTGCCATGTGCTTGGGTCTGTTTCTTTTAATAACCTTGTTTCTATTAATTTTGTGCTGCGCTTTATCACTGTATCCTGCAGAGCTGTTCTCACTTGTAAGCATATTTGTTTGCTTTTCTGTGTCTCATATATATGACAAATCTCAGTGGCCTTATTCAAAGTTAAATCAGTGTCTCAAAGCAAAATCTTTCTCACAGCATCATCTTTTATGCCGCACACAAGTCTGTCCTTTATTAACTCATCCCTTAAGTCACCATATCTACACGTTTTAGCTGTATTTCTCAGGTCGCTTATATATGCTGCTAAAGTTTCATAGGGCTTTTGATCCCTTGTGTACAATAAGTGCCTTTCCATTGTAACATTTGTCTGGGGGTTACGCATTTCTCTAAATTTACATTTCAAGCACCCTGGGTCCTCCCTTGACTCGGCTGGTACAACAATATGACAGTATTCCCCTCTCCTGTATAGACAGCAGGTGCATACACAAATGAAACTGCTAAATTTGGTTGACTTCTTTGAGACACCAAAGCCATGGACGAGGGGAAGACTATGCACACTGCCTACCTTGACCTGGCCAAAGCCTTTGACACTATTAATCCATATGTTACCAGATGGGTAGCAAACTGGCTCACTGATAGAACTTACATGGTCACAATAGGTCACAATAGGGGAAGCCACCTCAAGCAGTAGACCCGTAACAAGCAGCGTACACCAGGGTTTGTTCTTGGGGCTTCTGTTATTTGGGATATACTTTTCGGAGCTGTAGGCCAAAACCAGTGGGTTATGGCTGACCAAGTTTGCAGATGACTGCAAGCTGGGTGCTATCATCAATTCTCCTAGTGATGTGGACATTCTCCAAGGTTCTCACACAAACAAATGACTGGTGCCAGAAACATGGCCTCGAGCTGAATACCAAAAAATGCATACTCATCCCCATTGGGGAGAGTGACGTCCCTACAAATATTTATCACATTAATAACAGTGTCCTAAGCACTCAGTTGTGAGGGATTTGGGCACCCAGGTTGATAGCAACCTGACTTTTGACCACTATGTTGCTTCCGTTGTACGGAAAGCCTTCTACATGACCCACCTCATAAGTAAGGGTATCTCATCCAGGGACAAAGGAGGTCATAACATCCCTGTATTCTTCCCTTATAAGGCCCATTAGAGGTTCTTCGCCAGGAGAATCCAGGGCCTCAAACATCTACCATACAAAGGCTAAAAGCCGTATCCCACTACTCAGTTTCATACAGACTCTTCAGAGGTGACCTCTGTCTGGCATACAAGATGATCATGAACCCCACTTTGATGCATATCTACAAGTCGGGCTCCACTCGAGTAATCTGCATGCGCGGCCTGAACCTGGTCTGTCCCATCAACAAGACTCGCTGGCAGGACAGATTTGTGTCCCAGAGTCTCCCCCATCTATGGAATCAACTTCCTCTTCATGTCAAGCAGAGTATCTCTTTACCATTTTTTTTAAGCACAACCTGGATAACTGAATAGGAAACAGAAAACATACCCCTGGGATTCCACCCATGTTCCTGCTGGACAGGGGCATCGGGTACTGATTTGCCTAAACATGGGGTACACTCTTGGCCAGGCTTATAAGGGCTTCAGGGCCAATAGCTTAGTAATCCTCCTATGATTCCCTTTCTATGGCTTCTGACAAAGCTAAATTTATCAAAATAAATTCCTTTGTACGGTCATCTTTATCAGAAAATGCAGCCTGTATGAAAATGTCATACTCTTGTTCAAACACTCTCCAGTTCTTAGCAATATTACTGTCAAACACAAATGCACTTGGTTTTCAAAATCCATCTCTCATGTCCACAAAGTGTGCACAAACACAGTGAAAATATGGTCCTTGTAATTCTGTACCAACAAACAGTACTGTGAACTTGTAATAACATTCAAATGCACAGTAAACTCTGAAATAGTGTACATTGCGAAATATGCTCTGTTATGGCAGTATTCTACAAAATATGCCCTGTAATGGCTGTACTTTTGCAAAATAACTTTACTGTAACACTGCACAAACATGCAAACACTTTATACACTTCTGGTAATTCTGATATCTTTGCTTAATATGGAAAATACACATTCGCAAAGCATATATTGAAAAATGTGGTTGTTTCCCCTTATTTTATTTGTTTTATGCAATTCCGACTTTATTTCACATTTTCCGTAGTAATTTGAGTATCTTTATCAATATTGCCCCGTTTCATATTACTGAAAAGGAAATAGTGCTGAGCAAGGTTTAATACTTGAAATAATTTCTGACCTGTTTTGTGAAGTTTGCACATTTAGGATGATCCAGTCCTGTGTATTCCATCAGCATGTAAACAAGTGCCTTAAATCATTTTAGTCAGGCAGTTTCTGACTTCATGCCCCTTCAGTTTGCTTGACTTCTGACACCATATCGCTCGTTCATCTCTAGCACATATAACAAGAAGGCTGGGGGTTTTGTTTAGATGCTTTAATACATAGAAACACATCAGAATGGATAGTAGCTTCATGAAATACGAACTCACTAGTTAGTGCTTACGTACATGCATGCTTACATCTCAACAGCGAACTACAAAATCGCAGGCAGGCTCACATATGCTCAGTGTTTATACACATGTGCAAGCCCTTGGATAGCTTCTTAAAGGTATATACACATGCTGATCTACACGTAAGGTGCAAGATGTCACAGATTACGGTCTGCCTTTTATACGATAACTATGTACAAGTGAACAGAATGAAATTCCTGTTGTTGGCAAGAATCATAAACATTAAAAATCCTCCTACCAAAATAAAGCAACTAAATTATAATAAATCTTTAGAGACGGATGAAGAGATCATAGTGGCTTTTGAAGAGATGTGCCAAAAACTATATGGCCCCCATGACCAGTTTAATGAGTCATTATTTCATCAATTCAATTTACTGAAGAGTTACAATTTCCAGTACTGAATGAGACACACATAAACAATCTTAAAGCTCCCTTAAGTGTAGAAGAAATCATTGCTGCTGTAAATAAGTTGAAACCAGGTAAATCACCAGGGCCTGATGGTTACTTGGCGAAATTTTACAAGGCTGTCAAACACTTAGCTCCAGTACTACTAAAAGTATACAGATACATAATAAAGTATGGTACCAAAGACTTGTATATCAATAACTCAAAAACTATATTTATACAAAAACCCAAATCTGATGCATCAAACCCAAACTACAGGCCGATAGCACTCATAGATATTAAAATTCTTTCTACAATACTAGCTAGTTGAATCTAACAAATCCTACCTTGCATTATATCTTTTGAGCAACTAGGTTTTGTGAAGAACAGCCAAATATATAACAACACACTTACTATTGAGTCAATCATTAGTTTAAAAGTGAATGATAAATGCCCCAGCTATGCACTGTCAGTAGATGCAACCAAAGCTTTTGATAGAGTAAATTTTTGATTTTTTTATTAAATATACTCAAAAACGTTAGTATTCCTGAGGGCTATATAAACATGGTTAGGGCTCTATACAAAAATGCCACAACAACACTATCTATATATAAAAAGCAATCAAAGCCTATTCAAATAGTGAATGGTACAAGGCAAGGGATGCCCACTGTCACCTTACCTGTTTAATATATACATAGAACCTCTGCTGCTTAAAATATCACAAAGAACTTACCACCATAATATGAATATTTCCAAAGTCCCGATAAAGTATACAGCTTTTGCTGATGATCTTCACATTTATTTTGAATTCCCTAATAAGATACTAAACTCCATTGAAAAATTCTCAAAAATATCTAATTATGCGATTAATCCTAATAAATCAGTCATATTCTCTCTGAATACTCTAGGACATAAGGAATTCTATTTCCCTGGAACTGAAATTAAAGTCAATTATAATCTTAAATATCTGGGTATTATGTTCACTCACCCCCAATCTGATATGACTAAAAACAACTTGCTTAAAACCTGGTCTAACATCACTGAAGAGACTAAGAGATGGTTAAACCTCAATCTATCTCCACTAGCTAAGGCGGCCATAGTTAAAATTAATATTCGTCCAAGACTATTGTTTCATTTTAGTGCTATTAACCAAAATATACCAAAAAACTTCTTTTCCAAGCTTGAAACACTACTAGGAAAGTTTTATTTGGCATCCAAAAAGTACAAGAATAAAATACAGTAAATTAACATTACCAGAACAAAAAGGGGGCCTAGGCCTACCTAAATTTCAAACACTACAACATACTAAACTCTAGTCGAATTATACAAATAGCAAATTTTGAACCATCCAACAAAGCATGGTATCCATTGTGGATTAAAATATATTACAATCATCTAATCTCATGCAATTTAATCCCTAGAGCAGTACCCTTTCTAAATTCATAGACTTTAAAGCATTTTAAGGTTCATCCCATAATAATAAGAAACACGGTAATATTTCAAAAGCTGGTAGCCTCCCTAAATCTTAGATACTTTGGTATTGGGACAACCAGTACACCTTAATCCTAATATTAAATTAAACAGTACTATATTAAACCTGAATCAGTATCCAGAAATTAAAAATATCACTGTATGGGACTTATACCAGATCAAAAGTTACTCAGTTGACAATATTAGACAAAAACTTGAAGTAAATAAAAGCTATAATACCATAATCAACTAATTAATATACCTGATCAACACAATTACTATGAATGTCAAAACAGACAACCAAGACCTGGTTCAAGGCTTCAGAGAGCACCCCTGCACTACCAGGCTATAACTCATACCACACTTTTTGGCCATGTAACCTGGACCGAAACACCAAAGGCGGAGGTGTGTCCATATTCATTAAGGATATCCACACCTCCAGGCTAGTTACTCAGCATAATGCATCCAAGGTTATCCAATTGCAACAAACTCTGGGCAAAACTGCAATCCAAATTTTAGCTTGCTACAGATCCCCCACCATGTCCCAGGATTCCCACTCCTCTCTTCTTGATGTACTGGAAAATATTAGGGTTCAATCAAACACCCTAATAATGGGCGACTTCAGCTACCCCACCATTAACTGGGAAAACTACTCGTGTACCAACTCCTTAGCTCAACGCTTTCTGGAATTCATAAACTCCAATGCCCTAGATCAACTTATCCACACCCCCACCAGGGGCAACAATATCCTACACCTAGTCATTACCAACATGGGTGACCGGTGTTCCACACCTGAAGTCAACTCCTCGTTGGTCCAATCCGACCATAAGCTTATCACCCTTGATATCCAAATCCCACCCCCACCCCCCATTAAGGAAACCACAATAAAAAATTTCTCCAAAGCCACCTTCATACTTCTTAAGACAGAAGTGGTGAACTTCATGAAACCCATGCAGATGGACAATACAGTTACAACTGCTGAATCCTACACAAATGCACTGTATAAGCACTTACATGAGTGCATGGATCGTGCTATCCCAAACAGAACCAAGACGCTATCCTCCAAAAAAAGGAAGCCAATCTGGTGGTCCCCTGCCATAAACAATCTGTACAACAGAAGGAAGAAACTGTTGCAAAAGAGAGTAAAATCCCATGAGTGGAGGAGCTCCCTGGTCAGCCTCAATAAGAAGCTGAGATCCCTTATAAGATCCTCCAAAGCTAGCTACGAAAACAAAATTGCCACTAAATCCAATTACAACCACAAAGCATTCTATAGCTATGTCAAGAATCTAGATGGCAACACCCAGATCTGCTCTGAGTTACAGCACAAAGGCACGAAAATTACAGAACCAATTGATATTGCCAACATCCTGGCAGATCGGTTCAGTGGTAACTTTACCCCCCTCTCACCCCCTAAAGGGCCCATATCTATGCAGGAAGAATGCAGAGTTCCTGTAATCACAACTACGCAGGTAAAAGTTGAACTCTCTAAAGCCAAAACACAGCATCCATGGGGACCGGACAACATCCCAGGCTGCATTTTACATGAACTTCAGAACGATCTGGCTCCCCACTTAAGTACCATGTTCAATAATAGCCTTGCATCAGGCTTTGTGCCCACTGAATGGAGCATAGCAACAGTTATCCCACTCCACAATGGGGGAGCCACCACTGATCCCGGGAACTATCGACCTATTAGCCTGACGAGCCTGGTCTGCAAGGCCATGGAACGTATCATCATGGAACTCATAAACAAAGACATTGGTAACCTCCAAACTCTGGATCCCACCCAGTTCAGGTTTGTGAAAGGCCCCCTGAACCTGATTGACTTCTTTGAGGCAGTCACCAAAGCCGTAGATGAGGATAAGGTGGTTCACACAGCCTATCTTGACCTCGCCAAGGCTTTCGACACCATCCCCCATTCTGGAATTATTGCTAAACTAACTAAAGTAGGTATAAATCCCTATGTCACAAGATGGGTTGCCAACTGGCTCACTGAAGAATCCACACTGTAAAAGTTGCAGACTCCAAATCTAACCTCAAAGTAGTGACAGGTGGAGTACCACAGGGTTCCGTCCTGGGACCTCTCCTGTTTGACATCTACTTCTCTGAAGTACAGGCTAACACAGAAGGCCTCTGGCTAACTAAGTCCGCAGATGACTGCAAACTAGGAGCCATAGTCAAGTCCCCAAATGATGTGGACATCCTATAGAAGGGCCTCACTGAGACAGATGCCTGGTGTCAGAGCCATGGCCTCAAGCTCAATGCCAAAAAGTGCAGAGCCATCCCCTTTGGTAAAAACTCTGTACCCTTGAACTACCACATAGGCAGCAATCTACTTAACACCGAATGCGTGATAAGAGACCTTGGGACCCAGGTGGACAGTAGTCTCTCCTTTGATAGTCACATCGCCACAGTAGTCAGGAAGTCCTTCTACGTGGCACACCTCATCATAAAAGGGTTCTCATCCAGGAAAAAAAGAGGTCATTGTTCCCATTTACTCATCACTCATTAGACCCATTATAGAGTACAATGCCCATTTTGGAATGTACCTTACAAGACATCTGCGGCAGCTGGAAAGGCCACAGGAGTACCTCACGAAGAGGATTACTGGCCTCAAACAAATGCCATACACTGACCGCCTCAAAAAACTCCAGCTTTACTCCATAGCATATCACCTACTCCGAGGTGATCTCTGCCTAACATATAAAGCTATGTCAAACCCAGAGCTGTTGGACATGCTGCACCTAAAGAAATCCCAATCCCTCCGAGCTACACGCTCTAGGGAACTAAACCTTATCACCACAATTAACAGGACTTGCTGGAGGGATAGATTCCTGTCCCAGAGACTTCCTATACTCTGGAACAAACTACCCATCTATGTCAAGCAAAGTTCTTCATTAGCACTCTTAAAGAAAAATCTTGATCAGTGGACGGGAAATAGGAAATACACCCCGGGGATCACTTCTATGTCTCTGCTGGACAGTGGTACAGGAAAATAACTTTCTTGGGTGGCGTAAGCTATGGAACCTTGCTGGCTAGGCTTATGTAGGGCCTTGGGCCGATAGCCTAGTACCTACCTATGAACCTATAAGACATGCAGCTATATCAACAAATTATTAACCTGCTACTGTCGAGATCTAAAATGTTAAATACTTGTAGATTAATAACAAAAGTTAGATATTAAGATGCAATTCTGTATTCCAAATTTTGGGAAGAGAAAAATAAGATCACTGATGAACAAAAACTGCTGCTATTGAACTTATTTTAAATTAACTCCCCTTAAAAAACTAATTTATACCCAAATTATGATCAACAACGATGCATATCACACACTACTTTTTCTTAGTAAAATTAATCTCTCCCACTCCCCTTATTATATTGACACTCTTCATATTTTTTGGAGCTGTAAAAATGTTTACAAGCTGTGGTGTTCATTAAGAACCAAGTTATAAAAAAAGGGATGCACCAAATCTACCCCGTCATGGGAAATGTCAATTTTACATATATTCCTAATAATTTCTCATACGAAAATAAACATATCATAGTCACATTGTGTGCAATGATCAAATCATATATAGCCCAAAATTGGTTAGATAGAAGTAAAATCACACGGGAAGAATTTAAATGAATGGCTATAAAGTACTTATTAGCCAGCAAATTAATTACAAGAAGCCAAAAAAACTATCTTACTATCAGAAACATTGGAAAACACTTTTAGAAATCATAGGACAAAACTGGTTTATGAACAAGGGACTTCACCATCAATATTACTTTACATAATTAAGGGGAACTAAAGACAATTAATATAGAAAAGTGTATACCCACAATAACAGTGTACAGGTCATGGCAAACACATATAAGATCAACATTCAGGTGACATCATTGTATATATTGTACATAGTTGGTACAAGACAGAAGGATTAGTTAGACTAGAATATCTGGTTGCAGTGTTTTAATGTCACGTTTTCAATATGTTGTGTACTATCTTTATGTAAATGTCTGTTTTACAGCTCATTAAGGGCAGCTTGATTATTAGCCAATTCAGTACAATTGTTACCCTAACATTGAACAAAAAAGAAAGAAATCCCTGTTGTAAATGT